>NC_092095.1:64092366-64109866 GCF_045679555.1 Salvelinus alpinus | reverse complement strand
GGGAAAGAGGGTGGGAGAGATAGGGGGAGAGGGGGAAAGAGAGAGAGAGGGAGAGAGAGAGGGGGAGAGATAGGGGGAGAGGGGGAAAGAGAGAGAGAGGGGGAAAGAAAGTGGGAGAGATAGGGGGAGAGGGGGAAAGAAAGAGAGAGGGAGAGAGAGGGGGAAAGAGAGTGGGAGAGATAAGGGGAGAGGGGGAAAGAGAGAGAGAGGGAGAGAGAAAAGGAGGAGAGACAGAGAGAAAGAGAGCACTAAGTAGAATAACTTGAGTTTACTAGACTGAGTTTACCAGACTGAGTTTACCAGACTGAGTTTACCATACTGAGTTTACTAGACTGAGTTTACCAGACTGACTTACTAGACTGAGTTTACCAGACTGAGTTTACTAGACTGAGTTTACCAGACTGAGTTACTAGACTGAGTTTACCAGACTGAGTTACTAGACTGAGTTTACCAGACTGAGTTTACTAGACTGAGTTTACCAGACTGAGTTACTAGACTGAGTTTACCAGACTGAGTTTACCAGACTGAGTTTACCAGACTGAGTTTACCAGACTGAGTTTACCAGACTGAGTTTACCAGACTGAGTTTACCATACTGAGTTTACTAGACTGAGTTTACCAGACTGAGTTACTAGACTGAGTTTACCATACTGAGTTTACCATACTGAGTTTACCAGACTGAGTTTACCAGACTGAGTTACTAGACTGAGTTTACCATACTGAGTTTACTAGACTGAGTTTACCAGACTGAGTTTACCATACTGAGTTTACCATACTGAGTTTACCATACTGAGTTTACTAGACTGAGTTTACCAGACTGAGTTACCAGACTGAGTTTACCATACTGAGTTTACTAGACTGAGTTTACCAGACTGAGTTACTAGACTGAGTTTACCATACTGAGTTTACCAGACTGAGTTTACCATACTGAGTTTACCATACTGAGTTTACCAGACTGAGTTTACCATACTGAGTTTACCATACTGAGTTTACTAGACTGAGTTTACCAGACTGAGTTACCAGACTGAGTTTACCAGACTGAGTTTACTAGACTGTTGGAAGAACACTATTAGTGACTGATGGCTCATTGTACTGTAGGAGACACTCAAACATTCATAACACAGATGCTGCCGGAGGTTATCATAGCCTCTAGTCTATTCTATTAATAACAGAGGAGGGAGTGGGAGGGAGGGAGGGAGGGTAGATGAGAGAGACAGAGGGAGAGGGGTTGAGTGTGAGAGACAGAGAAAGAGAGAGAGAAAGAGGGAGAGAGTGAGAGAGAGTTGCTAAAGTGAAGGAATGTGTATATCTGTTCCAAAGGTGCTGTTTATGCAAGACCAGTGTGTGTGTGTGTGTGTGTGTGTGTGTGTGTGTGTGTGTGTGTGTGTGTGTGTGTGTGTGTGTGTGTGTGTGTGTGTGTGTGTGTGTGTGTGTGTGTGTGTGTGTGTGTGTGTGTGTGCACATGCCTATGTCTCTATGCGTGTAAGTACAAAAAATGTAACATTAAAACCCTCCATTGTGCTAGAAGTCTCACTCACACTCTTAACAGTGTGACTTTCCTTTGGCTGAGCAAGAGACCAAACCCCTAACACACACACTTCCAGACCTCTATATCTAGCTCCGACCGTTAGTTCCTCACTTGTTCCCTGCTCTCTTCCCTTCTGCAGCCCCACCCTGCCACGGCCACAGTCACACAAACACACTGTTCAGTGGTGAATCAGACAGGCTTTCCCGCTTCAGCGAGGGTTTCCCTTGCAAAACAGTTTTGAAGTTGTTTCCAAAGTTTAGACTGAAACGCCATGCGTGAGTTAGACAAAATGTATCTCTCTCCCTCTCTCTCTCTCTCTCTCTCTCTCTCTCTCTCTCTCTCTCTCTCTCTCTCTCTCTCTCTCTCTCTCTCTCTCTCCCTCTCTCTCTCTCTCTTTATGTTCATGGAAGAATTGAGTCTGGGCTCCGAAATACAAACACACACAATAAGAGAAACACACACACACACACACACACACACACACACACACAAACACACACACACACACACACACACACACACACACACACACACACACACACACACACACACACACACACACACACACACACACACACACACACACACACACACACACACACACACACACACACACACACACACACACACACACACACACACAGGATACAGGATCTCACAAACTCACACACAAAGGGCCGACTGAGCAACCCCACCCTCCATTAGAATGCTAGTGTGTTATTGATAACAGAATCCGTCTCAGTGTCACAAGACATGACAGATCCCCTCTCCCCCTCCGTTGTCTCCTTGTTTTAATCTTGTCATTTTCAGCCGACTATCCTGCAGGCTGATAGGAGTGGAAACTCAATCACAGAGCCTCATGCTATAAAGCAGTGGGCACCAACCTTTTCTGAATCAAGATCACTTTCTCAGTCCAAATGCAAGCCCAGATCTACCACTCAGATTTTTAATTTTTTAAAATATTAACCTAATAAAACTGTTCTGTATGAATAAGGTTTGTGCAGTAGGCCTGATACATTATCACAGCATATTGGATATATTCCTGGCCTGATACATTATCACAGCATATTGGATATATTCCTGGCCTGATACATTATCACAGCATATTGGATATATTCCTGGCCTGATACATTATCACAGCATATTGGATATATTCCTGGCCTGATACATTATCACAGCATATTGGATATATTCCTGACCTGATACATTATCACAGCATATTGGATATATGTCTGGCCTGATACATTATCACAGCATATTGGATATATGTCTGGCCTGATACATTATCACAGCATATTGGATATATTCCTGGCCTGATACATTATCACAGCATATTGGATATATTCCTGGCCTGATACATTATCAAAACATGTTGGATATATGCCTGGCCTGATACATTATCACAGCATATTGGATATATGTCTGGCCTGATACATTATCACAGCATATTGACTATATTCCTGGCCTGATACATTATCACAGCATATTGACTATATGCCTGGCCTGCCAATATTGTAATTCTCAGACCATATTATATTTCAAAATTCAAGCTTTGATAACAAAATAGTTAAATTGGTGTAGCACTTGCGAGGCACAGCTGAGCATAAATTGAAATAATTTGCAAATAATTTGCTTTTTTATTTGACTGGAGTGATGGGACCTCTATCTGTCATGGTGCTCTCAAGACAACTTGGGATTCTTAAAAAAACGAGGTCAAATCATGACGTCATCTTCAGGTGGGAAAGTCAGGGCTCTAGAAAGATGCCCAAGTTTCCCAGTTGGAATTCTGAGTTGGATGACCGTTCAAAGCTATTTTCCCCATTCGGATCTCATTTATTCTGAGTTCCCAGTTGTGAAGTCGGATGTCTGAGATTAGGTTAAACAGATTTCAGGTAAGACAGAAGTCTGAGACGTACTGAAGTCGGAAGTCTGAGATTTCCCAGTTCCTAGTTGTTTTGAACATGGCGTTAGTCTCAGGGGAGGGAGGGAGGGGGGGAGGGAGGGAGGAAGGGAGCAGCAGCCTCTCACGGTCCCTGCTCTCTCCTTCTTTTCCTCCAGTGAGTCTGACCAGAGAGAGGGGACACTGTCTTCCACCTGATGGCGAAACTCGAGTCACACCACATCTGCCAACAAATTCATGTTGTTCCTATGACCAGAGAAAGTGTAATATTCCTTGATATTAAAATAGACATGAAGAGTTGCTAATAATAATAAAAACGCCGGGCTATCGATTCACTTGGCTACTCGTTCATTGCAGCTGCAGCACCAGTGGAAGTAGGGAAAATCATGTTTTGTAGTAGTGTTGAATAAAAACCCAGTCATAACAACAGCAGCTCTTTGCTGTATTCTCTGAAAGTCTCTCTGGGCATTGTCTTAAAAGTTTGAAAATCTTACATTGACTAGTATCAAACTTTGCTGTGGCATTGGTGGTGGAAGCTGTAGTCACAGTGATTTGAGCTATCTGATTGAACAGCGCAGTAAGCACACTCGATTTAGCCACAGATCTCGGGTGGGCGAAGTTTGTCTTTTCATTAAATGGTTCAAAATGGGACCACTTTCCCACCCGGTGCGCAGGGCTTCTGAATGAAGTGCACCTACCGCTTTTCTACAGAAATGTTTCATGATCGACTAGGAAGGCCTTGAAGATCGACCGGTTGGTGACCGCTGCTCTACAGTACCACACCCCGCCCCCAACAATAACCTTTGACCCCTCAATACCCCTGAGAATCCCCCACGCCCATCCATTTTCTACTCTTGACGATGGCCACTTTGAAGTTGTCCCTCTTGGGCAGACGCACGCACGCACGCACACACGCGCACACACACACACACACACGCGCGCGCGCGCGCACACACACACACACACACACACACACACACACACACACACACACACACACACACACCACACACACACACACACACACACACACACACACACACACACACACACACACACACACACACACACACACACACACACACACACACACACACACACACACACACACACACACACACACACACACACACACACACACACACACACGTGTCACCTGGAATATGAGCACTTTGAAGTTGTCCCTCTTGAGCAGGTGGGCGTGGTTTGCCTCCAGCTTCTTCACCTGTCCAGCCTGTCGCTCCATCCTGTCGCGCACCTGGAGACATACAGTGATCAGACAAACACTATACAATCTATCTATGGATCTGTCTGTCTGTCTCTTCCCACCCATCCACCCGTCCATCCCTAACTAACCCATCTTCCACTCACCTCCTTCATAGTGACGGACACCTTGCGGCTCTTGTCCAGCAGCTTGCTGACGGTGTTGGCGGTGTGTGTGTGGCTCTTGGACAGCTTGGTCATGTCTGCCTGGATCCCCATCACCGCTCCCTCCATCTCCACCTGACGCTCCTCCATCTTGTGCTGGTTCTCCTGCACCGTGTCCAGCATGTTGACCAGTTTGTCCAGGAGGGTCAGCACCGTGATGGCGTTAACCGGGCCCGTCCCTGGGGTCAGTGTTGGGCTTAGTGGCCCCTCCTTGGTGGTGGTTCCTCCAGGAGCTCCAGATTCGGAGGCTGGGCTTAGAGCTCCTGTGCCCAGCTGGGAGAGGCTGTGACTGGGGGAGGGTTGATCGGGGCTGGGGACCATCAGGTCCTGGCTCTCGTGGGTGCTGCTCACCATGCTGTTCCTCTCTGCTTGGACTGCGTCCTCACACATTGCTAACGTGCTAGCTAACACACACACCGTGGAATAAAGCTCTGCTCTCTCTCCTCAACCTGTGTGGGAGTGGGAGTGTGTGTTCAGTCCCACGCTGTTTGCTTTGCTGTCGAGCTGGCTGAGGATTTTGTTGCACAGTTTGCTGAGTTTCTCCAACTTGTTGCTACGAAGCAAAACTTTCCTGCATTCACCCTCTGCCGACCCCACCCCTTTTCCTTTCCTCAGTCAGCCTCTCTCTCGCTCTCTCTCTCTCTCTCTCTCTCTCTCTCTCTCTCTCTCTCTCTCTCTCTCTCTCTCTCTCTCTCTCTCTCTCTCTCTCTCTCTCTCTCTCTCTCTCTCTCTATCTCTCTCTCTCTCCCTCTCTTTCTCTCTCTATCTATCTCTCTCTCTCTCAGTCTCTCTCTCGTTTTTCTGAGTCAGAAGAGCAGCAGTGTTTTTGCCACAGAGCTTAAAATCTCTCCCACACCCAAAGGGGAGGAGCCTTTCACCACGGCAACTAGACCTGCCCAGCACAATTATGTTTGTTACTCATGACTCTCTCTTCAGTAAAAACACATTCAGTTTCTCTGTCCAGTGAAGCATCTCTCCCTCTCTCACACTCTCTCTCTCTCCCTCTCCCTCTCTCACACTCTCTCTCTCTCTCTCTCGTTCTCTCCTCACAATCTCTCTCTCTCTCTCTCTCTCTCTCTCTCTCTCTCTCTGAGTTGGGGTAGCAGGGGCAGAAAGGGGGCGGTTCACTGATGACTTCACTGTTCAAACATGGCCCTGCACCCTTCACAAACACAGAGAGAAAGAGAAGAGGGAGAGAGGTGTGTATGACGTGAGTCGTTTCCTGACGTGAGTCTTTCTCTCTGAGTGTGTTTATGTCTTATGTCCAGTTCAGAACGCCTCAAAGCACAAAAAACTGAAAGATCCCAACGGAAAAGAGTAGAATATCTCTCTCAGCGGTACTGTATTACAACCATGTATTGTTCCACACGTTTCAGATGGAAAAACAACAGAACAGTAGACAGAAAGAAGAGAGGGAGTTCTCTGTCGCATGTGGGATGACATGACCCCTGTAAGAGAGACAGGGAACACACGCACACACGCACGCACACACACGCACACACACACACACACACACACACACACACACACACACACACACACACACACACACACACACACACACACACACACACACACACACACACACACACACACACACATAAAGTCCGGTCGCCTGAGGGAAAGGAAGGGAGAGGTGACATCATGGAGGTTTCATATAACAATACAGTCATTGGGACACCAGTCATTAGGTGGTGTGTGTGTGTGTGTATGTGTGTTGTGTGTGTACACTATGGAAACATGGCCTGATGAGAACGGAAGAGACCCTATCCTCTAACCTCGCCCTACACACACACACAAAGAAACACGCACACTGATTCATGGCACAAACAATGTAACACACACACACTGATTCACAGCACAAACAATGTAACACACACACACACACACACACACACACACACACACACACACACACACACACACACACACACACACACACACACACACTGACTCACAGCATAAACAATGTAACACACACAAGCTGATTCACGGCACAAACAACGTAACACACACACACTGATTCACAGCACAAACAATGTAACACACACACACCTGCACCACTTACACTGGAGTGACCTTACTGCTGGTAATGGGACATGTGGCAGTGCTTGTGAGTGTGAGCATGTGGAGGAAGAGAGGAGGAAAGGAGGGAAGGAGGGAAGGAAGAGAGGAGGGAAGCAGGGAAGGAGGGGAGGAGGGAAGGAGGGAAGCAGGGAAGGAGGGGAGGAAGAGAGGCGGGAAGGAGGGAAGGAGGGAAGGAAGAGAGGTGGGAAGGAGGGGAGGAGGGAAGGAGGGGAGGAAGAGAGGAGGGAAGCAGGGAAGGAGGGGAGGAGGGAAGCAGGGAAGGAGGGGAGGAGGGGAGGAGGGAAGCAGGGGAGGAGGGAAGCAGGGAAGGAGGGAATGAGGGGAGGAGGGAAGGAGGGGAGGAGGGAAGCAGGGAAGGAGGGGAGGAAGAGAGGAGGGAAGGAGGGGAGGAAGAGAGGAGGGAAGCAGGGAAGGAGGGGAGGAGGGAAGCAGGGAAGGAGGGAAGGAGGGGAGGAGGGAAGGAGGGGAGGAGGGAAGCAGGGAAGGAGGGAATGAGGGGAGGAGGGAAGGAGGGGAGGAGGGAAGCAGGGAAGGAGGGGAGGAAAAACCCTGGAATGAGTAGGTGTGTCTAAACGTTTGACTGGTAATGTATATATGTATATATTTAGGAAATTTAGCAGGCTAACTCCTTGATCCTGCTTTTTTTCATACAAGCATTTCGCTACACCCACAACAACATCTGCTAAACACTTGTATGTGACCAATACAATCTGATTTAATTTGATTTGATCTTGATCTTCTAATCGACCTGGCCGGGGTATCCTGGAAGGATATTGATCTCATCCTGTCAGTAGAGGATGCCTGGTTATTTAAAAAAAAAAATGCCTTCCCACCATCTTAAATAAGCATGCCCCATTCAAGAAATTTAGAACCAGGAACAGATATAGCACTTGGTTCTCTCCAGACCTGACTGCCCTTAACCAACACAAAAACATCCTATGGCGTTCTGCATTAGCATCGAACAGCCCCCGTGATATGCAACTTTTCAGGGAAGCTAGAAACCAATATACACAGGCAGTTAGAAAAGCCAAGGCTAGCTTTTTCAAGCAGAAATTTGCTTCCTGCAACACAAACTCAAAAAAGTTCTGGGACACTGTAAAGTCCATGGAGAATAAGAACACCCCCTCCCAGCTGCCTACTGCACTGAGGACAGGAAACACTGTCACCACCAATAAATCCACTATAATTAAGAATTTCAATAAGCATTTTTCTACGGCTGGCCATGCTTTCCACCAGGATAGCCCTACCCCGGTCAACAACACTGCACCCCCCACAGCAACTCGCCCAAGCCTTCCCCATTTCTCCTTCTCCCAAATCCAGTCAGCTGATGTTCTGAAAGAGCTGCAAAATCTGGACCCCTACAAATCAGCCGGGCTAGACAATCTGGACCCTTTCTTTCTAAAATGATCTGCCTAAATTGTTGCAACCCCTATTACTAGCCTGTTCAACCTCTCTTTCGTGTCATCTGAGATTCCCAAAGATTGGAAAGCAGCTGCGGTCATCCCCCTCTTCAAAGGGGGGGACACTCTTGACCCAAACTGCTACAGACCTATATCTATCCTACCCTGCCTTTCTAAGGTCTTCGAAAGCCAAGTCAACAAACAGATTACCGACCATTTCGAATCCCACCATACCTTCTCCACTATGCAATCTGGTTTCAGAGCTGGTCATGGGTGTACCTCAGCCACGCTCAAGGTCCTAAATGATATCCTAACCGCCATCGATAAGAAACAATACTGTCCAGCCGTATTCATTGACCTGGCCAAGGCTTTCGACTCTGTCAATCACCACATCCTCATCGGCAGACACGATAGCCTTGGTTTCTCAAATGATTGCCTCGCCTGGTTCACCAACTACTTCTCTGATAGAGTTCAGTGTGTCAAATCGGAGGGCCTGTTGTCCAGGCCTCTGGCAGTCTCTATGGGGGTGCCACAGGGTTCAATTCTTGGACCGACTCTCTTCTCTGTATACATCAATGATGTCGCTCTTGCTGCTGGTGAGTCTCTGATCCACCTCTACGCAGACGACACCATTCTGTATACTTCTGGCCCTTCTTTGGACACTGTGTTAACAACCCTCCAGACGAGCTTCAATGCCATACAACTCTCCTTCCGTGGCCTCCAATTGCTCTTAAATACAAGTAAAACTAAATGCATGCTCTTCAATCGATCGCTACCTGCACCTGCCCGCCCGTCCAACATCACCACTCTGGACGGTTCTGACTTAGAATATGTGGACAACTACAAATACCTAGGTGTCTGGTTAGACTGTAAACTCTCCTTCCAGACTCACATCAAACATCTCCAATCCAAAGTTAAATCTAGAATTGGCTTCCTATTCCGCAACAAAGCATCCTTCACTCATGCTGCCAAACATACCCTTGTAAAACTGACCATCCTACCGATCCTCGACTTCGGCGATGTCATTTACAAAATAGCCTCCAATACCCTACTCAATAAATTGGATGCAGTCTATCACAGTGCCATCTGTTTTGTCACCAAAGCCCCATATACTACCCACCACTGCGACCTGTACGCTCTCGTTGGCTGGCCCTCGCTTCATACTCGTCGCCAAACCCACTGGCTCCAGGTCATCTACAAGACCCTGCTAGGTAAAGTCCCCCCTTATCTCAGCTCGCTGGTTACCATAGCAGCACCCACCTGTAGCACGCGCTCCAGCAGGTATATCTCTCTGGTCACCCCCAAAACCAATTCTTCCTTTGGCCGCCTCTCCTTCCAGTTCTCTGCTGCCAATGACTGGAATGAACTACAAAAATCTCTGAAACTGGAAACACTTATCTCCCTCACTAGTTTTAAGCACCAGCTGTCAGAGCAGCTCACAGATTACTGCACCTGTACATAGCCCATCTATAATTTAGCCCAAACAACTACCTCTCCCCCTACTGTATTTATTCATTTATTTATTTTGCTCCTTTGCACCCCATTATTTCTATCTCTACTTTGCACATTCTTCCACTGCAAATCAACCATTCCAGTGTTTTACTTGCTATATTGTATTTACTTCGCCACCATGGCCTTTTTTTTTGCGTTTACCTCCCTTATCTCACCTCACTTGCTCATATTGTATATAGACTTATTTTTCTACCGAATTATTGACTGTATGTTTGTTTTACTCCATGTTTTACTCCATGTGTAACTCTGTGTTGTGTCGAACTGCTTTGCTTTATCTTGGCTAGGTCACAATTGTAAATGAGAACTTGTTCTCAACTTGCCTACCTGGTTAAATAAAGGTGAAATAAAATTTTAAAAGATAATCTGAAGAAACAGACCATTTGGTTTAGACCAGAGGAAAATACTACCATCTATTGGTCAGATTGAGTCAGTGCAGCTCAGACACACCACACCAACACCTGACACATCAATACACACACACACACACACACACACACACACACACACACACACACACACACACACACACACACACACACACACACACACACACACACACACACACACACACACACACACACACACACACACACACACATAAAGTCCGGTCGCCTGAGGGAAAGGAAGGGAGAGGTGACATCATGGAGGTTTCATATAACAATACAGTCATTGGGACACCAGTCATTAGGTGGTGTGTGTGTGTGTGTATGTGTGTTGTGTGTGTACACTATGGAAACATGGCCTGATGAGAACGGAAGAGACCCTATCCTCTAACCTCGCCCTACACACACACACAAAGAAACACGCACACTGATTCATGGCACAAACAATGTAACACACACACACTGATTCACAGCACAAACAATGTAACACACACACACACACACACACACACACACACACACACACACACACACACACACACACACACACACACACACACACACACACACACACACACACACACACACACACACTGACTCACAGCACAAACAATGTAACACACACAAGCTGATTCACGGCACAAACAACGTAACACACACACACTGATTCACAGCACAAACAATGTAACACACACACACCTGCACCACTTACACTGGAGTGACCTTACTGCTGGTAATGGGACATGTGGCAGTGCTTGTGAGTGTGAGCATGTGGAGGAAGAGAGGAGGAAAGGAGGGAAGGAGGGAAGGAAGAGAGGAGGGAAGCAGGGAAGGAGGGGAGGAGGGAAGGAGGGAAGCAGGGAAGGAGGGGAGGAAGAGAGGCGGGAAGGAGGGAAGGAGGGAAGGAAGAGAGGTGGGAAGGAGGGGAGGAGGGAAGGAGGGGAGGAAGAGAGGAGGGAAGCAGGGAAGGAGGGGAGGAGGGAAGCAGGGAAGGAGGGGAGGAGGGGAGGAGGGAAGCAGGGGAGGAGGGAAGCAGGGAAGGAGGGAATGAGGGGAGGAGGGAAGGAGGGGAGGAGGGAAGCAGGGAAGGAGGGGAGGAAGAGAGGAGGGAAGGAGGGGAGGAAGAGAGGAGGGAAGCAGGGAAGGAGGGGAGGAGGGAAGCAGGGAAGGAGGGAAGGAGGGGAGGAGGGGAGGAGGGAAGCAGGGAAGGAGGGAATGAGGGGAGGAGGGAAGGAGGGGAGGAGGGAAGCAGGGAAGGAGGGGAGGAAAAACCCTGGAATGAGTAGGTGTGTCTAAACGTTTGACTGGTAATGTATATATGTATATATTTAGGAAATTTAGCAGGCTAACTCCTTGATCCTGCTTTTTTTCATACAAGCATTTCGCTACACCCACAACAACATCTGCTAAACACTTGTATGTGACCAATACAATCTGATTTAATTTGATTTGATCTTGATCTTCTAATCGACCTGGCCGGGGTATCCTGGAAGGATATTGATCTCATCCTGTCAGTAGAGGATGCCTGGTTATTTAAAAAAAAAAATGCCTTCCCACCATCTTAAATAAGCATGCCCCATTCAAGAAATTTAGAACCAGGAACAGATATAGCACTTGGTTCTCTCCAGACCTGACTGCCCTTAACCAACACAAAAACATCCTATGGCGTTCTGCATTAGCATCGAACAGCCCCCGTGATATGCAACTTTTCAGGGAAGCTAGAAACCAATATACACAGGCAGTTAGAAAAGCCAAGGCTAGCTTTTTCAAGCAGAAATTTGCTTCCTGCAACACAAACTCAAAAAAGTTCTGGGACACTGTAAAGTCCATGGAGAATAAGAACACCTCCTCCCAGCTGCCTACTGCACTGAGGACAGGAAACACTGTCACCACCAATAAATCCACTATAATTAAGAATTTCAATAAGCATTTTTCTACGGCTGGCCATGCTTTCCACCAGGATACCCCTACCCCGGTCAACAACACTGCACCCCCCACAGCAACTCGCCCAAGCCTTCCCCATTTCTCCTTCTCCCAAATCCAGTCAGCTGATGTTCTGAAAGAGCTGCAAAATCTGGACCCCTACAAATCAGCCGGGCTAGACAATCTGGACCCTTTCTTTCTAAAATGATCTGCCTAAATTGTTGCAACCCCTATTACTAGCCTGTTCAACCTCTCTTTCGTGTCATCTGAGATTCCCAAAGATTGGAAAGCAGCTGCGGTCATCCCCCTCTTCAAAGGGGGGGACACTCTTGACCCAAACTGCTACAGACCTATATCTATCCTACCCTGCCTTTCTAAGGTCTTCGAAAGCCAAGTCAACAAACAGATTACCGACCATTTCGAATCCCACCATACCTTCTCCACTATGCAATCTGGTTTCAGAGCTGGTCATGGGTGTACCTCAGCCACGCTCAAGGTCCTAAATGATATCCTAACCGCCATCGATAAGAAACAATACTGTCCAGCCGTATTCATTGACCTGGCCAAGGCTTTCGACTCTGTCAATCACCACATCCTCATCGGCAGACACGATAGCCTTGGTTTCTCAAATGATTGCCTCGCCTGGTTCACCAACTACTTCTCTGATAGAGTTCAGTGTGTCAAATCGGAGGGCCTGTTGTCCAGGCCTCTGGCAGTCTCTATGGGGGTGCCACAGGGTTCAATTCTTGGACCGACTCTCTTCTCTGTATACATCAATGATGTCGCTCTTGCTGCTGGTGAGTCTCTGATCCACCTCTACGCAGACGACACCATTCTGTATACTTCTGGCCCTTCTTTGGACACTGTGTTAACAACCCTCCAGACGAGCTTCAATGCCATACAACTCTCCTTCCGTGGCCTCCAATTGCTCTTAAATACAAGTAAAACTAAATGCATGCTCTTCAATCGATCGCTACCTGCACCTGCCCGCCCGTCCAACATCACCACTCTGGACGGTTCTGACTTAGAATATGTGGACAACTACAAATACCTAGGTGTCTGGTTAGACTGTAAACTCTCCTTCCAGACTCACATCAAACATCTCCAATCCAAAGTTAAATCTAGAATTGGCTTCCTATTCCGCAACAAAGCATCCTTCACTCATGCTGCCAAACATACCCTTGTAAAACTGACCATCCTACCGATCCTCGACTTCGGCGATGTCATTTACAAAATAGCCTCCAATACCCTACTCAATAAATTGGATGCAGTCTATCACAGTGCCATCTGTTTTGTCACCAAAGCCCCATATACTACCCACCACTGCGACCTGTACGCTCTCGTTGGCTGGCCCTCGCTTCATACTCGTCGCCAAACCCACTGGCTCCAGGTCATCTACAAGACCCTGCTAGGTAAAGTCCCCCCTTATCTCAGCTCGCTGGTTACCATAGCAGCACCCACCTGTAGCACGCGCTCCAGCAGGTATATCTCTCTGGTCACCCCCAAAACCAATTCTTCCTTTGGCCGCCTCTCCTTCCAGTTCTCTGCTGCCAATGACTGGAATGAACTACAAAAATCTCTGAAACTGGAAACACTTATCTCCCTCACTAGTTTTAAGCACCAGCTGTCAGAGCAGCTCACAGATTACTGCACCTGTACATAGCCCATCTATAATTTAGCCCAAACAACTACCTCTCCCCCTACTGTATTTATTCATTTATTTATTTTGCTCCTTTGCACCCCATTATTTCTATCTCTACTTTGCACATTCTTCCACTGCAAATCAACCATTCCAGTGTTTTACTTGCTATATTGTATTTACTTCGCCACCATGGCCTTTTTTTTTGCGTTTACCTCCCTTATCTCACCTCACTTGCTCATATTGTATATAGACTTATTTTTCTACCGAATTATTGACTGTATGTTTGTTTTACTCCATGTTTTACTCCATGTGTAACTCTGTGTTGTGTCGAACTGCTTTGCTTTATCTTGGCTAGGTCACAATTGTAAATGAGAACTTGTTCTCAACTTGCCTACCTGGTTAAATAAAGGTGAAATAAAATTTTAAAAGATAATCTGAAGAAACAGACCATTTGGTTTAGACCAGAGGAAAATACTACCATCTATTGGTCAGATTGAGTCAGTGCAGCTCAGACACACCACACCAACACCTGACACATCAATACACACACACACACACACACACACACACACACACACACACACACACACACACACACACACACACACACACACACACACACACACACACACACACACACACACACACACACACACACACACACACACACACACACACACACACACACACACACATAAAGTCCGGTCGCCTGAGGGAAAGGAAGGGAGAGGTGACATCATGGAGGTTTCATATAACAATACAGTCATTGGGACACCAGTCATTAGGTGGTGTGTGTGTGTGTGTATGTGTGTTGTGTGTGTACACTATGGAAACATGGCCTGATGAGAACGGAAGAGACCCTATCCTCTAACCTCGCCCTACACACACACACAAAGAAACACGCACACTGATTCATGGCACAAACAATGTAACACACACACACTGATTCACAGCACAAACAATGTAACACACACACACACACACACACACACACACACACACACACACACACACACACACACACACACACACACACACTGACTCACAGCACAAACAATGTAACACACACAAGCTGATTCACGGCACAAACAACGTAACACACACACACTGATTCACAGCACAAACAATGTAACACACACACACCTGCACCACTTACACTGGAGTGACCTTACTGCTGGTAATGGGACATGTGGCAGTGCTTGTGAGTGTGAGCATGTGGAGGAAGAGAGGAGGAAAGGAGGGAAGGAGGGAAGGAAGAGAGGAGGGAAGCAGGGAAGGAGGGGAGGAGGGAAGGAGGGAAGCAGGGAAGGAGGGGAGGAAGAGAGGCGGGAAGGAGGGAAGGAGGGAAGGAAGAGAGGTGGGAAGGAGGGGAGGAGGGAAGGAGGGGAGGAAGAGAGGAGGGAAGCAGGGAAGGAGGGGAGGAGGGAAGCAGGGAAGGAGGGGAGGAGGGGAGGAGGGAAGCAGGGGAGGAGGGAAGCAGGGAAGGAGGGAATGAGGGGAGGAGGGAAGGAGGGGAGGAGGGAAGCAGGGAAGGAGGGGAGGAAGAGAGGAGGGAAGGAGGGGAGGAAGAGAGGAGGGAAGCAGGGAAGGAGGGGAGGAGGGAAGCAGGGAAGGAGGGAAGGAGGGGAGGAGGGAAGGAGGGGAGGAGGGAAGCAGGGAAGGAGGGAATGAGGGGAGGAGGGAAGGAGGGGAGGAGGGAAGCAGGGAAGGAGGGGAGGAAAAACCCTGGAATGAGTAGGTGTGTCTAAACGTTTGACTGGTAATGTATATATGTATATATTTAGGAAATTTAGCAGGCTAACTCCTTGATCCTGCTTTTTTTCATACAAGCATTTCGCTACACCCACAACAACATCTGCTAAACACTTGTATGTGACCAATACAATCTGATTTAATTTGATTTGATCTTGATCTTCTAATCGACCTGGCCGGGGTATCCTGGAAGGATATTGATCTCATCCTGTCAGTAGAGGATGCCTGGTTATTTAAAAAAAAAAATGCCTTCCCACCATCTTAAATAAGCATGCCCCATTCAAGAAATTTAGAACCAGGAACAGATATAGCACTTGGTTCTCTCCAGACCTGACTGCCCTTAACCAACACAAAAACATCCTATGGCGTTCTGCATTAGCATCGAACAGCCCCCGTGATATGCAACTTTTCAGGGAAGCTAGAAACCAATATACACAGGCAGTTAGAAAAGCCAAGGCTAGCTTTTTCAAGCAGAAATTTGCTTCCTGCAACACAAACTCAAAAAAGTTCTGGGACACTGTAAAGTCCATGGAGAATAAGAACACCTCCTCCCAGCTGCCTACTGCACTGAGGACAGGAAACACTGTCACCACCAATAAATCCACTATAATTAAGAATTTCAATAAGCATTTTTCTACGGCTGGCCATGCTTTCCACCAGGATACCCCTACCCCGGTCAACAACACTGCACCCCCCACAGCAACTCGCCCAAGCCTTCCCCATTTCTCCTTCTCCCAAATCCAGTCAGCTGATGTTCTGAAAGAGCTGCAAAATCTGGACCCCTACAAATCAGCCGGGCTAGACAATCTGGACCCTTTCTTTCTAAAATGATCTGCCTAAATTGTTGCAACCCCTATTACTAGCCTGTTCAACCTCTCTTTCGTGTCATCTGAGATTCCCAAAGATTGGAAAGCAGCTGCGGTCATCCCCCTCTTCAAAGGGGGGGACACTCTTGACCCAAACTGCTACAGACCTATATCTATCCTACCCTGCCTTTCTAAGGTCTTCGAAAGCCAAGTCAACAAACAGATTACCGACCATTTCGAATCCCACCATACCTTCTCCACTATGCAATCTGGTTTCAGAGCTGGTCATGGGTGTACCTCAGCCACGCTCAAGGTCCTAAATGATATCCTAACCGCCATCGATAAGAAACAATACTGTCCAGCCGTATTCATTGACCTGGCCAAGGCTTTCGACTCTGTCAATCACCACATCCTCATCGGCAGACACGATAGCCTTGGTTTCTCAAATGATTGCCTCGCCTGGTTCACCAACTACTTCTCTGATAGAGTTCAGTGTGTCAAATCGGAGGGCCTGTTGTCCAGGCCTCTGGCAGTCTCTATGGGGGTGCCACAGGGTTCAATTCTTGGACCGACTCTCTTCTCTGTATACATCAATGATGTCGCTCTTGCTGCTGGTGAGTCTCTGATCCACCTCTACGCAGACGACACCATTCTGTATACTTCTGGCCCTTCTTTGGACACTGTGTTAACAACCCTCCAGACGAGCTTCAATGCCATACAACTCTCCTTCCGTGGCCTCCAATTGCTCTTAAATACAAGTAAAACTAAATGCATGCTCTTCAATCGATCGCTACCTGCACCTGCCCGCCCGTCCAACATCACCACTCTGGACGGTTCTGACTTAGAATATGTGGACAACTACAAATACCTAGGTGTCTGGTTAGACTGTAAACTCTCCTTCCAGACTCACATCAAACATCTCCAATCCAAAGTTAAATCTAGAATTGGCTTCCTATTCCGCAACAAAGCATCCTTCACTCATGCTGCCAAACATACCCTTGTAAAACTGACCATCCTACCGATCCTCGACTTCGGCGATGTCATTTACAAAATAGCCTCCAATACCCTACTCAATAAATTGGATGCAGTCTATCACAGTGCCATCTGTTTTGTCACCAAAGCCCCATATACTACCCACC
>NC_092095.1:63999866-64089866 GCF_045679555.1 Salvelinus alpinus | reverse complement strand
ATGGGGAAATCAAAAGAAATCAGCCAAGACCTCAGAAAATACATTGTAGACCTCCACAGGTCTGGGTCATCCTTGGGAGCAATCTCCAAACGCCTGAAGGTACCTCGTTCATCTGTACAAACAATAGTATGCAAGTATAAACACCATGGGACCACGCAGCCGTCATACTGCTCAGGAAGGAGACGCGTTCTGTCTCCTAGAGATGAATGTACTTTGGTGCGAAAAGTGCAAATCAATCTCAGAACAACTGCAAAAGACCTTGTGAAGATACTGGAGGAAACAGGTACAAAAGTATCTTTATCCACAGTAAAACGAGTCCTATATCGGCATTACCTGAAAGGCCGCTCAGCTAGGAAGAAGCCATTGCTCCCAAACCACCATAAAAAAAGCCAGACTACGGTTTGCAACTGCACATGGGGACAAATATCGTACTTTTCGGACAAATGTCCTTTGGTCTGATGAAACAAAAATAGAACTGTTTGGCCATAATGACCATCGTTATGTTTGGAGGAAAAAGGGGAGGCTTGCAAGCTGAAGAACACCATCCCAACCATGAAGCAGTGGAGTGGCAGCATCATGTTATGGGGGTGCTTTGCTGCAGGAGGAACTGGTGCACGTCACAAAAGTGATGGCATCATGAGGAGGGAAAATGATATAGAGAAATTGAAGCAACATCTCAAGACATCAGTCAGGAAGTTAAAGCTTGGTCGCAAATGGGTCTTAAAAATGGACAATGACCCCAAGCATACTTCCAAAGTTGTGGCAAAATGGCTTAAGGACAACAAAGTCATGGTATTAGTGGCCGTCACAAAGCCCTGACCTCAATCCCATAGAAAATGTTGGGACAGAACTGAAAAGCGTGTGCGAGCAAGGAGGCCTACAAACCTGACAGTTACACCAGCTCTGTCAGGAGGAATGGGCCAAAATTCACCCAACTTATTGTGGGAAGCTTGTGGAAGGCTACCCGAAACATTTGACCCAAGTTAAACAATTTGCTACCAAATACTAGTTAAGTGTATGTAAACTTCTGACCCACTGGGATTGTTATGAAAGAAATAAAAGCTGAAATAAATAATTCTCTCTACTATTATTCTGACATTTCACATTCTTAAAATAAAGTGGTGATCCTAACTGACCTAAGACAGGGAATTTTTACTCTGATTAAGTTTCAGGAATTGTGAAAAACTGAGTTAAAATGTATTTTGCTAGGGTGTATGTAAACCTCCGACTCCAACTGTATATGTGGTGTGTCAGATGGGAAGAGTAGCAGTGCGGAGCGTGCTGTCTGTATCGTACAGAGCCCCACTCTGCTTCTGGACAGACTTCCTCTTCTTCCCAGGGCACTTCCTGGCAGAGAAATAACAACAGTCAAAACAACAGCAACAGTCAAAACAACAATAACAACATTCAAAACAACAACACCAACAACAGACAAAACAACAACACCAACAACAGACAAAACAACAACACCAACAACAGCAACAACACAAACAGTCAAAACAACAACACCAACAACACAAACATTCAAACAACAACAACAGTCAAAACAACAATAACAGTCAAAACAACAACACCAACAACAGCAACATTAAAAACAATCAAACAACAACAACAGTCAAAACAACAACACCAACAACAGCAGCATTAAAAACAATCAAAACAACAAGAACAACAGTCAAAACAACAACATCAACAACAACAGGCAGAGCAGAATCCAAATAAATTAAAGAGTTGTGTCACAAAGCGGGGTGGTCAACTTTGATGAGCAATCTAAACAGTGTGTGTAAGTGTGTGTGTGTAAGTGTGTGTGTACTGACCTTGTGACACACAGCACCACCAGGGTGATAATGGTGATCTGCAGCGCTCCGATGACGGAGGCGATGAGAACATAGCGGGTCTTTCCAGAGCCAGGAACCACAAACAGAACGTTGTAGTCCTTCTGCTCACACTGGGGCCCGCTGAACCCTGCATGGCAGCTACAGGAGGGCGGGCCCAGGTTGTCAGGGTATTGACAGTCTCCATGGAGACAGTAGTTCCTGTAGCGGGAAGGACAGGGGATGTACACGCCCCCCTCCCCTGAGAAAAGAGCACAACTGATATTTCACACAATGACATGTGTAGCTTGTCTTTACTTATAAAACATTGCTTTTCTACATTTTGTGGTTCTAATGGAACTTGTGTGTGTGTGTGTTGCGCACGCACGTGTGTGTGTGTGAGGTATGTGTGTGTGTGTTTGTGTACCGTGGCAGTGGCCCAGGTGTGTGACCTCGATCCTCTCCTGTCTCTGACACGAGGCCTCCTTTACCTGACAGGGGTTGTCATAGGAACGGCCGTCCGAAGCACACACAGGGTTGAAACTGATGTGGGAACAGTCGATGTTACACACACACCTAGGGAGAGACGAGACTCAGTACTGTGTGTGTGTGTGTGTGTGTGTATTCATGTTCTTCCTGTATTAATGCACACAGGGTAATTGCTAAGTTCCTACATATTTAATGCTGTCTCACATCCACATTGTCCATTACTGAAATTCTACACCAATCTCTCTCCTCTCCTCCCCCTTCCTCTCCATCCGTTGTCTCCCTCTCTCCCTTCCTGCCTCCTCCCACTTTTTTCCTTTCCTCCTTCCTCTCCCCCTCTGTCCCTCTTCTCCCTCTTCCCCCTCCATCTCCTCTCTCCCTCCTCTCATCCCTCTCTCACCATACATCTTCTGCGTCTTCGTCACACTGCGATCCAAACTGACACATCTCACAGGACGAGTCCCTCTGTCCCACACCAGCCTCTCCAGAACTCTCTAACAGAGAGAGATTGTTGTTGTGTGTGTGTTTGTGGTAACCTGTGTGTGGTCACGTGTGTAAATGCGTGTAGATAATAATTCAGACCTGGGAGAGAAACACCTTCGCCACCATCACCTGATCCTGAACCAGCGTCTGCAAGAGAACATGATATATTCAGATTCAGGTCACATTCCGCAGTAAGACATTCCAGTGGAGGAGACCCCAAACTAGTGGTACCTGTAGGACAAGGGCCCAGAGATGCAGTGTGTATCTCCGTCTGAAGCTGACAGGCTTCCCGTCTCAGAAAACACTCGTTCTGATATCTGTGATTGTTGGAACCACACACCGGGGAATAATCTGCACTACACTGCAGAGAGAGAGAGAGAAAGAGAGAGAGAGAGAGAGAGAGAGAGAGAGAGAGAGAGAGAGAGAGAGAGAGAGAGAGAGAGAGAGAGAGAGAGAGAGAGACAGAGAGACAGAGAGAGAGACAGAGAGACAGAGAGACAGAGAGAGAGAGAGAGAGAGAGAGAGAGAGAGAGAGAGAGAGAGAGAGAGAGAGAGAGAGAGAGAGAGAGAGAGAGAGAGAGAGAGAGAGAGAGAGAGAGAGAGAGAGAGAGAGAGAGAGAGACAGAGAGCTTTCATTGATATGTTAAACTGAACTTTATTGATGTATATCTTCAGCGACCACAAGAATGTTTCATATCTGCTTCTTTATGGCACACATTCATGGAGATGTACTGATGTTGCTTACTTTACTGTAGTGTACAAATTGAAATGAACACTGTGTGTGTGTGTGTGTGTGTGTGTGTGTGTGTGTGTGTGTGTGTGTGTGTGTGTGTGTGTGTGTGTGTGTGTGTGTGTGTGTGTGTGTGTGTGTGTGTGTGTGTGTGTGTGTGTTAAATAGGAGCAATGTGACTGTGACTGGTGTTGCAACACAGAGAGGCTTTGTCCACTCAGAGTAAAAATACAAGACGACAGAGATGCCTCAAAGGAAAGAGAGTGAGAGGAAATAGGGAAGAAATAGGGAAGAAGAGACAGAGAGAAAGAGAAACACACACAGAGAGAGATGCTTACCTTAAAGTCACAGATGCAGGTCATGGCCTCTGCTATCTTTAGACACTCCCCGTCATACTGACAGGAGTCTGTGTCACACTGGAAGACAGAGTCCCTCTCCTCTGAATCTACACAGAGACAGATAGAAAGAGGATCAACCATAGATCCACAATGGCTCTCTGAGGACCCACCATAGATCCAACATGTCTTCCAGTGGCCTTGTTTGTGCCTTGTTCACGCTCCACTGGAGCCCAGGGCTGTGGTAACTGCTGCCCGTGTGTGTCTCGCCTACGGTGTGTCCTCTGTAAAACAGATGGTGGGGCCAGAATAGCACCACCATTACTGGGGTATTTTTACTTCCCGTTAGTTCTGGCTCCCTCCTCCAAAGAACGGGGGAGCGAGGAGGAGGAGAGGAACAGAGGAGAGTAGGAACGACCACATTTTGGGAAGGACACACAGGGCTGGAAGAGGGGGAGGAAGAGGACAAGGCAACAAGACTGGTTTATTTGAAGTCATCTGCAACTGTTGACATTCAACAACTTTTACTTAGTCCTTCAGCCCATCCTAGCTGTCAATCTGATGTAGGGTTCAAGCTGTGTTGGTGCTTATTTCCATCCTGTCGTCCTGAGCTTGAGTCCAGTAGAGGAGAGGTTTCTTCAGTCCATCTCCCCTGTAGAGGAGAGGTTTCTTCAGTCCATCTCCTCCAGTAGAGGAGAGGTTTCTTCAGTCCACTCCCCTGTAGAGGAGAGGTTTCTTCAGTCCAACTCCCCTGTAGAGGAGAGGTTTCTTCAGTCCATCTCCTCAGTAGAGGAGAGGTTTCTTCAGTCCATCTCCTCAGTAGAGGAGAGGTTTCTTCAGTCCATCTACTCCTGTAGAGGAGAGGTTTCTTCAGTCCATCTCCTCCAGTAGAGGAGAGGTTTCTTCAGTCCATCTCCTCAGTAGAGGAGAGGTTTCTTCAGTCCATCTCCTCCTGTAGAGGAGAGGTTTCTTCAGTCCCTCTCCTCCTGTAGAGGAGAGGTTTCTTCAGTCCTTCTCCTCCTGTAGAGGAGAGGTTTCTTCAGTCCATCTCCTCAGTAGAGGAGAGGTTTCTTCAGTCCATCTCCTCAGTAGAGGAGAGGTTTCTTCAGTCCATCTCCTCATGTAGAGGAGAGGTTTCTTCAGTCCAACTCCTCAGTAGAGGAGAGGTTTCTTCAGTCCATCTCCTCAGTAGAGGAGAGGTTTCTTCAGTCCATCTCCTCAGTAGAGGAGAGGTTTCTTCAGTCCATCTCCTCAGTAGAGGAGAGGTTTCTTCAGTCCATCTCCTCAGTAGAAGAGAGGTTTCTTCAGTCCACCTCCTCAGTAGAGGAGAGGTTTCTTCAGTCTACCTCCTAATCGGTTATATCTATTCAACCTTTAGGAAGCTCCAGATTTATAAACAATATTTTTTCAACAGAGAGCTCAACATGTGGATTAGTGTGTGTGTCTGTTAGCCTACTTGTTACAAGATGGGGTTGCAATGGGGTTGTACGTAATTGTGTCCTATAGAGGGATCGAGATAGGAGAATCAGTCCCATTGCCTACCACTGATAATACATGGTACAACCTGATTACATGCACACCCACCCACTCCTCAGTCAGACAGATCCCACCCACCCACTCCTCAGTCAGACAGATCCCACCCACCCACTCCTCAGTCAGACAGATCCCACCCACCCACTCCTCAGTCAGACAGATCCCACCCACCCACTCCTCAGTCAGACAAATCTCACCCACCCACTCCTCAGTCAGACAGATCCCACCCACCCACTCCTCAGTCAGACAGATCCCACCCACTCCTCAGTCAGACAGATCTCACCCACCCACTCCTCAGTCAGACAGATCCCACCCACCCACTCCTCAGTCAGACAGATCTCACCCACCCACTCACCAGTCAGACAGATCCCACCCACCCACCCCTCAGTCAGACAGATCCCACCCTCCCACTCCTCAGTCAGACAGATCCCACCCACCCACTCCTCAGTCAGACAAATCTCACCCACCCACTCCTCAGTCAGACAGATCCCACCCACCCACTCCTCAGTCAGACAGATCCCACCCACCCACTCCTCAGTCAGACAGATCTCACCCACCCACTCCTCAGTCAGACAGATCCCACCCACCCACTCCTCAGTCAGACAGATCTCACCCACCCACTCCTCAGTCAGACAGATCAGACCCACCCACCCACTCCTCAGTCAGACAGATCATACCCACCCACTCCTCAGTCAGACAGATCTCACCCACCCACTCCTCAGTCAGACAGATCCCTCCCACTCCTCAGTCAGACAGATCCCTCCCACTCCTCAGTCAGACAGATCCCTCCCACTCCTCAGTCAGACAGATCCCTCCCACTCCTCAGTCAGACAGATCCCTCCCACTCCTCAGTCAGACAGATCCCTCCCACTCCTCAGTCAGACACAACTCTCATTAACATTTCACCTTCATGTATCTATACTTCCTGCAAGTCAACACGTGTTGTTGTTGTAGTTTACCAGAGCAGTTCCAGCCGGTAGGAGTCTGACAGTGGCTGAGGGAAGCGGTGGGAAAAGCTTGGAGCGGTCTCATCGGTATCCACATCACAACCGCCATGGCAGCGAGCCAAACCCGGTCAAACCTTGTCCATATCCACGACGGCGGGCGTCTGCGCTCGTGACGCCCTGCTCGGAGATGCATCTCACGGGCAGGAGTTGCACACTCTCTCCGGTGGCTTTTGGTCTGGGATGGAGGTCAGCCGAGGGAGAACACACATTTTCCCACACCGAGGGAGTCTGCGGTGCGGAGTCCCCACGGCGGCTATACAGGTCTGAGTTGCTGCTGCTGGTTTGAAATGGTCCGATGCGCTGTGTGTGAGTGAGATAGAGAGAGAGAGAGAGAGAGAGAGAGAGAGAGAGAGAGAGAGAGAGAGAGAGAGAGAGAGAGAGAGAGAGAGAGAGAGAGAGAGAGAGAGAGAGAGAGAGAGAGAGAGAGAGAGAGAGAGAGAGAGAGAGAGAGAGAGATAATCCTGAAATGAAAGTCCTGTAATCGTGTGGTTGAGCCAGTACTCAGGACTGTTTGGCAGTAGGTTATAACTCTTCAGATGGTTTCCTCTTGGTGTCACTGTCACTCAGTGGAGATGTGATAGGCTAATGCCTGTGATGTCTGCGCGATTAGTTGCCTAGCAGGGGAGGAGGTGCCAAGGATATCCTAGAACTCCGATTGGTTTACGAGATGGGTGTGAATGTGTATGTGTGTGTGTGTGTGGGTGTGTGTGCATGTGGTACCAAAATGTGCGTTATGGCACACGTGATGCACGTGGGGGGTCTGTGTAGTGGCACAATTGTTCAATTGACTTAGCTCCCACCCAAACCGGTTGTCGAAATTCAATTAAGCCACTGAATCTCGTGAAACATGTTTCCTCTGGGCAGCTGGATGAAATAAAACAAAGAGTCACTCAGACGGCCCGTGGTTTTAAACTTCCGGATCATATCAAACGCAGCTGGCTCCAGCGCGTCACAATCAGGGATATTAACACTTACATCATACACACACACACACACACACATACAGATGGATCTTTTTTTGCAGCTGTGTTAAATCAGATAACAGTGGATCTTTTTCTCTCTTCTCCTCAGGTCTCCACTTCACTTCTCACTGTGGTTTCTGTGTGTGTGTGTGTGTGTTTGTATGAAGCACAATCCCCTGTTTGTGTGAGTTCACCGTCTGGAACGAATTGGTAACACTGGAGCCCACAGATAACCCCAATTAGCCATCCGTGGTATAGAGAAAGTCACACACACACACACACACACACACACACACACACACACACACACACACACACACACACACACACACACACACACACACACACACACACACACACACACACACACACACACACACACACACACACACACACACCACACACACACACACACACACACACACACTCCTGTGTACTGATGACAAATCGTATTGCGTGGTTTTATCCAGACACACAAAGAGCCAAACAGGAAGAGGAGATATCATGCTATCACATGTAAATCACTCACATCAAGTGTATAAAGTTCCCCTCTATATCTATTTCCCCCTTACCCTCCCCCTCTCTCTCTTCTTCTCTCTATCTCTCTCTCCCATTTCTCTCTCTCCCTCCCTCCCTCTCTCTCTCCTTCTCCTCCCCCTCTCTCTCTTCTTCTCTCTATCTCTCTCCTCACTGTATCTCTCTCTCCCATCTCTCTCCCTCCGCGCCCTCTCTCTCTTCTTCTCTCTATCTCTCTCCTCACTGTATCTCTCTCTCCTATCTCTCTCCTATCTCCCCCCCCCCTCTCTTCTTCTCTCTATCTCTCTCCTCACTGTATCTCTCTTTCTCCCATCTCTCTCTCTCCCTCCCTCCCTCCCTCCCCCTCTCTCTCTTCTTCTCTCTATTTCTCTCAGCCAATGTATCTCTCTCTCTCCCATCTCCCTCCCTCTCTCTTTCCTTCTTCTCTCTCTCTCTCCCTCTCTCTCTCTCTCTCTCTCTCTCTCTCTCTCAATTCAAGGCGCTTTATTGGCATGGGAAACATATGTTAACATTGCCAAAGAAAGTGAAGTAGATAATATACAAAAGTGAAATAAACAATAAAAATGAACAGTAAACATTACACTCACAGAAGTTCCAAAAGAATAAAGACATTACAAATGTCATATTATGTATATATACAGTGTTGTAACGATGTGCAAATGGTTAAAGTACAAAAGGGAAAATAAATAAACATAAATAGGGGTTGTATTTACAACGGTGTTTGTTCTTCACTGGTTGACCTTTTCTTGTGGCAACAGGTCACAAATCTTGCTGCTGTGATGGCACACTGTGGTATTTCACCCAGTAGATATGGGAATTTAATCAAAATCGGGTTTGTTTTTGAATTCTTGTGGATCTGTGTAATCTGAGGGAAATATGTGTCTCTAATATGGTCATACATGGGCAGGAAGTGCAGCTCATTTTCCACCTCATTTTGTGGGCAGTGTGCACATATCCTGTCTTCTCTTGAGAGCCATGTCTGCCTACGGCGGCCTTTCTCAATAGCAAGGCTATGCTCACTGAGTCTGTACATAGTCAAAGCTTTCCTTAAGTTTGAGTCAGTCACAGTGGTCAGGTATTCTGCCACTGTATACTCTCTGTTTAGGGCCAAATAGCATTCTAGTTTGCTCTGTTTTTTTTGTTAATTCTTTACAATCTGTCAAGTAATTCTATTTTTGTTTTCTCATGATTTGGTTGGGTCTAATTGTGGTGCTGTCCTGGGGCTCTGTGGGGTCTGTTTGTGTTTGTGAACAGCTTGCTTAGGGGACTCTTCTCCAGGTTCATCTCTCTGTAGGTGATGGCTTTGTTATGGAAGGTTTGGGAATCGCTTCCTTTTAGGTGGTTGTAGAATTGAACTGCTCTTTCCTGGATTTTGATAATTAGCGGGTATCGGCCTAATTCTAATCTGCATGCATTATATGGTGTTTTACGTTGTACACTGAGGATATTTTTGCAGAATTCTGCATGCAGTCTCAATTTGGTGTTTGTCCCATTTTGTGAATTTTTGGTTGGTGAGCGGACACCAGACCTCACAACCATAAAGGGCAATGGGTTCTATAACTGATTCAAGTATTTTTAGCCAAATCCAAATTTGTATGTCAAATTTTATGTTCCTTTTGATGGCATAGAAGAACCTTCTTGCCTTGTCTCTCAGATCGTTCACAGCTTTGTGGTCCTGGTAACTGGACTTTTTTTTGGAACACCATTATTTTGGTCTTACTGAGATTTACTGTCAGGGCCCAGGTCTGGCAGAACCAGGTCTGGCAGATCTAGGTGCTGCTGTAGGCCCTCCTTGGTTGGTGACAGAAGCACCAGATCATCAGCAAACAGTAGACATTTGACTTCAGATTCTAGTAGGGTGAGGCCGGGTGCTGCAGACTGTTCTAGTGCCCTCACCAATTCAATGATATATGTTGAAGAGGATGGGGCTTAAGCTGCATCCCTGTCTCACCCCATGGCCCTATGGGAAGAAATGTGTGTGTTTTTTGCCAAATTTAACCGCACACGTGTTGTTTGTGTACATGGATTTTATAAAGTCGTATGTTTTTCCCCCAACACCACTTTCCATCAATTTGTATAGCAGAACCTCATGCCAAATTGAGTCAAAAGCTATTTTTAAATCAACAAAGCATGAGAAGTCTTTGCCTTTGTTTTGGTTTGTTTGTTTGTCAGTTAGGGTGTGCAGGGTGAATACGTGATCTGTCGTACAATCATTTGGTAAAAAGCCAATTTGACATTTGCTCAGGACATTGTTTTCACAGAGAAAATGTACGAGTCTGCTGTTAATGATAATGCAGAGGATTTTCCTAAGGTAGTTACGGTAGTTATTGGGGTCAAATTTGTCTCCACTTTTGTGGATTGGAGTGATCAGTCCTTGATTCCAAATATTGGGGAAGATGCCAGAGCTGAGGATGATGTTAAAGAGTTTAACTTTAGCCAATTGGAATTTTTTGTCTGTATATTTGATCATTTTATTGAGGATACCATCAACACCACAGGCCTTTTTGGGTCGGAGGGTTTATATTTTGTCCTGTAGTTCATTCGAGGTAATTGGATAATCCAGTTGGTTCTGGTAGTCTTTAGTAGTTGATTCTAAGATTTGTATTTGGTCATGTATATGTTTTTGCTGTTTGTTCTTTGTTACAGAGCCAAAAGGATTGGAGAAGTGGTTTACCCATACATCTCCATTTTGGATAGATAATTCTTCGTATTGTTGTTTGTTAAGTGTTTTCCAATTTTCCCAGAAGTGGTTAGAGTCAATGGATTCTTCAATTACATTGAGCTGATTTCTGACGTGCTGTTCCTTCTTTTTCTTGTTAGTGTGGTCTCTGTCACTCCCCTGTCAGTGTAGTCTCTGTCACTCCCCTGTTAGTATGGTCTCTGTCATTCCCCTGTTAGTGTGGTCTCTGTCACTCCCCTGTTAGTATGGTCTCTGTCATTCCCCTGTTAGTGTGGTCTCTGTCACTCCCCTGTTAGTATGGTCTCTGTCACTCCCCTGTTAGTGTGGTCTCTGTCACTCCCCTGTTAGTATGGTCTCTGTCACTCCCCTGTTAGTGTGGTCTCTGTCACTCCCCTGTTAGTATGGTCTCTGTCATTCCCCTGTTAGTGTGGTCTCTGTCACTCCCCTGTTAGTGTGGTCTCTGTCACTCCCCTGTTAGTATGGTCTCTGTCACTCCCCTGTTAGTGTGGTCTCTGTCACTCCCCTGTTAGTGTGGTCTCTGTCACTCCCCTGTTAGTGTGGTCTCTGTCACTCCCCTGTTAGTGTGGTCTCTGTCACTCCCCTGTTAGTGTGGTCTCTGTCACTCCCCTGTTAGTGTGGTCTCTGTCACTCCCCTGTTAGTGTGGTCTCTGTCACTCCCCTGTTAGTGTGGTCTCTGTCACCCCCCTGTCAGTGTGGTCTCTGTCACTCCCCTGTTAGTATGGTCTCTGTCACTCCCCTGTTAGTGTGGTCTCTGTCACTCCCCTGTTAGTGTGGTCTCTGTCACTCCCCTGTTAGTGTGGTCTCTGTCACTCCCCTGTTAGTGTGGTCTCTGTCACTCCCCTGTCAGTGTGGTCTCTGTCACTCCCCTGTCAGTGTGGTCTCTGTCACTCCCCTGTTAGTGTGGTCTCTGTCACTCCCCTGTCAGTGTGGTCTCTGTCACTCCCCTGTTAGTGTGGTCTCTGTCACTCCCCTGTTAGTGTGGTCTCTGTCACTCCCCTGTTAGTGTGGTCTCTGTCACTCCCCTGTCAGTGTGGTCTCTGTCACTCCCCTGTTAGTGTGGTCTCTGTCACTCCCCTGTTAGTGTGGTCTCTTTCACTCCCCTGTCAGTGTGGTCTCTGTCACTCCCCTGTTAGTGTGGTCTCTGTCACTCCCCTGTTAGTGTGGTCTCTGTCACTCCCCTGTTAGTGTGGTCTCTGTCACTCCCCTGTTAGTGTGGTCTCTGTCACTCCCCTGTCAGTGTGGTCTCTGTCACTCCCCTGTCAGTGTGGTCTCTGTCACTCCCCTGTCAGTGTGGTCTCTGTCACTCCCCTGTTAGTGTGGTCTCTGTCACTCCCCTGTTAGTGTGGTCTCTGTCACTCCCCTGTCAGTGTGGTCTCTGTCACTCCCCTGTTAGTGTGGTCTCTGTCACTCCCCTGTTAGTGTGGTCTCTGTCACTCCCCTGTTAGTGTGGTCTCTGTCACTCCCCTGTTAGTGTGGTCTCTGTCACTCCCCTGTTAGTGTGGTCTCTGTCACTCCCCTGTTAGTGTTGCCTCCGGTGCCAAAGATCCCATTTCCTTCTAATCAATGTGTGTTCCAGATTCATCACACATCAGAGAGCCGTCAGCTTCCATTAACACTGATGAGTGTTCCAGATTCATCACACATTAGGAAGCTGTACACTTCCATTAACACTGATGTTGGATCCCCACTATCCAATAGCCTCCACTCTCCCTCTCCCTCTCCCTCTCCCTCTCCTCTCCCTCTCCCTCTCCCTCTCCCTCTCCCTCTCCTTCTCCCTCTCCCTCTCCTTCTCCCTCTCCCTCTCCCTCTCCCTCTCTCTCTCTCTCTCCCTCTCCCTCTCCCTCTCCCTCTCCCTCTCCCTCTCCTTCTCCCTCTCCTTCTCCCTCTCCCTCTCCTTCTCCCTCTCCCTCTCCCTCTCCCTCTCCCTCTCCCTCTCCCTCTCCTTCTCCCTCTCCCTCTCCCTCTCCCTCTCCCTCTCCCTCTCCTTCTCCTTCTCCTTCTCCCTCTCCCTCTCCTTCTCCTTCTCCTTCTTCCTCTCCCTCTCCCTCTCCTTCTCTTTCTCTTTCTCCCTCTCCCTCTCCCTCTCCTTCTCCCTCTCCCTCTCCCTCTCCCTCTCCCTCTCCTTCTTCCTCTCCTTCTCCCTCTCCCTCTCCTTCTCTTTCTCTTTCTCCCTCTCCCTCTCCCTCTCCTTCTCTTTCTCCCTCTCCCTCTCCCTCTCCCTCTCCTTCTTCCTCTCCCTCTCCTTCTCCCTCTCCTTCTCTTTCTCCCTCTCCCTCTCCCTCTCCCTCTCCTTCTTCCTCTCCCTCTCCTTCTCCTTCTCCTTCTCCTTCTCCTTCTTCCTCTCCCTCTCCCTCCCTCTCCTTCTCTTTCTCCCTCTCCCTCTCCTTCTCCCTCTCCTTCTCTTTCTCCCTCTCCCTCTCCCTCTCCCTCTCCTTCTCCTTCTTCCTCTCCCTCTCCTTCTCCTTCTCCTTCTCTTTCTCCCTCTCCCTCTCCCTCTCCTTCTCTTTCTCCCTCTCCCTCTCCCTCTCCTTCTCTTTCTCCCTCTCTCTCCATCTCCATATCCCTATTCATTCTATGTTGTCTCCCTAGTCTACACACACAATCTCTTTATTCCGTGCTATACTCGGCCTGTGTGTGTGTGTGTGTGTGTGTGTGTGTGTGTGTGTGTGTGTGTGTGTGTGTGTGTGTGTGTGTGTGTGTGTGTGTGTGTGTGTGTGTGTGTGTGTGTGTGTGTGTGTGTGTGTGTGTGTGTGTGTGTGTGTGTGTGTGTGTGTGTGTATGTGTGTGTGTGTGTGTGTGTGTGTGTGTGTGTGTGTGTGTGTGTGTGTGTGTGTGTGTGTGTGTGTGTGTGTGTGTGTGTGTGTGTGTGTGTGTGTGTGTGTGTGTGTGTGTGTGTGTGTGTGTGTGTGTGTTGCCTGCAAGAATGTGTCCTGTCTAAGCAGATCCATGTGACTCTTCCCCATCCGTCCGTCCCTCTCAGAAGTATTAGATTAGTTTAAGGTGGAGGGAGATATAATTATAGAACTCACATGACTTCACCGTACATCATCCCAGCCCAGGTCTCTGTCACGTCCCATCTGTCCATTTCTCCAGACCTCTATCCTTCTCCTCATCCCCATGCTGTCATGTCTTTCCCAGTGGGATTCATTCTATCACTCATTTAACACATGATGACTGAATCATTCAGGATTATAGTTTTTCACAGTGACAGGTAATCAGATGTGATCCTAAAGATAGTCCTGTTTATCTCCCTCATTCATGACCAACTTTCACCCTGGACTCATTCATCAATAATCACCTTGGATTCATTCATGACCAATTATCACCCTGGACTTATTCATGACCAATTATCACCCTGGACTTATTCATGACCAATTATCACCCTGGACTTATTCATGACCAATTACCACCCTGGACTTATTCATGACCAATTACCACCCTGGACTTATTCATGACCAATTACCACCCTGGACTTATTCATGACCAATTATCACCCTGGACTCATTCATGACCAATTACCACCCTGGACTTATTCTTGACCAATTACCACCCTGGACTTATTCATGACCAATTACCACCCTGGACTTATTCATGACCAATTACCACCCTGGACTTATTCATGACCAATTATCACCCTGGACTTATTCATGACCAATTACCACCCTGGACTTATTCATGACCAATTATCACCCTGGACTTATTCATGACCAATTATCACCCTGGACTTATTCATTAATTATCACCCTGGACTCATTCATGACCAATTACCACCCTGGACTCATGCATGACCAATTATCACCCTGGACTCATTCATGACCAATTATCACCCTGGACTCATTCATGACCAATTATCACCCTGGACTCATTCATGACCAATCATCACCCTGGATTAATTCATGACCAAGTACCACCATGGATTCATTCATGACCAATTATCACCCTGGGTTCATTCATCAATTATCACCCTGGGTTCATTCATGACCAATTATCACCATGGACTCATTCATCAATTATCGCCCTGGACTTATTCTTGACCAATTATCACCCTGGACTCATTCATTACCAATTACCACCCTGGATTAATTCATGACCAAGTATAAACCTGGCCTGGACTCATCAATTACAAATAATCACCCTGGATTCATTCATGACCTATAATACCATGGACTCATTCATGACCCATTACCACCCTGGACTTATTCATGACCCATTACCACCCTGGACTTATTCATGACACATTACCACCCTGGACTTATTCATGACCAATTACCACCCTGGACTCATTCATGACCAATTACCACCCTGGACTTATTCATGTCCAATCGTCACCCTGGACTCATTCATGTCCAATTATCATCCTGGACTCATTCATGTCCAATCGTCACCCTGGACTCATTCATGACCAATTACCACCCTGGACTCATTCATGACCAATTATCACCCTGGACTCATTCATCAATTACCACCCTGGACTCATTCATGACCAATTATCACCCTGGACTCATTCATGACCAATTACCACCCTGGACTCATTCATGACCAATTATCACCCTGGACTCATTCATCAATTATCACCCTGGACTCATTCATGACCAATTACCACCCTGGACTCATTCATCAATTATCACCCATGACTCATTCATGTCCAATCATCACCCTGGACTTATTCATGACCAATTACCACCCTGGACTCATTCATCAATTACCACCCTGGACTTATTTATGACTTATAATACCCTGGACTCATTCATCAATTACCACCCTGGACTTATTCATGACCAATTACCACCCTGGACTTATTCATGACCAATTATCACCCTGGACTTATTCATGACCAATTACCACCCTGGACTTATTCATGACCAATTACCACCCTGGACTTATTCATGACCAATTACCACCCTGGACTTATTCATGACCAATTATCACCCTGGACTTATTCATTAATTATCACCCTGGACTCATTCATGACCAATTACCACCCTGGACTCATGCATGACCAATTATCACCCTGGACTTATTCATGACCAATTATCACCCTGGACTTATTCATGACCAATTATCACCCTGGACTTATTCATTAATTATCACCCTGGACTCATTCATGACCAATTACCACCCTGGACTCATTCATGACCAATTATCACCCTGGACTCATTCATCAATTACCACCCTGGACTCATTCATGACCAATTATCACCCTGGACTCATTCATGACCAATTACCACCCTGGACTCATTCATGACCAATTATCACCCTGGACTCATTCATCAATTATCACCCTGGACTCATTCATGACCAATTACCACCCTGGACTCATTCATCAATTATCAACCATGACTCATTCATGTCCAATCATCACCCTGGACTTATTCATGACCAATTACCACCCTGGACTCATTCATCAATTACCACCCTGGACTTATTTATGACTTATAATACCCTGGACTCATTCATCAATTACCACCCTGGACTTATTCATGACCAATTACCACCCTGGACTTATTCATGACCAATTATCACCCTGGACTTATTCATGACCAATTACCACCTTGGACTTATTCATGACCAATTACCACCCTGGACTTATTCATGACCAATTACCACCCTGGACTTATTCATGACCAATTATCACCCTGGACTTATTCATGACCAATTATCACCCTGGACTTATTCATTAATTATCACCCTGGACTCATTCATGACCAATTACCACCCTGGACTCATGCATGACCAATTATCACCCTGGACTCATTCATGACCAATTATCACCCTGGACTCATTCATGACCAATTATCACCCTGGACTTATTCATGACCCATTACCACCCTGGACTTATTCATGACACATTACCACCCTGGACTTATTCCTGACCAATTACCACCCTGGACTCATTCATGACCAATTACCACCCTGGACTTATTCATGTCCAATCGTCACCCTGGACTCATTCATGTCCAATTATCATCCTGGACTCATTCATGACCAATTACCACCCTGGACTTATTCATGTCCAATCGTCACCCTGGACTCATTCATGTCCAATTATCATCCTGGACTCATTCATGTCCAATCGTCACCCTGGACTCATTCATGACCAATTACCACCCTGGACTCATTCATGACCAATTATCACCCTGGACTCATTCATCAATTACCACCCTGGACTCATTCATGACCAATTATCACCCTGGACTCATTCATGACCAATTACCACCCTGGACTCATTCATGACCAATTATCACCCTGGACTCATTCATCAATTATCACCCTGGACTCATTCATGACCAATTACCACCCTGGACTCATTCATCAATTATCACCCATGACTCATTCATGTCCAATCATCACCCTGGACTTATTCATGACCAATTACCACCCTGGACTCATTCATCAATTACCACCCTGGACTTATTTATGACTTATAATACCCTGGACTCATTCATCAATTACCACCCTGGACTTATTCATGACCAATTACCACCCTGGACTTATTCATGACCAATTATCACCCTGGACTTATTCATGACCAATTACCACCTTGGACTTATTCATGACCAATTACCACCCTGGACTTATTCATGACCAATTACCACCCTGGACTTATTCATGACCAATTATCACCCTGGACTTATTCATGACCAATTATCACCCTGGACTTATTCATTAATTATCACCCTGGACTCATTCATGACCAATTACCACCCTGGACTCATGCATGACCAATTATCACCCTGGACTCATTCATGACCAATTATCACCCTGGACTCATTCATGACCAATTATCACCCTGGACTCATTCATGACCAATCATCACCCTGGATTAATTCATGACCAAGTACCACCATGGATTCATTCATGACCAATTATCACCCTGGGTTCATTCATCAATTATCACCCTGGGTTCATTCATGACCAATTATCACCATGGACTCATTCATCAATTATCGCCCTGGACTTATTCTTGACCAATTATCACCCTGGACTCATTCATTACCAATTACCACCCTGGATTAATTCATGACCAAGTATAAACCTGGCCTGGACTCATCAATTACAAATAATCACCCTGGATTCATTCATGACCTATAATACCATGGACTCATTCATGACCCATTACCACCCTGGACTTATTCATGACCCATTACCACCCTGGACTTATTCATGACACATTACCACCCTGGACTTATTCATGACCAATTACCACCCTGGACTCATTCATGACCAATTACCACCCTGGACTTATTCATGTCCAATCGTCACCCTGGACTCATTCATGTCCAATTATCATCCTGGACTCATTCATGACCAATTATCACCCTGGACTCATTCATCAATTACCACCCTGGACTCATTCATGACCAATTATCACCCTGGACTCATTCATGACCAATTACCACCCTGGACTCATTCATGACCAATTATCACCCTGGACTCATTCATCAATTATCACCCTGGACTCATTCATCAATTATCACCCATGACTCATTCATGTCCAATCGTCACCCTGGACTTATTCATGACCAATTATCACCCTGGACTCATTCATGACCAATTATCACCCTGGACTCATTCATGACCAATCATCACCCTGGATTAATTCATGACCAAGTACCACCATGGATTCATTCATGACCAATTATCACCCTGGGTTCATTCATCAATTATCACCCTGGGTTCATTCATGACCAATTATCACCATGGACTCATTCATCAATTATCGCCCTGGACTTATTCTTGACCAATTATCACCCTGGACTCATTCATTACCAATTACCACCCTGGATTAATTCATGACCAAGTATAAACCTGGCCTGGACTCATCAATTACAAATAATCACCCTGGACTCATTCATGACCAATTACCACCCTGGACTCATTCATGACCAATTATCACCCTGGACTCATTCATCAATTATCACCCTGGACTCATTCATGACCAATTACCACCCTGGACTCATTCATCAATTATCACCCATGACTCATTCATGTCCAATCGTCACCCTGGACTTATTCATGACCAATTACCACCCTGGACTCATTCATCAATTACCACCCTGGACTTATTTATGACTTATAATACCCTGGACTCATTCATCAATTACCACCCTGGACTTATTCATGACCAATTACCACCCTGGACTTATTCATGACCAATTATCACCCTGGACTTATTCATGACCAATTACCACCCTGGACTTATTCATGACCAATTATCACCCTGGACTTATTCATGACCAATTACCACCCTGGACTTATTCATGACCAATTCAGAATGGAGGAAGGGAGAAGGGGCGTGGCCTGTTCTATGTGTATCAGTAAGACAGTGAAACATATGCTATAATCCCACTGAATTGGCATCAAATTGGCATCTCCAATTTTTACCTTGATAAATCAACTTGATAAAGCAAGTTCAATAATACGGTGGTGGTAGCTGGAGAAAAAACAAAGAGTTGGTCTTTATCGACACCTTGTGGTTTTTGTCAGGAACCACAGTTGTTGGATATGTTTACAGAGCCCTCCAGCGTCCAAGCAGAAAGATCCATGTACTGTACATGTGAGGAGTCTACAGAAATACAGTCTATGCTACAGAGAAAGCCTCAATCTTTATTTAAAAATAAATAATCCAGCCATATAAAACAAAATGTCACTAAAACATAACAACAAAGGAGAATCCATGTCATGTAACCATGGCAGTATGAATGTAGATTTTCAGCCTCTTCACTATCTCTTCACCATTACAATGTCCCACTGACCCGATAAGGTCAAAACACCCCACTACAAACACTGAACGTCAGGTGATGACCCAACAGACCTGACGACACACTTTGAAACCAGCAGAATGAGGCCAAAACAAGGAGGCTGTGTTTCCTTCTGCACCGTGCCTCAGAAACTTCATGGCCTTTTTCCTTCACACGATCCTCTTGTCCATTTTTAATACCTCGTCTGAATAATTCACATACTTCTGTTGTGCTTGTGTGACTCTGGCAGCTGCTTCACACAGAACAATAACACTGAACACAGGTCAAGTTGTAGATGAAATAGTTGGAATACAGATGGAATAGAGAAAAGGAGACTAATGTAGACGGAGGGAGTCACGGAGGGAGTCACTTGGGAGGATCCATCGAGGGGGAGGGGAGGGCAGCTCCAAATAAGATACAGTACTACAGACATTGGCCAGCCCCAGTTTTCTGACTGTCAGTATGGCACAGAGCTATTAGTTAGGTACTGTATGCCTAATCAGGGATGAACTCAGACCTCTCTCTCTCCCTCTCTCTTCCTGAGTCCATCTCTTCAGCTGAGCGTCTTGTGCCACAGGTCGAAGCAGGGCACCACGTGTAGCCTGACGTACTTGTGCCCACCGGAGGAGCACTCCAGACAGCCGTAGACCGTCTCCCTCGGTGTCTGGCCCCGGCCACACAGGGCACAGGGGCCCTTGGGGATGTTGTGGTTGAGGAGGTTGACACGGGAGTGGGAGTCCCCTCTCAGGTAGGCGGTGGAGACGTCCGTCATGCTGGCTGCTTTTTCGTAGTAGTCTGTCACTACGTCGTCCATGTAGGTGTCTGAGTGGGTGTGCGTGAGCTCCTCAAACGTCCTGTCGTCTTCAGTAGGGGAAAGGAAGGATGAGGATAAGAGTGTCACTGGAACATCGGAAAATGTGCAGGGATTATTTTGTTTTCACTCATTATCTTTACATTACCCTGTGCTTTAACTAGCATTTGTGTCAGTGGAGGCTGGTGGGAGGAGCTGCAGGAGGACGGCCTCATTGTAATGGCTGGAATGGAATTAATGGAACGTATCAAACACATCAAACATATGGAAACTACGTGTGACTCCGTACCATTTATTCCATTACAATGACCCGCTCCTCCTATAGCTCCTCCCACCAGCCTCCACTGGTTTGTGTTTATATATGTTTATACTCTTTATTGGTATTTTATTAGGATCCTTGTGTGTATATTCTTCTCAACAATATGGAGCTAATAATTGTTCTTTAACAGCATTATACTGATAAGATTAGATCACTCTGGGACCTGTGCCACTTTATATAATGTTTACATACCCTACATTACTCATCTCATATGTATATACTGTATTCTATACCATCTACTGCATCTTGCCTATGCCGTTCGGCCATCGCTCATCCATATATTTATATGTACATATTCTTATTTATTCCTTTACATTTGTGTGTATAAGGTAGTTGTTGTGAAATTGTTAGATTACTTGTTAGATATTACTGCATGGTCGGAACTAGAAGCAGAAGCATTTCGCTACACTCGCATTAACATCTGCTAACCATGTGTATGTGACCATTAACATTTGATTTGATTTGAACTTTGCACATACACTGCTGCCATCTAGTGGCCAAAATCTAAATATTGCCTGGGCTGAAATAATACATTATGGCCTTTCCCTTGCATTTCAAAGATGATGGTACAAAAAAGTATCTTTTACCAGATCTAATGTGTTATATTCTCCTACATTAATTTCACATTTCCACAAATTTCAAAGTGTTTCCTTTCAAATGGTACCAAGAATATGCATATCCTTGCTTCAGGTCCTGAGGTACAAACAGTTAGATTTGGGTATGTCGTTTTATGCGAAATTTTTAAAAAGGGGTGGATCCTTAAGATTAAACAGCATTATATGATTAGATCTGATTGTTCTAGTCTTTTAGATGTTCTGTATGATAAGAACAGGGGGGTGGGGGGGGGTAGCCCTTTCCTGCAGTCAAATGACCTAGTGGCCTCATTCATATTTTTCATAATTTCATAATTAATAAACATGTTTGTTTTTTAAACACAGAAAATCCTGTGTTTCGTATATGTCAAACAGTTTTGTTATATTTCAGTCTTCTATGATGTATTTAAAGTGTGATATTGGGATGCATTTCAACTCTATATCTGACATAGTACAGGTGTCTTTTTTTTTTAAGCCCATAATCATGTGTGAGGTGTATACTTTTGTTTCAAAGTAGATTTGTTTAAGACTACCAAGAATCACTCTGTGACCCTGATTCAGGCCACTGCAGTAAAAGGTTAAGAGATGAAAGAAGGTTCCCACCTGCTCTGAAGGGGTTTCCGTACACAATCCCAGACAGGAACCTGCGTAGCCGTCCCATAGAGAATCGACCAATGAAACCACCCAGCTGCTCTCTGATCAGCTCCTTCTCAAATCCGCCTGACGACTCAGGGCTTACGCAGATATCTGATCAGGAGAAGGGGAACTATATTAGTGTGTGTGTGTGTGTGTGTGTGTGTGTGTGTGTGTGTGTGTGTGTGTGTGTGTGTGTGTAGACAGACAGACAGACAGACAGACAGACAGACAGACAGACACAGAGAAAGACAGAGACAGAGAGAGAGAGAAAGAGAAAGAGAAAGAGAGAGAGAGACAGCGAGAGAGAGAGAGAGAGAGAGAGAGAGAGAGAGAGAGAGAGAGAGAGAGAGAGAGAGAGAGAGAGAGAGAGAGAGAGAGAGAGAGAGAGAGAGAGAGAGAGATTGTGATCAAGTGTAATTGTGTCTGTGTGTTTGTTGTGGTTGTCTCACCAAGTCGTCCATCCAATCGAACAAACAGTTCAAAGATGCTGAATGCGATGGTGGTGTGAGCTGGGATCACTATGGCCTTGTCTCGACCTTTGGGGTTTCGACCATCATCAATCTGAAACTGTAGAACCCCAGTCAGATAGGTGAGACAGGGCATTCATCCATTCAACCATTACCTGCTAAGAGTGTCAGATGTCAGTGTTTTTGTGTGTACTGTACAGTGTGTGAGTGTGTGTGGTGTGTAGGTGTGTGTATTGTGTCTGTGTGTATGGTGTGTGTGTGTGTGTACGGTGTGTAGGTGTGTGTACTGTGTGTACTGCATGTTTGTAGGTGTGTGTACCCTTATGTGTACGTGTGTGTACCCTTATGTGTACCGTGTGTGTACTGTGTGTAGGTGTACGTATTGTATGTGTGTGTGTACTGTGTGTGTACTGTAGGTGTGCGTTTACCCTCATAGTCGTCCGTCTCATGCCAGCGTGGACAGTGAGAGAACACTGACGAGTCGTACGGATGCTCTCCATGACAACGCAGAGAACGCTCCGCCCACTTTCTTTGGACTGACGAATCAGACAGTGATCAAGATCCACTTTCCTATAGTGGACAGAAACCAGAACACAAACCTGTGTCAGAAAGACTTTTACTGTCCCGGTGTAATATACAGTATGTACAACCAACATGGTCTCATTAGAATATAAACAGCTTGGTTCCATCTGCAAAAAGAGGATTCTGAGATAATTGGCTTTAAAGTTCTGAACCCTCATTGGTTTGAATGGTGTCAACTACTTTTATCTTGTATTCTTTTAAACTTAACATGAATTGAGGTATTTAGACTACTGTATAGGTAGAGAACGTTGAACAGAACTATGTCAATAACTAAATGTTGAGTAAAATACAGATAGAACCAATAGTCCCAAGCTACTCTGCACCAATGTGTCGGAGGAAACAGCATACACCCGGTCAGCACGCACTGCGCCCGGCCCGCCACAGGAGTCGCAAGTGCGCGATGAGACAAGGATATCCCTGCCGGCCAAACCCTCCCTAACCCGGACGACGCTGGGCCAATTGTGCGCCGCCCCATGGGCCTCACAATTCGCGACAGAGCCTGGGCTCGAACCCACAATCTCTGGTGGCACAGCTAGCCACTGCACCACCCAGGAGGCCCCATCGTAGTTATATATTAACTAACCTGACATATTAGTAGTTTGTCATCACCATTGTGACCCTTGGTAATATCTTATCAGAAACAAGAATGCAATAGAATAAAATCGAAGCTATTTTCCACCACCTGCAGTGTACCTGGAGTTGAGTTCCCTGAGTAGAGTTGGGACCTCCACCTCGTGTTTGGTAACGATCCCAAAGGAGGCTTTGACGGCCACAGAGTCTGAACCACTGATGTTGAACCCCACGTCGTTCATCAGGTGGTTCCCTAATCTGCCGTTCAGGGCCACGTCAGATTTGTCCTCATAGTTCAGGAGCTGGTACGACGACACCCCTGTTTGAATGCAATAAAATGCCTTGTTAAAGGCATCTGATATTGTATGAGACTAGCTTTACATCTGCAGAAAACACATGACGGTCATGCTTTACTTTGTCAAAGAGAGAGACCGTTATAATGCATTATAAGCCCATTATAATGCCTTATAAGCTATTCATAATGCACTATAATGAATGACATAGGCGTTAATAGCTGCTGATAAACATGTATTCCTCCTCTCACTGGACTCTACCTGCTGTGATCTCCTTCTCCCCCACCAGGATGTCTTTCAGGGAGAAGGGGGTTGAGGCATACTTGGTTTTCTTCCAGAAGTGTCTCTTCCTCTTCCTGGTGACCAGGCTGAGCGGTTGGTAGCGGTCAGCCTCACTCAGGCTCGGTACGGGGATCAACCGACCTGTGTCTCCCACCTGCTTCACAAAGTTCTTAGTCGCCGCAGCGAACATAGCGGTGACCAAGAAACAGCAGACGGGTGCAGGAGTCACTGCTGGACATGCACGGCAGCAACAGGTAAGTGTCCGCTGTCCAGGCAAATGTGAATCCTTTAGTTTACACTATTAAAGAAGTTTATTCTTCTCTTTTTCTTATCTTTGGTGAGTTCACATTGGGAAGTTCTGCACAGGTGGACAGTTGTTCTGATAGATGTCTCTCTTCTGATAGATGTCTCATTCAGCTGTGCAGCTCAGGGCTCAGGGCTAATGAATAATGGAGACACCATGTAAGGGGATATGGGGACAAGCTGTCCCATAACGTGATTGGACAGGTAGTTGCCTTCATTCTTCCTGTCATGTGACCAGTGAGCTCATCAATGGGTTATGCAGTACTTCCTGTGCTACTCTGTCTTTGAGGCCCTAGATGTCTATCAATAATGCGGCCCTAAGTGCTGAAAGAGATATCAGTGTAAGTAAGGTATCAATAGTTTCATTGTAGCTGGTTAGGGAATCTGATCACATTCAAATGGATCAGGGTTACACACCTTAAAGGAAAACTCCACCCAAAAGCTATCTGTTGGTGTGGTCCCAAATGTTGTTGATATAGTCCCAAATGTTTTGCATGTCAGCAATCAAGTTTTCAAGATATATAACCTTCATAATACAGAAATACAGCCGGTATGATACATTCAGCATCACATAAATGTTATATATCTTGAAAACTTGATTGCTGACATGCATTTTTTTATTTAACATTTATTTAACTAGGAAAGTCAGTGAAGAACAAATTCTTATTTACAATGACGGCTTACACCGGCCAAACCCGGACGATGTAGGCCAATTGTGCGCCGTCCTATGGGACTCCCAATCAGGGCCAGTTGTGATACAGCCTGGATTCGGAACAGGGTGTCGGTAGTGACGCCTCAAACACTGAGATGCAGTGCCTTAGACCGCTGTGCCACTCGGGACTATATCAACAATGGACTAATGAAACAAATACCAGAGTAGCATGTGAAACATCTGGTTCCTGTGTTGTGAACTAGCATGACAAATAGCAAGAAGAGTGGTGGTCTTTGTGGTGTCTATGTTCAAATGTACTTTTCTTGTGGTTGTGTCTGGTACCAATAATAGACTAGTCTACATGTTACAGAGAGTTTAATACTTCTAGACCAAGGCTTTCCCCACCCAAAGATCATACAGGATATGTTATGTTATGACCTTGCCTTGCCTTCCTTGTAATTTAGCTGTTTGGCTCGGAAATTAAACGTAATGTTGTTTATTTATGAGACTTTTTAAAAAGTGGGAAATGGGTGTGGTTTCCACAGTGTAAACTATGTCTGTATTCACACTGGTCCATTAACACTGACCAGGAATAGAACGCTCTTTCTAAAGGTCAGAATGACTACCCAGGTAGGCTATTATAGAGATAAGCAGGACACAAAGCAGGACAAGCAGGACACAAAGACGTATTACTGTGCAAATGACCATATGGGGACATGGAATGAATAAACTTCTGTGAATGCCTTCACAGTTTTAAGTAAATCCAGAGAAACTACTGTTGTGAAGCTGGTGAGCGTGTCCAAGCCTTCTGCTGCAAAATGGCTGCCTTGACATCTCAGAATACATTACGTCCCGCTGGTGTGTTTGTGGTGTTTTGATTTGTTTGGCGTGTCAGGTTTTGTTTGTGTAATCATTTTAATATCCTACCTTCCTCATTTTAATACAGACATTCATCAGGATTTTTGTGTCCAAAATACATTTTTGATTCATCAAGACAGCTCTTTTACAAGCTATAGGATGACACACATGACATCCTATATATATATATGCTACTGTAATGTCATCTGTAATCAGTAACTGTTTCTATTTTTTCAGTAATCTGCTGAACGCTGGCTGTCTGAGACTGAGAGCACAGGAAAAAAGGAAGAAAATTAGAGGTTAGACAACCCTTTAAAAGAGGGAGTGAGAGAGAGGCGCGAGAGAGAGAAGTAGAGAGAGAGAGAGGCGCGAGAGAGAGAGAAGTAGAGCGAGAGAGAGAGACTGTTTCTCTGGTCTAGTTCAGGCAGTTCTTTTCTCTTCTCAAGGCTACTTGGATATTACTGGATGGTACTGTGCACTGCAACGCTAGCCTAGCTCTCTCATCCTCCTCTCCTCTCGTCTTCCTCTCTGCCCTGTACGTGTGTTGGGAAGGTGCCTGTCTCAGGTGCAGACATGGCCACCCCTGTGCTCTCCAGGATTATTCTATGTCTGGCTATATCTCTGGTTCCGGTTTTGACAGTGACCAGCCAGGATGTCAAGCTAGGTGAGTGGACGGGGCTGCACTGCATGACTTATGGTCTGACTGACGGATGATTGTGTTGATTGGCTTGTACTTGCTCATGTGTTTACCTTTTTGTTCTAAATTTTTTTAATTGATTGATTTAATAAGTAGAAGTAGTAGGCTGCGCCAGGTGCAGACAACATTACAGACATAAACACTGTTGAAGTTAACAGCACAGCCAGAAAACCCAGAAATGGTTCCGATCGTTTTTTCACCCTTTTTCCCATCTGGGATTTTAGAACTACTTCATATAAGGTCTGTGTTTCATGTAGACTTACCCTGGCTTGACGTTTTGATAGCCTGGTCTGTGTTTCATGTAGACTTACCCTGGCTTGACGTTTTGATAACCTGGTCTGTGTTTCATGTAGACTTACCCTGGCATGACGTTTTGATAACCTGGTCTGTGTTTCATGTAGACTTACCCTGGCGTGACATTTTGATAACCTGGTCTGTGTTTGGTGTAGGCTCACCCTGGCTTGAAGTTTTGATAACCTGGTCTGTGTTTCATGTAGACTTACCCTGGCGTGACATTTTGATAGCCTGGTCTGTGTTTGGTGTAGGCTCACCCTGGCGTGACGTTTTGATAACCTGGTCTGTGTTTCATGTAGACTTACCCTGGCGTGACATTTTGATAACCTGGTCTGTGTTTGGTGTAGGCTCACCCTGGCTTGAAGTTTTGATAACCTGGTCTGTGTTTCATGTAGACTTACCCTGGCGTGACATTTTGATAGCCTGGTCTGTGTTTGGTGTAGGCTCACCCTGGCTTGACGTTTTGATAGCCTGGTCTGTGTTTGGTGTAGGCTCACCCTGGCGTGACGTTTTGATAACCTGGTCTGTGTTTGGTGTAGGCTCACCCTGGCGTGACGTTTTGATAGCCACGCAAATCTCTCTCGGACAATGTAACTTTCATAATTAATTAGCATTAAAACAATTTTTGGAGTAAATTGAAGTGAATAATTGATTAAACTCACCTTGTCCAAGAGAGAATTATATGGCTATCAAAACGTCATGCCAAGCTAAGCCTACACCAAACACACAATTCATTTGAATTGTGGCAGACTGTTGGGGTCCTCTTCGGCAGGTAGATGGCAGGTGGTCAAGATTGACACATCACACATCACACACAATGCAATTTAAAAACAACAGTATAATCAATTACTACTATATCAACCTTATCAACAGCACAGAGGTGCCCGTTTAGGAGTCACCTCATCAAAGAATACCTCTAATCACACCGACATACTATTTCTCAGATATTTTGTTAAAGCTAGTTAAAGTTAGTTAAAGTTAAAGCTATTCTCTGAAGACAGAGTTTTCAGGTAGCTTGGTAACCCGTTCCACAGAACTGCAGCAGAGTACAGGAATTACTTTTTTTCCATGTAGATCTTGAGTCTATAGGGAACACATTTTGTTAAAGTCCCTCTGGGAACAAAGGATTACGGTTGAAAAGCTACCCGTAATATAACAAAGTTACTGGAATCTTCAGTGATCTATGGCAATCTATGGTAACTTTGGTGATTTATACTTGAATAATAATTTAAAAAAATATTCATATATAGTATTCATTTTTTATACCTGTGTCCATATTGTCCATGAGTTTCTAGTGGATAGACCATATGGTTCAAGAGAAAAGAGCATAATTAATGAAAAAGCATCTTATCATCAATGGCATTAATTCTGCAACTCTTCCAACTATTGTATTTTTTCACAACTGCCATCAGTTTGGCCACAAAACATTTACAACATAGACATATTGACATAGTAAAATAAATAAAAGTGTGTAAAAATATATAAATAATATTTCATGCTGAAACAACCCTCATTAAACACAAATGGTATTCACTAAAATGATGGTTTATATTTCGGATAATGTTTTACAGTTTTGTTATTCCATTTTTTTATTTTAAAAATCATCTTATTAGACATATATATATATATATATATATATACTGTATATATATTTTACATGTGATAAGCCACACAGAGGGACATATATAATTACAGACACCTGTGATAATCTGAAGTACCACAAAAGGCCACTAGATGTCATCTGATAAGATTCCATATATTCCTTGAAAGTTACCAACATTCTGTTAGTTTACTGGTAAAGTACTCGAAAGTTTAGAGTAATATATCCTACTGTTGTAACCCTTCTCAGGATAGATCAAGCATATCAATGAGAGGATGCAACACTTTTATAGGGCCTTATTGAACATCTATAGGTGTTGTATAAGCCTTATTGAACATCTATAGGTGTTGTATAAGCCTTGTTGAACATCTATAGGCATTGTATAAGCCTTATTGAACATCTATAGGTGTTTTATAAGCCTTATTGAACATCTATAGGTGTTGTATAAGCCTTATTGAACATCTATAGGTGTTGTATAAGCCTTATTGAACATCTATAGGTGTTGTATAAGCAATGTTCCTATTTCCTTTTCTGTCTTACTATTTCCTTTCTTTTATTTTTCATTCGTTTTTAAAACATTTTTTAAGTTTGTGCTTTCGTTTACAGGCCTCAATATCACAATTATTTTCTCACAATGAAATATAAAGTACTAAAATGTGTATTTTCTTTTTACTTTAGGAAGTGGTTTGTTTTATAAGTACCATCATACCTCTCACCCACAGCAGGTTTAGTCCAGTTTACAGGCCACCCAGTCTCTGGACCACGTTGGCCTTGCACTCAACATTACACCCAAAAACAGAAAATTAAACAAACACTTTTAATGGATGCTATTTGCACATTGGTCACATTGTAGCTTTTTACAAGTGAGTAAATAAAGTATTCAAATAAAACGAATGGGACAGGTTATCTCAGAAATTATGTCTGGATACAAACATCCATACATGGATAGAATCCATATTTTTATTTAGTTTTTACAAGGCATGTCAGTTAGGAACAAATTCTTATTACTATAACGGCAACAATTTTTGCATTCAGCAAAAATACATCCCTCTCAGACAGACTACGTGGTAAAGTGGTGTTGTGTGCATGACTGGCTGGCTGGCTGACTGGCTGGCAGGGCTATTTCAGTGCAAGGCTGAGGCTGAATGAAGGGTTGTAGAGCGACATGGCCATAATGATGTGGGGACGGACCAAAACAGGCCACTGATTTTGGTCAGGGGTTTGACAGAGAGTGACCGGACACACCCAGTGAAATGATGCATGCTGGGTATGAATATGCTTCATGCTGTCGGAATCCACAAAGCCCATATCACTTTAGGAGTATACTGTCTTTGAACAGCGAAGAATGTAAGTTACTGATGTGGTGAACAAAACATATTATTGAGTCTGGTTTCTCCCAATTATTATTTTCCTTGTCACTTTTGTATCTGCTTGTGTAGCGACAGGTCAATCAAGTGATAAGTAGGCCTAACATTGCCTGCCACCTGGGCACAGTTTTTCAAAAGTTATCTGTTCAGGTTTTTCGATAGGATGAAATGCATAGAAACAGAATGAATAGAACGGGAGTCCTCATTCAAGATAATGATTCGTCCGTTCTATTCATTCTATATCTCTGTATTTAATCCTATCCGATAGGTGAACTCCAGATAGATAAGGCCCTGATGACTGGTGTTAGCTCAACCAAGCTGATGCCTAGGCTTTAGCTCAGCGGGTGAGAGCAGTCTTGTTGCAGGCAGGCAACCTGAGTTCAAACCCAGTAGGTCACACTTGCTGCTTGGGGGTTTAGGCCCATGTTGCTATAGAAAACGTCTTAGTGTAAAAAGTCACAGGTATTGTGTAGTAAGGGAGGGGTGTATTGTAGTGTATTGTAATGGCTCATAATAAAGGCAGGAACGGAACAAATGGAATGGCATCAAACACCTGGAAACCATGTGTTTGATGTATTTGTTACCGTTCCACTGATTCCACTCCAGTCAATACAACGAGCTCGTCCTCCCCAATTAAGGAGCCACCAACCTCCTGTGGTCTATTGTTTGAGCAGATTAACGCTACATTGAAAAAGACAAGAAAACTATACTTTCCAAAATGTTCCCCCATGTTCTTTAGCTGTAAAACAGTATACTATTGGACAATGTGTGATAGTGCTTGATAATATAACACCAAGATCACTTTCACCTGACTTCACAACTGAGCAGCACAGTGTCATGAAGGTCAGTGTGCAGTGGGAAATTATAGTAGGCGGCCATATTGGATAATTAACTGAAGAGGAACGGTGTTATGGTCCATGTGCAAACCACAAATGGATTCAGTTTACAATAACCACAAGCCTCACTTTTATAGTGATCAACCCTCTGAACATAATGGATTTAATAATAACACCCTGGTTGGTGAAGTCAATATACATATTATTGATTCATTTACACTATTCACTTGGGTACAGCTGACTTAATAATGTTATAACATTTTGTAAATGGAAGTTGGTCCATATGATGAAGCGTTTAGATTCCATGGCTGTGGAGTTAGCTGGGTGTGGCCTCTCATGGCTGGGTCAGAAATACAGCCCAGCCACAGGCACATGCTAAGCATAACCTATAATACAGGCCGCTGTGGTTTTCCCTGAAATAACTCCTGCTTTTGAAAAGTAGCTTCTCTCTTGGGGAGAAGCTCGCCCACATAATGAGTACTTAGAAGTGACGTTTTTCATATAAAACTGGCTAAGTTTATAAAAGTGAGATTCCGCAATGATACTACAAATAGTACTGCAGCAGGTGGTCAGTGTTTCTCCTAGTTTCACTCCCTTTGTTTCCAACAGAGGCCCCACGACCCCGCCTAGATAATGCCATGGGAAGTGCTTGGCTTGTTTCTTGCTTCCTGGCACCATCTGTATTGGAGGGATGTTTCCCCGATTCACAGATGAATTGTGAAAAGAGCTTCTGTTCTGTGTCATCGACCGTGCTGTATAACATCTTCCTCTTATCGTCAGTGAACTTTAGTCTCAGGGATCTCATTGAAGTGGGAAGAGCAATGTAGGCACCTATTTATAAAGGTACACAAATAACATCAAGCCCAGAACCTGAATGGAAAGTCTGATTTCTTAGTCTATATTACTGGTTTTGACTTACATGACGTCACTGTCTTACTCAGTACTTATGTCGACTATATTTAGATGTAGGCCTAGAATTTAAAAACTTCAAATGACAAGTGGGGAGATGTAATTTTGCTAAGTAACGTAATGATTTATAATGACGAACTTCCTATTTTGTCATAGAAAGTGGTGAAATTGCTCTTATGGTGAGCAATCGCCCTACGCAACTACATCCTTGGTATGAGCTTCTTCCAAGATTCATAATTACACATTGGAGGAAAAACATTTAACTTCACATTTTGACAATGAAGAGCTTCACTGAAAATGATAGTTGTGTGGAGCTGCTGCACCAAGATACATAAAGAGTAGGTCAGGACTTTCTATCCTGGGGACAATCTGAGACGGTGTTAATGTGTTACATTCTTCATAAAAACCCTAAACTGAACGCTTCACGCATTGGCTAGTTTGTGGCAAGTGAGCTATACTTGATTTAACAGAATTTTGGACGTGTACCTAAACACAATGACACCAACACCACATTGTCCACATTATAGTAAACGTGAGATTGTCCCACTCTGGGACAGTGTTCCCTCTCTTCAGTCTGCCACCTAGTGGCCATAGAAGAAACAAACAATTTACAAGACTAATAATTTAGTCATATGGACACTCATCAGGTCACATGGTCCTTAAAAACTCTCATCCCTAATCAGGCCTCCTGAACATCCCCTTGATTCTATTGGCCCGAAATGGTCATTCATGCTTTTTGTCATCTCTGAAAATCCCAGAAACATGGTGTTGTTGTTTCCTGGTGTTATTGTAGAGGGTTACTCTACCTCTTACTTCATATGGGTTGAGGACTTAACATGTAAAGATAGGTGTGTAAATGCTGTTTACTTGCTCTGGCAGGGCACAAAGACAGCTGTGCCGAAAACGGCAAATTCTACAGCAACAACGAGATTTGGAACCCGGAGCCATGTAAGATCTGTGTGTGTGACCTGGGGACTATTACCTGTGAGGACGTCCGATGTGAAGACCTAGCCTGTAAGGAAACCAGCACCCCTGAGGGAGAATGTTGCCCTGTGTGCTCTGAGGCCGCAGGTACCCAGGGCCAGCAGGCTACTACCTGGGATAATCTGCTACCAAAGATCAAAACAGGTGACTACATTCTCACCACATTACATTGATCCATGTTTTACAGTTTCAAGTGCCCACTAAGGGAATTATTCCTCATGGTCATGATGGAATGGTGTTCGATTAATGGTGTTGTTACATTTCTTACAACATTGTAATTACAGTCTCCCTACATCCTCTCAGTTCTCTCAGTGTTTTCTAATAGGACCTATGTGTGATTCATGTCTGTTCTTCAAACTCCATGACTCTGTAGAGGAGAAGACGGACGAGACCTGCAGGGACAACGGGCAGGTGTACGCCCACAACGACATGTGGACCCCAGAGCCGTGCAGGGTGTGTGTGTGTGACAGTGGAACCACCATCTGTGAGGAGGTGCAGTGTGAGATGGTGGGGAACTGTGAGAAGGTGACCATCCCTGAGGGAGAGTGCTGCCCTGTGTGTGACAGCTTCTCCAGCGCTAACAGGAGGATAGGTGAGATAAATTATATATACAGTACATGCTTAAACATATATATGAATTATATGTCTAAGGAGCAGGGCTCACATGTCTACATCATTATCTCAGACGAACTGTGACTGCAAGGTGTTGCATGGAAATCCAAGTGTGAAACGTAGCGATTAAGTTTGGATTCCCTGGAGGTGTCTCACTGATGATAAGAGGGGAAAACATACTAGATTTCATAGTGTTTCAACATATAACACAGTATCAAGTCATTGAAGATCACACGTCAAATGAAGGATGAAAGATCTACATTAAAATCTGATTTCTTCCTTTCCCTTACTCAAAGAAATGATGGCGTTCAAGGTGAGTAATGATAAAAGATATTCTCAATTTTCGGTTTTCCAATTTTTACTTGGACACACTCCTGAATATTAGCCTGAGTGCCAGTCTGTTTGTGTTGTCATGCCAACTCCTTGTCACTCATTGTCATATTTGGCTTGACAATGAGCAATGGGGTTGGTAAGAGCACAAACAGATCTGGAACCAGGCTACCTGAATAGCTGAGCTGATTGTCACGTTGTTATTTGATGCATTTGATTTCCAGGGTCAGAAAGGCGAACCTGGTGATATCCCTTACGTAAGTCTGTGTTCATACATCTCAGAGACAGTGCATCTGTTAATCAACAATTCATGTGACTTTTGACACCTATTATGACAACTGTTATCAAAAACATCATACTGTCACTTTTATAGCTGAACAACTGTTTTTGTTTGTTTTTTGTTTCCAGGTCGTGGGGCCAGTAGGTCAACCCGGACCAATGGTGAGCACTCTGTAGACATTTCTTTTGTGTAAAAATAAATAAATTCATAAATCAACATATTTGACATAATTATGTTATAAGTTTCTCGTGCTGCTCATTGTAATGGCTGGAATTGAATCAATGGAACTGTACCAAACACATCAAACACATGGATACAACGTGTTCGACTCCGTTCCATTGGATCTATTCCAGCCATTACAATGAGCCCTTCCTCTTATAGCTCCTCCCACCAGCCTCCTCTGGTATACCGTATAGAAGTTCGGCTGGCCCCTTCCCTCCTTGAGGTTCAGTCAGATTCCCTTTACCACACTAGATGGTACTATAGAGTTTCAGTAACCAAGGAGGGTTACCTGATGCTACTACTGCAGCCTCTTTCCACAGCTACAGTGGGAAGACACTACTGCTAGTGTAACATATCATGTGATCATGTTTTCTTGTTATCTGTGTCAATGTTTCAGGGTCCTCCCGGAGCTCAGGGGAACAGAGGATACACTGGTTTCAAGGGCAGAAAAGTATGTCTAACACAATGACATTTACATCTAGAGAAGCATGTTACAATACTGGGATTCAATGTGACCTAGGACTAACACACTATCCTGAGATAACTCACTGCTCTTCAATAGCTTTATGTGTTGAATCTGGTAGACATGTTGAATCATCTCTGTAGTAGTGACGTTCAATACTGTCACTCATGAGTTTTCATATGTTTCCTAAAATCCAGGGTTTACAGGGCCCAGCTGGCATCGACGGGGAACCAGGAGTCCCAGGGAACCCTGGTGAGCCAGGATCCCCCGGCCAGCCCTCACACCCTGGGGTGAGTTTGTCTGTCTGTCTCCTCAGCCTGACACTTCACTGGTGCAGTCTGTAACCTTCATTTCTGGTCAAAAGTGCTTTTGTTGTTAGTAAACTGACTGAGAGGGTTGGTTTTGGAAAAAATACAGCCATTTTGTATTTTGTTTAGCTTTTTGGCCGAATGTGCTTGCTGTACCTGAAATCATTTTCACCCCAAAACGTCAAGTAAGTAACATGAAGAGACTTGGGGGCTTGTAGGGATAGCTCAGAGCTTCCAAACGTTTTCTATCCCTCTTCTCATTGTACCTGTCCAGTTGAGGGGGAGGTCACTGCACCTATTCTCTTCATACGGAGTCTGTGGTCACCAGTGAAGAACTTCCACACCGTGGTGATGATGAATGAATGACCGTCCTCCTCTCTCCCCCAGGGTCAGCTGGTCTCTCAAATGGCAGCAGGCTTCGGAGAGAAATCAGCTGGGATGATGGGGATGATATCTGGCAACAGGGTGAGTTACTATTAAATCAGCTGGGATGATGGGGATGATATCTGGCAACAGGGTGAGTTACTATTAAATCAGCTGGGATGATGGGGATGATATTTGGCAACAGGGTGAGTTACTATTAAATCACCTGGGATGATGGGAATGATATCTGGCAACAGGGTGAGTTACTATTAAATCAGCTGGGATGATGGGGATGATATCTGGCAACAGGGTGAGTTACTATTAAATCACCTGGGATGATGGGAATGATATCTGGCAACAGGGTGAGTTACTATTAAATCAGCTGGGATGATGGGGATGATATCTGGCAACAGGGTGAGTTACTATTAAATCACCTTGGATGATGGGAATGATATCTGGCAACAGGGTGAGTTACTATTAAATCAGCTGGGATGATGGGGGTGATATCTGGCAACAGGGTGAGTTACTATTAAATCGCCTGGGATGATGGGGATGATATCTGGCAACAGGGTGAGTTACTATTAAATCAGCTGGGATGATGGGAATGATATCTGGCAAAAGGGTGAGTTACTATTAAATCAGCTGGGATGATGGGGATGATATCTGGCAACAGGGTGAGTTACTATTAAATCAGCTGGGATGATGGGGATGATATCTGGCAACAGGGTGAGTTACTATTAAACCACCTGGGATGATGGGATTGATATCTGACAACAGGGTGAGTTACTATTAAATCACCTGGGATGATGGGAATGATATCTGGCAACAGGGTGAGTTACTATTAAATCACCTGGGATGATGGTAATGATATCTGGCAACAGGGTAAGTTACTATTAAATCACCTGGGATGATGGGGATGATATCTGGCAACAGGGTGAGTTACTATTAAATCAGCTGGGATGATGGGAATGATATCTGGCAACAGGGTAAGTTACTATTAAATCACCTGGGATGATGGGGATGATATCTGGCAACAGGGTGAGTTACTATTAAATCACCTGGGATGATGGGAATGATATCTGGCAACAGGGTGAGTTACTATTAAATCACCTGGGATGATGGGAATGATATCTGGCAACAGGGTGAGTTACTATTAAATCAGCTGGGATGATGGGGATGATATCTGGCAACAGGGTGAGTTACTATTAAATCAGCTGGGATGATGGGGATGATATCTGGCAACAGGGTGAGTTACTGTTAAATCACCTGGGATGATGGGAATGATATCTGACAACAGGGTGAGTTACTATTAAATCGCCTGGGATGATGGGAATGATATCTGACAACAGGGTGAGTTACTATTAAATCAGCTGGGATGATGGGGATGATATCTGGCAACAGGGTGAGTTACTATTAAATCACCTGGGATGATGGGGATGATATCTGGCAACAGGGTGAGTTACTATTAAATCACCTGGGATGATGGGGATGATATCTGACAACAGGGTGAGTTACTATTAAATCACCTGGGATGATGGGGATGATATCTGGCAACAGGGTGAGTTACTATTAAATCACCTGGGATGATGGGGATGATATCTGACAACAGGGTGAGTTACTATTAAATCACCTGGGATGATGGGGATGATATCTGGCAACAGGGTGAGTTACTATTAAATCTTCTGTCCTATACAAAAAAGTCCCTGACAACCTCATTGACTGGTAGTTCTTGCTAAGTGTGTGTGTCCATGGGCAATAGATTGTCAACAAGGAAAGACATACTGTAGAGTATACACAACAGGAGGCTGGTGTTACCTTCATTTGGGAGGACAGGCTCATGTTGATGGCTGGAGCGGAATTAGTTTAATGGTTGCCATGGTTTCCATGTGTTTGATGCCATTCCATTTGATCCGTTCCAGCTGCATCCTGTCTTATACATTGTCTTTGGCGGGCTTGATTGAACGACAGTTCATTTACGTTTGTGCCTACATTACTCATTACTCTGTCTCTGTATGTTGTCTCCATGTATATTTTAGGGTGAGGCAGGACCAAGAGGGCCTCCTGGACCGTCCGGTCAACCAGTAAGTCAAAGATGGTCGACTATATCTACATATCAGACATCAGTTCTTACTGGAGATCATTTCTGTAAGTAAACAGACAGACATGTGATAATTTCCTTTTCCTCTCTGTCTCGTAGGGACCTACAGGGGGGCAGGGGGCCCCAGGAGACGTTGGAGACCCAGGATCCATGGTAAGAACCATGCATAATCTCTGCATCAGTCATCTCTCTGATGCTTTTTTTGACTGGGTTTGAATCCTGGTCACCTACATGCTTGAAGACTGTTACCCCATTGAGCTAAAGCCTAGGCATTGGCACAGGGAGCTAACTCAACAGAAAAAGGGCCTAGGCCATTGTTCCCCAACTGGCGGTCCACGGAAATCAGAAATCAGTTCCAAAGTATTCGCGCGCATAATATAGAGTTAAACAGTTTGTGATCAGATACAAATGTAAGCAAGGTTAGAAATTATCATTTTTTTGTCAAATATTATATCTGTTTGGGCTTCTTGCGGTGAATTTGTAGTCCACAAATTATTTGTAATTAAGTTCCTGACTATCCGCTCAATAAAAAATCATACCGCGGCTGAATCAACTGACTAATCTTCCTGGTTTAGGCATTATCTCAGGGAGCTAACACAAGTCTTCAGTTCTCAGGCAAAGTTATCATCATCACACCAGCTTGGATCACTGAACTACCTCCGCTACACTCTCAAACACCATATTGAGGTGTTACACCAATATCTACCAATCACACACCATATTGAGGTGTTACACCAATATCTACCAATCACACACTGTATTGAGGTGTTACACCAATATCTACCAATCACACACTGTATTGAGGTGTTACACCAATATCTACCAATCACACACCATATTGAGGTGTTACACCAATATCTACCAATCACACACCATATTGAGGTGTTACACCAATATCTACCAATCACACACTGTATTGATGTATTACACCAATATCTACCAATCACAGTCTGTCTTGAGGTGTTACACCAGAGCTATATGTTGTATTGACTGTGTGTGATTGGACATGTTGTTTTCATACAGGGTGGCTTTGGTTACAGAGGACCTGAGGGCCCACCAGGAAAACCAGGACAAGATGTAAGTACTCTACACTCCAACAGAGTCCATGTCCCTATTCCCTATATAGTGCAATACTTTTGACCAGGACCCATAGGGCCAGTGGTGAGGAACAACCCGCATTAGATATGACGTCTTCTGAGTATGAATGAGCCTGGTATGTTGATATTGGTTGCTTTCTGCATATGTTCCTTCATAGTATGTAGTAAGATTAGTGCAGAGTTTTTCCTAGCCACCGTGCTTCTACATCTGCATTGCTTGCTGTTTGGGGTTTTAGTCTGTGTTTCTGTACAGCACTTTGTGACATCAGCTGATGAAAAGGGCTTCATAAATACATTTGATTGATTGATTGATTGATTGCACCGAATATTGTTTTAGTAAGTAGTAGACAAGCCAAAGTAAGTAGGACACAGCCAAAGACCATGGATGCCACTTGCCACTGATCAAAACAGATACAAATGTTATGTAAGTGTAATATCTTGTTGCTAATGTAGATTGCAGGTAGCTCTGCATACTTTCTTCAATAGGCGCGGGTTGACAAACGTGTTAGTGCAGGCTACACTAGCACCAATACCTTGGTGTCTAACTCTGCCCTAACATGCCATGTTGTGTCATTAACTCGTTTTTTTTAACCTTTATCGGAGATGGTATAATGCCAAGTGACATTTAAACCTCTTGACTATTAGACAACACTAAATACCTAACACACCTTTGTTCAGGATTACACAATGGGTGGTAATGCCTTTGAAGCTGGTGTTTGGAGGATACATTGGCTTGGTTTGAAGGCCCGAGACGAACCTTGGCAATATGTCCTCCTGTCTTATGTCAGTTGTGCAGAGGTGAGGACGGAGTCAAGAGCAGGACACAGAACTGAGTAAAATAACGTACTTTACTCTGAAAAATAAATCAGCCAAAATAATCCACGCAGGGATAACAACCCTAACACACACGACTAACACAAACCAGGAATAATCACGCACAAAACATAATGGGAACCAGAGGGTTAAATAGGGAAATAATAATAACTTAATGGGAACCAGGTGTGTACACTCAAGACATAACAAATGGAAAACATGGATCGGTGGCAGCTAGAAAGCCGGTGACGACGACCGCCGAACGCCGCCCGAACAAGGAGAGGCACCAACTTCGGCGGAAGTGGCGACACCTCCAAACACCAGCTTCTTGGGCATGTCACTTAAGCGAACACAACATGGAGATTTAGATGTTATTTATAATCTTTGTTCTACATCAACCTTTACTGCATTGAACATCTAGGCTTTACACACCTATCCAGAATCACTTTGACATTATGTTGGAGTCCTGTTTGTTTACCTTTCTGAAGTGCTGTTCATCTGTTGAACCCTTATGAAAAAATATTGCAGTCAGAGTGCAGTATAACTGCAGTACACTGTAATATAACTGTAGTTAGACTGCAATATAACGGTAGTAGGCTGCAAATACTGCGTCCAAAATAAATCTGTTTTTTTACTGCAGTAATTTTGTAGTTCAATTGCAGTGACAGTGCAGTATAACTGCAGTTATTCTGCAATCACTGCATCCAAAATACCACAGTTGACTGCAATTAAGTCACTTTTACTGCAGTTTCAAAACCGCAATCTTTTTTCGTAAGGGAAATGCTGTTTGTCTATATCTGAGAGAGTGAAAATTACCACTATTTGTTACCTACCTGTACTGTAATGTCTTCTAGCAGCTGAGAATGTTATGTGAATGTGATGTTTTCCCTTCACAGGGAGAATCTGGCCCAACCGGAATAGATGGAGATACAGGAGCCGCTGGATCTGCCGTAAGTAACAAACTGTCTTTCAACTGAAACCAACTATCTGTCAGCCTTCAAACAACAAATTATCTGCATTAAATGTCTTTCTCTGTCACTGCAAATCAAATGAGTGTTGAATGCAAAGGCATTCGCAAAAACACAATTAATTACACACTTCTTTTATGATAGACATTTTAAGATTTTGATTATACCACTTACAACAATTTCCATATGATTAGAGTGAGTTGTAAGACTGTGGATGGATGTGCTTTATTTTCCCATCCACTCCCATCCAACTGTACTTAGTTAAGAAAGCAGGTACCATTGCCTTCAACATAAACTTGAATAGTCTTCATTTTGCGAGTAAAACCAATGAACAATAGTCCACAACTAGAATAGACTGTTGTTTTAATGGGGCCACTGTATGTACTTATAAATGTGAAAGTCAAACAGTGATTAAATGTGGTGATTTCCAGGGTGCCAGAGGTTTCCCAGGACTGCCAGGTCTCCCTGGACTGAAAGGCCTTAAGGTCAGCAGCAGCACATGGATGATCACAATGCTCATATCTCTGTACTGTAGTTTGAAGCATGGCTGCATGTACAGTTCTTTAAATAGTTAACTTGGCACTGTGCTGTTATGAACTTCTGTGAGATTCGTTAGAGCCCAGAACAGACCTGATCAGAACTGATGAGCTAATGTCTCATCAACAGGGTCATGCAGGTCTTCTAGGAGCGAGAGGTCAATCTGGTGCTGCTGGGTCAAAGGTAAACTCATCATCATGCATATCTGTATATTTGTGCTGCTTCGCAAGGTTAGTATCTAAAAATGATCTGTTTCTGTTTGAAATTGCTGCACATATCGTGACTCTCTCTCTCTGTGTGTGTGTGCGTGTGTGTTATTTTACAGGGCCCATCGGGTACTCCTGGTGGAATGGGGCCCCCTGGTCCTGCGGTAGGTCATAATCAATTAGTTAATTGATAATAAATGATTATATTTTTGTAATACCTGTTACTCACACACACCAATAGCTGTAAATACTCTGATATGTGTCCAATCTGTCAGTGAGGAGTGTAATATTATGTGAAACATGGTACTGTATATTGTAGGGTCCAGCAGGAATGCAAGGGGAGAGAGGAAGGAGTGGCCCAACTGGACCTGTGGTAAGAGAGATATGACGCCCTTTGACCTCTGACCTATAACTCTACATTACACAGCTCCGTCTCTTCAATCCATTGATTGCCCACCTGAATTAAATTGATCTGAGGTCAGTTCTTACTCAACATGTGGCATGAGGCATCATTGGTTTATATGTAGGTTCAAAATGTTTTGTTTTGGCTTATCAGTGACTCATGTTGAAACCTTTGTTTTTAGTTTTTATTTATCCAGGCGAGTCAATTAAGAACAAATTCTTATTTACAATGACATCCTGGCTTACAATGACAGCCTATGCTGCCACTGTCCTCCTATGGTGATGTGCATTGATGATGAGATGATAGAGGTGAATTTGTCAAATCTTCTTTCAGTTGTGCATCTCTCTCCATACAGGGGAAACGTGGTGAATCTGGACATATTGGGAAAGCAGGACCACAGGTACGACCTCTAACATCCAACAAAACATCACCCTTCAGATCAAATGATTATAATACACACATCAGTATTACAAATTCAATATAACAAATGAAAAGCAACACTGTATCTACTCAAAATACACTATTTTCCTGAAAGCCAGTATAAAAGTGTTATACATTTACAAATCAGCAGTGATGTTAACTGGGAAAAGTGATGTTTCCAGTACGAACCAACACCAGATGTGTGTCCACAATGGCCCCCTATTTCCTATATAGTGTCTATAGTGTGAAGGGAATAAGGGGCCATTTTGGACACAGCCCAGGTGTGGATGACATGCAGCCTACTGTACCAACCAACCATCCTGGATGTGATGTGATTCTAGGGTCCTATGGGGATCACTGGAGCTCTAGGATTCCCAGGTAGTCCAGGTATAAAGGTGAGTACTGGTCATTCTTTAATATACTTTGATGGAGCACAGTCCTCTTCTTCACACCAGCCATGTACTAAATATTGGTGACTCAAACGTATAACCCAGTCCTTCCCCCTCAGAATTACATTTCATTCTAAACAGGCCCATTCGGATTACTCTATTCCGATAAAGATGTTTATATGAGGGTGTTTTTATGAGGGTGTTTGTTCATTATGAGCTATGCATCTGTTCAACAACGGTTGATTAGAGTGCATGTAAACACACTCTGACTGTGACACTGTTGTCTCCAGGGGCAACCAGGGCCCCCAGGAGCACGAGGAACAGGGGGCCAGCAAGGACCAAGAGGGGAGGCCGGACGCGTGGGATTGGCTGGAGCTACGGGAATTCAGGTGTTTGGCTAATTCATGATGCTAATAATCTCTACACCTACGGTAACTGTACTATCAACAACTCACCACTTCAGGGTGTAGACTGATTCACTGAAAATGTTCCTGAATCTGGTTTCTGATTGAAACGTCCATTGAAAGTACATTTTATGCTTAACTGACTTGTCGGGTTAAATTAAGTTTTAAAAAATGACATAAAAAACATGTTGATTTCTGTAGGGTCCAACAGGAACAGAGGGTGCTGCCGGAGCCAAAGGACCATCCGTATGTATAACTCCACCCACTTTCATATCTCCTTGTTCATCTCCTTGTTCAGCTACTCCCTTCTCCTCCCTTCAATCTAATGTATCTCTCACCTTCCAATCATCCAAATATTAATATCTGATGTATTATTCATTATTATGTATTATGTAAAATCCTTGAATGTATGTAACAGGGTGTTGGCCCCCACATGCCATGCTGTCTGGACAGTAGACTACAGTTTGTCCTGTTAGAATGGGCCCTGGTATAGAGTCACAGAGACAGTAGACTACAGCTTGTCCTGTTAGAATGGGCCCTGGTATAGAGTCACAGAGACAGTAGACTACAGCTTGTCCTGTTAGAATGGGCCCTGGTACAGAGTCACAGAGACAGTAGACTACAGCTTGTCCTGTTAGAATGGGCCCTGGTACAGAGTCACAGAGACACTAGACTACAGCCTGTCCTGTTAGAATGGGCCCTGGTACAGAGTCACAGAGACAGTAGACTACAGCCTGTCCTGTTAGAATGGGCCCTGGTACAGAGTCACAGAGACAGTAGACTACAGCCTGTCCTGTTAGAATGGGCCCTGGTACAGAGTCACAGAGACAGTAGACTACAGCTTGTCCTGTTAGAATGGGCCCTGGTACAGAGTCACAGAGACAGTAGACTACAGCTTGTCCTGTTAGAATGGGCCCTGGCACAGAGTCACAGAGACAGTAGACTACAGCCTGTCCTGTTAGAATGGGCCCTGGCACAGAGTCAAAGAGACAAAAGGCAGCCTGTCCTGTAAGACAAGTCATTCATTGATGTCAATGGGTGAACACAGGTTAGATACCTATTTTAGGCATAATGATGTGATTTCTACGCCAGGGAGCTCCAGGTATCCAGGGTCTGACTGGACTGCTTGGACCTGCGGGGCCCCCCGGACCACAGGGAACCACTGGACTGCCCGGGCCTAAGGGCCAACTGGTAAGAGATTTGTTGTTTAATTTTGACCACTCATTTCATTGTTTGGCTCAAGAATGGTTGTCAGGTCCCTAGCTGTTACAAAGGTCATAGGAACTCCTGCTGGTTTCCATGCTCCAGTTAAAATGCTATCATATGGCTACATGTTCATAACGCCGTCAGGAAAAGCTAATTCTCAAACCTTGAGATCGTACATTGTCAGTAGACTTGAAAAACAATGTCATGTGAAACATCTATCCATCATATTCTTCTCTTCTCACAAGGGTGATTTAGGCGTTCCCGGATTCAAAGGAGAGGCTGGATTCAAAGGAGAATCTGTAAGATATACAACCCGTCATAATGAATGTATCTCTAATTACATGGTTTAATAATGTACAATAGCAACAACCTGCCTTTCAACACATGCATGTGATGTAGAAAGGCAGGTTATGTTGAAAGGCAGGTGATGTTGAAAGGCAGGTGATGTTGAAAGGCAGGTGATGTTGAAAGGCAGGTGATGTTGAAAGGCAGGTGATGTTGAAAGGCAGGTGATGTTGAAAGGCAGGTGATGTTGAAAGGTAGGTGATGTTGAAAGGCAGGTGATGTTGAAAGGCAGGTGATGTTGAAAGGCAGGTGATGTTGAAAGGCAGGTGATGTTGAAAGGCAGGTGATGTAGAAAGGCAGGTGATGTTGAAAGGCAGGTGATGTAGAAAGGCAGGTGATGTTGAAAGGCAGGTGATGTTGAAAGGCAGGTGATGTTGAAAGGCAGGTGATGTTGAAAGGCAGGTGATGTTGAAAGGCAGATGATGTTGAAAGGCAGGTGATGTTGAAAGGCAGGTGATGTTGAAAGGCAGGTGATGTTGAAAGGCAGGTGATGTTGAAAGGCAGGTGATGTTGAAAGGCAGGTGATGTTGAAAGGCAGGTGATGTTGAAAGGCAGGTGATGTTGAAAGGCAGGTGATGTTGAAAGGCAGGTGATGTTGAAAGGCAGGTTATGTTGAAAGGCAGGTCATGCTTGCGCTGGTTTCTTTCTGAATGGGGTACATATCTATCTGAGCCTTCCTCCAAAGTGCAGCTTGTTCAGTTCATTTATTGGACCTTTGACAGAAATGTCTCTTGCATTATCGAGCAATGAGTTAAAGACAACATCAAGGGTAGCAACATTTTCCACTTGGCTCTTCCTTCAGTCTAGACCAGCTTTAAAGTGCTTAGTGCATGTTGAGCAGTTTGATGCTCCTAGGGACAAGTAAGTTTATCCACACCCAAAGTTGAGTACAACAACAATATATTCAATTCATTTTATGGTACTCTTAAAAGGCCATACAGTAAAATATAACAAACACTAATGTATGATGTGGCAGCCATCTTGTTTGATTATGACGTCATTGCAGGGTGCACCTGGTGATCATGGAGCGCTGGGTCCCATGGGAGAGGAGGGGAAGAGGGGAGAACGGGGTGACGCCGGGACTTCAGGCGCCGCTGGACCCAATGGAGAGAGAGTAAATCAGCTCTTTCACTCACTACAAGAACTTTGTCTGTCTCTGTCTCTTGTCTTTCTTTCTCTCTTTCTCTCTTTCTCTCTCTCTCTCTCTCTCTCTCTCTCTCTCTCTCTCTCTCTCTCTCTCTCTCTCTCTCTTTCTCTCTCTCTCTCTTTCTCTCTTTCTCTCTCTGTCTTTCCTCAGTACATTCAATAACAGCAAACAGTAAAATTATTTGATTAAAATCAAAACCATTTAGCAAATTCTGTTAAAACCAATTTGTAATTTCCAGGGTGCTCCTGGCAGTAGAGGTTTTCCTGGTCAGGATGGGTTACCTGGTCAAAAGGTAGGTTGATTTCTCTTTGAATCTATAGAATAAGTCAGCCGGGTTAAGTCATTGAATAATAATATTATGCCATTCAAACTCCACACTCCATTCTGTGATCAGGGTGCCCAAGGTGAGCGAGGACTGGGTGGGTCATCTGGTGCCAAAGGTGCCGATGGTGACCCAGGACGCACTGGAGAGCCAGGTCTTCCAGGGGCACGGGTGAGATAACACACCTCTACCTCTCGTCAGCATTCTCTATCACAGAAGACAATTCCTTTGTGGTGATCATCACGCTTATGTTGATCCTAGATGAAACAGACATGAGAAGTACATGAACAGAACCACCTAAAAAAGAGTCAACATTTTATAAAAATTCTCCCTTTTCTTTCCTCAGGGTCTGTCGGGTCTTCTCGGCTCCCAGGGTCCTGAGGGACACCAAGGACCAATGGTGTGTGGATATGAGTCAGGAAATATATATATATACTCCCCTACCCATTTATATATACATGTATATATAAACTCAGCAAAAAAAGAAACGTCCCCTCACTTGTAAATTGCATTTATTTTCAGCAAACTTAACATGTGTAAATATTTGTATGAACATAACAAGATTCAACAACTGAGACATAAACTGAACAAGTTCCACAGACATGTGACTAACAGAAATGGAATAATGTGTCCCTGAACAGAGGGGGGGGGGTCAAAATCCAAAAGTAACAGTCAGTATCTGGTGTGGCCACCAGCTGCATTAAGTACTGCAATGCAACTCCTCCTCATGGACTGCACCAGATTTGCCAGTTCTTGCTGTGAGATGTTACCCCACTCTTCCACCAAGGCACCTGCAAGTTCCCGTACATTTCTGGGGGGAATGGCCCTAGCCATCACCCTCCGATCCAACAGGTCCCAGACGTGCTCAATAGGATTGAAATCCGGGCTCTTCGCTGGCCATGGCAGAACACTGACATTCCTGTCTTGCAGGAAATCACGCACAGAATGAGCAGTAAGGCTGGTGGCATTGTTATGCTGGAGAGTCATGTCAGGATGAGCCTGCAGGAAGGGTACCACATGAGGGAGGAGGATGTCTTCCCTGTAAAGCACAGCGTTGAGATTGCCTGCAATGACAACAAGCTCAGTCCGATGATGCTGTGACACATCGCCCCAGACCATGACAGACCCTCCACCTCCAAATCGATCCCGCTCCAGAGTACAGGCCTCTGTGTAATGCTCATTCCTTCGACAATAAACGCGAATCCGATCATCACCCCTGGTGAGACAAAACCGCGACTCATCAGTGAAGAGCACTTTTTGCCAGTCCTGTCTGGTCCAGCGACGGTGGGCTTGTGCCCATAGGCGGCGTTGTTGCCGGTGATATCTGGTGAGGACCTGCCTTACAACAGGCCTACAAGCCCTCAGTCCAGCCTCTCTCAGCCTATTGCGGACAGTCTGAGCACTGATGGAGGGATTGTGCGTTCCTGGTGTAACTCGGGCAGTTGTTGTTGCCATCCTGTACCTGTCCCGTAAGTGTGATGTTTGGATTTACCGATCCTGTGCAGGTGTTGTTACACGTGGTCTGCCACTGCGAGGACAATCAGCTGTCCGTCCTGTCTCCCTGTAGCGCTGTCTTAGGCGTCTCACAGTACGAACATTGCAATTTATTGCATTGGCCACATCAGTCCTCATTCCTCCTTGCAGTATGCCTAAGGCACGTTCACGCAGATGAGCAGGGACCCTGGGCATCTTTCTTTTGGTGTTTTTCAGAGACAGTAGAAAGGCCTCTTTATTGTCCTAAGTTTTCATAACTGTGACCTTAATTGCCTACCGTCTGTAAGCTGTTAGTGTCTTAACGACCGTTCCACAGGTGCATGTTCATTAATTGTTTGTGGTTCATTGAACAAGCATGGGAAACAGTGTTAAACCCTTTACAATGAAGATCTGTGAAGTTATTTGGATTTTTACGTATTATCTTTGAAAAGTCCTGAAAAAGGGATGTTTCTTTTTTTGCTGAGTTTATATATACTCCCCTGCCTATTCATCTGGACAGTGATGTTAAAACATTTAATTTGGCTCTATACTACAGCATTTTGGATTTTTTTATATTTATTGAACTAGGCAAGTCAGTTAAGAACAAATTCTTATTTACAATGACGGCCTACACCGGCCAAACCCTCCCCTAACCCGAACAATTGTGCACCGCCCTGTGGTACTCCCGATCACGGCCAGTTGTGATACAGCCCAGGATCGAACCAGGGTCTGTAGTGACGCCTCTAGCACTGAGATGCAGTGCCTTAGACCGCTGCACCACTCGCGAGTAAATTTGAGTTTAAATGTTTTATATGAGGTGATTTCATACATACCGGTATCTGTTTTACCGTTTTGAAATAAATGCACTTTATGTATCTACTACCCCATTTGAAGGGGTCATAAGTATTTGGACAAATTCACTTATAGTGTATTAAAATTAGGTCAAAAGTTTAGTATTTGGTCACATATTTCTAGCACGCAATGACTCTACAGTCTTGTTGGACGCATTTGCAGTTTGTTTTGGTTGTGTTTCAGATTACGTTATACCCAATAGAAATTAATGGTGAATAATGTATTGTGTAATTTTGGAGTCACTTTTACTGTAAATAAGAATAGAATGTTTCTGAACACTTCTACATTAATGTGGATGCTGCCGTGATTATAATCCTGAATGAATGATGAGTAAGAAGGTTTCAGATGCACACAGATCAGGCCCCAAAACATCCTAACCTCTCATCATTACAATAGCTTAGCATTTTGGGGGGGTAGGATATTTGTGTGTCTGTAGATTTCTCACTCATCATTATTCATGATTCATTCATGATTATCCGTAATCATGGCAGCATCCACATTAATGTAGAAGTGTTCAGAAACATATTAAATACGCAGGGGAGTGTATAATACATGTTTTTATCTATAAACAGGCCAAACATCAACCTACCTCTGTTTCTGTCTCTCTCTCTCTCTTTCTCTCTCCCCCCTTCCCCTCTCTCTCAGGGAGGAGGAGGAGAGGATGGGGGTCCAGGGCCAGCAGGGTCAGATGGTACCAGAGGTCCAGCTGGAACCATGGGTGTAGTAGGACCAAAAGGCTTTACTGTGAGTAACCCGCACTTTATGGAGATCATGTGTGTGTGTTCCTTTCCACAATATACAGTAGAAGCAGCTCCATTAAACCCATCACATTTAGAATGATGAATGAAACACTGTAGTTGTTTGAATGCGTCTACCATGGACCATACAATGTCAGGAGAGACACTGGAATGCTACTTATATGATATAGGAAGAGGGAAACATTGACATGTTATTGATTGTGGATCATTGTTCATTTGTCCTCTCAGGGAGACCCTGGTAAGGCAGGAGAAGTGGGGACCCCAGGTGTTGCAGGACAGAGGGTAAGTACACTACACTCATCAGGGGTTCAAATAGGATTTTGTAGGTGGTGGAACTGCCCCTCAAACTGGTTCATTTCCAAATATAAACTGGGTGGTTCGAGCCCTGAATGCTGGTTGGCTGACAGCCATGGTATATCAAACCGTATCCCACGGGTATGACAAAACATTTATTTGTACTGCTCTAATTAAGTTGGTAACCAGTTTATAATAGCAGTAAGGCACCTCGGGGGTTTGTGATATATGGCCAATATACCACGGCTAAGGGCTGTATCCAGGCACTCCGCCTTGAGCCGTGCATAAGAACAGCTCTTAGCCGTGGTATATTGGCCATGTACCACACCCTCTCGGGCCTTATTGCTTAAATAAAACATTTTCAGTTTCCATTCTAAGCTTTCTCCCATTGTAAGCTGGTAGAACTCTGCTGTAGTACCTCATAGTACACACTGACCACTGAGGACTGTTTCTCATACAGGGGGTTAATGGGAAAGCTGGAGAGATGGGCGCTGGTGGCACTGCTGGTCCAGCAGTAAGTATCTGGTTAATATGTTTCAATTAAACGATACACACCAACACAGTTTAAACATGAAATACTGTATGGGGTTATGGTAAGCTTAAACCGCTGCTGGTTTTCCTGTCCATACTTGACTTCTTTTAGGGAGCTGCAGGGAAGAGAGGAGAACAAGGACCTCCTGGTATGAATGGCTTCCAGGTATGCTGTTTCACATGGGATTTATTCCCCTTGTATTTACTAGAATAGAGACTAGTGATAGTTCTAGTCAATAAAGGGGAAATGAGAGCTATCATGGTGTGATGTATTTCAGGGTCTACCTGGATCTGCTGGTCCACCTGGAGAGTCTGGGAAACCAGGTGCTGAGGTACGGTATGACATCACGCCCGACTGTGACATACAATAAGCTCTATTTACAGTTGATTTGTTTACAGCTTATTTATGTTACATTTCAACAATAGATCATTTCTTTAGATAATGAACTAAATGTTGTTCTGTTGATAGACTCATGACTGGGTATGTGTGCCTTTGCCTGCAATGGACCAAACAAAGGCACATGTTAACCAGTCATGAGTCTGCCAACATAACGAAACACAGTCCATTCATTATCTACAGTAAGAATCTAGAAATGTAACAGGTTTTTGAGTTGAGTTATAGATATACAACACGACTATTAGGTTCATCAACGTTTCAGGGTTATTTAATGCTGCATTTACACAGGAAGCACAATTCTGATCTTTTACCCTATTATTGATAGCAGGTTGGCATTTATTGGGATGACTCATGTTCTGGAGGCAGCTCTGCAGGGTAGTTACATGCTGGCACAGCCACAAAGTCAGAAAATCTTATTTTAAACCTAACCTTAACCACAATGCTAACCTTTTGCCTAACCCTAACCTTAAATTAAGACAATTTTTGTTTTTATAAATGTTTATGATATATCACCAATTTTGACTTTCGATCTGGCCCATAAACGTCAACCTGCTTCTTGGCAAAATTGCTGTTCTGGTTGGTCAAAAGACCAATTAGTGGAAAAATATCAAAATTAGGCTGCCTGTGTAAACAAGTTCGAGTTGATTTGTCGTATGCCCACGATACACATGGTATACACAGTCCAATGAATTGCTTACTTGCAGGTTCCCTCTCGACAATGTGACAACAATAAGAAATAGCAAAAGATAAGAATACAAAAATAATAAGGAAATTAACTCAGTAGTGTAACGGTTTTCTTCCAGGGGTGAAGGAGAGGACCAAAGTGCAGCGCGGCTAGTGTTAAACATGTTTAATAAAGAACAAGTGAAACACTACAAACAACAATACAAAATAACAAATGTGCAAAAACCGAGACAGACCTATCTGGTGCAGACAATCACAGAGACAGGAAACAAACACCCACAAAATCCCAACACAAAACAAGCCTCCTATATATGATTCTCAATCAGGGACAACGATTACCATCTGCCTCTGATTGAGAACCATATTAGGCTGGACATAGAAACAGACAAACTAGACACACAACATAGAATTCCCACCCAGCTCACGTCCTGACCAACACTAAACAAGCAAAACACATAATAACTCTGGTCAGGACGTTACAAGTAGAATATAATAAAAATGTAGCATAAGTATAAATACAGGAAGTGTGTCAGGGAAGGGGATTGGACAGTAAGGAAGGTGGAAGAGGGGATTGAAACAGCCTGTCTGTTGTGTTGATTAAATGTTTTTGGTATTGTCATTCCCAGGGTATCGCTGGAGAGGGAGGGACTGCTGGTCTCACAGGGCCAAGGGTAAGCCATCTTAATAGCTGATTTATCTATTCATTTGATGCCCATTTGAATACAACCCACAATAGGGGAAAGTAACCCTGCCCATCTGCAGAGAAAATGCATCTTCCAACTGAAATCATCATCATATTGATATTTTTTCAATACAGAAGTACAATTACCTAATACATAATGGAAACCTATCGTGTGGCAAAATGCCGTTTTTTTCCCCAATGCGGTTTTGTTTGAGTTCAGTCCTTATCTTCACTACTAAAATAAGGTTTGTAACTAGGGCACTGTGTTTTTGTTAATCATGTCACATGACCTGGATTTTAATCTTCATGTAAAGCTTTTTCATCAAACTGTCCCATTTTTTTTTATGTCAGATGGTCCAGCACCATCCTCAGACAATTGCTTTCATTTTTTGGTCTAATTCTCATTTCTGAAAAAACTTAAAATCCAGGTCATGTGACATGATAACTAAAACACAAGGCCCTGTTTATAACATACAGTGCTGTAAAGACGTTGTTTGTAGCTGACCAGTGGGTGATTGTATCGTAGGGTGAGCGTGGCATCCCAGGAGAGAGAGGTGATGTGGGAACTAACGGACTACCGGGGCCCAAAGGTATTTCAGGGGGGCCAGGACCAGAGGGACCAAAGGTAAGTACTATACCACATCACTTTAAAATATGTATTTATTTATTTGTGTCTTTATTCATTCAGTCATTTAACCAGGTTGTCAAATGATATCTCTTCCACGATGGAGGCCTAATGCAGATTAACAATGTAATGATAACCTCATATATCCATGTAATTTCCCACAAACATGATATGAGAGTTGTTTCTGTGTGTGTTCTTCCCCCAGGGTGGGTCTGGAACTAAAGGAACCGTTGGGGACATAGGAGCTGCAGGCCTGCAGGGGATGCCAGGGGAGAGGGGTATCCCTGGTTCTCCTGGTCCTAAAGGAGATGTGGTAAGTATCTGTGTTGGAGGGCAAAATATCAACCAACACTTGGTTAAGTCCACAAAGTACCTCCAGAGTCCAAGACACTAGAAGGACCTACAAGTTGTAACCCTTCAGAGTGGTGTATTCCATGCTATAACTGGGTGGGTTCATTCTGCAGTCCTGTTCTGCTGACCCCTCTTCTCTCCTTAGGGTTCAGTTGGTGAGAAAGGAACCGAAGGTACTGCTGGAAACGACGGGCCCGGGGTGAGAGTTACCTTACACATACATGTCTACACACACCTTTCTGAGTCACCTAAATGGATTACATCAAGGATTTAAGCAAAAATAACATCTTAAAATGTCACCCACAACTAAATTCTGTTAGGTTCAAGTTGAATGATATGTCAAAATGTAGTGACGTCATCATAACCAGTTGTAGGCCCTGGGTGGAGTGGAGTGACCTTTTGATGCACCTTCTAGTTTAATTGGTTTCATAACCATAGTAAGTTGTTCACAGGAAGTTGTCGAATATTTGAAATCCTGTTTGTTTTTCATTTGAAGGGACTTCCTGGTCCAGTTGGACCAACAGGCGGCATTGGGCTCAATGGTGATAAGGTAAAGCATTCACTCACTCACACTCACTCATTCACTCACTCACTCACTCACTTACTCACTCACTCACTCATTCACTCACTCACTCACTCACTCACTCACTCACTCACTCACTCACTCACTCACTCAATCACTCACTCACTCACTCACTCACTCAATCACTCCCTCACTCACTCACTCACTCACTCACTCACTCACTCACTCACTCACTCACTCACTCACTCAAATGTATTCATGAAGGCCTCTTTACATCATCAGTTGTCACATAGTGCTTTAACCCTGCCTAGACCCTAAAGGAGCATCCAGCATACAGTCGCCAACAGCACTTAGACAGACAGACTAGATGAACATACACTGTAGCAGAGAACACCTATCCATATTAAGGCCTCAGTGCCTACCACAGATACCCAGACAATATATTATATTTGTTTGTTTTAGGGAGAGGCCGGCCCTAAAGGGCCCCCTGGACGTCGAGGAGCGAGAGCAGTGGCCGTAAGTACTGCGATTCATTTTGTAAAACTATTGACACGTGAAATACTGTAAGTTGTCTTGTGTACAATTGTCCCATAGTAAAAAAAGACAATTGTAACATACTGTTAATAGTTCTCATATACCTCTGTACTGACCTCTGACCCAACATCTGTTATAGGGAGCTTCTGGGGAGCCTGGTCCAACCGGTGCAGTAGGATTCCCTGGGTCTCCTGTGAGTGGCTTTCAAGCAATGTGGCGGTCTGTCACGCCCAATAGTGTCAGCTATGACAGGCGCCTTCCCTGTTGTATTGTGTCCCTTGATGCTCTGTTAATTTGTCAACCTTGGCTTGGTGTTGTTACAGGTGTTGTCTGAACAGATTACGCTGCAAACATCCTCCTGAATAATGTTGAATACAAATTTCAGTAATGGTCAAAGTTAATAACCATTTCCATATATCCACATAGTAACTATACCCATGGTGAGACTTGGAAGTCGTTTTGCATGGCGATGAATCTGCCCAGTAATCATGGTCATTGTGTTCGACTCTTCGCAGGGTCCCGATGGGCAACCCGGGGTCAAAGGTGAACCAGGAGAGAGGGGTCAGAAGGGTGAGGCTGGAGCACAGGGACTCCAAGGAACAGCTGGTAAACTTGGTTCCCAGGGTCCTGCTGGTGTGACTGGACTAAAGGGGGCCAGAGGAACACAAGGGGCCGCGGTGAGTGAGTCGTACTGAGGGTGACGTATAACGGCTGGAGCTATCATAGAAACACTTCACCATGGTATTTACTGTAGAAATAGACCTGATCATGGCTACTCAGCACAGAGTAGGAATGCTTTTCCAGGGAATTCACTGAATATGTAGTACAGTATGTTGATATTTTCTGATAAGAATTTCATCTGTCATTTTCAGGGTGGGTCTGGTTTCCCAGGATTCCCTGGGGGAGTTGGTCCAGCAGGCTCCGTTGTGAGTTAATCCTACTATCGACCAATCAAATCACTTTCTACCTATGAAATCACCAATAAATGATTTCATAAACAATAGAACATAGAGCAATATAGTGAAATATGTTATTCCATTACTCACGTTGTCTTTCCACTCTTCCAGGGTGAGGTAGGGGTGCCTGGAGACATTGGTACCCCAGGGAAGGCAGGTACTCCTGGACTTAGAGGCGAGAATGGAGGCCCTGGGCGTGTAGGAGAGAGAGGGGCCCCGGGCCCGGCAGGTGCCCCAGGAGACAAGGGAGAGCCTGGAGAGAATGGACCAGGGGTAAATATGAGAGAGTTACAGAAGTAAAAGTTTTAGCTGTATCGTTCAAAGTGGTTTACAGAGCGAGACTTCTCTGCCATCCTCCATTACTCTGTACTTCTTTTGATAGACTAGGAAATATCTGAAGTTACCATTGGCCAATGGGATGGTCTTTGTTTCTGACAGGGCCCTGATGGGCCGGCGGGACCACCAGGCATCTCAGGACAACGAGGTGTTGTGGGCATACCTGGAGTCAGAGGAGAGAGCGGGATGGTTGGGCCCCCCGGTACTGCTGTATGTATGGAACTCAAGTTCACATTCACCATTCATTTCTATAGCCTTGAGAGTAGTATCATTATACACTGAACAGAGTCCCAATCCAAGACTCAGTCAGATATACAGTACACTCATACACTTTCCATTTGTGTCCTGACCAGTGATGTCACACTTTTCCCCCAGGGTGCACCCGGAAAATCAGGTGCCCCCGGAACTCGGGGAGGCAAGGGTGCTGTCGGTGCAGTCGGGTTACCAGGGGCAACCGGACCAAGAGGGGACCTTGGTCTTACGGTATGTGTTTTCACTTAATTGACCCATGACTGTTCTGTCTGTGGGTTCAGTGAACACATTTCCATTAAACCAACTGTGGATTAAAACATACTCACATACACACCTTTCACTCATGTGGGAATTATAGTAGTTCCACTGAAAAGCAGGTCTGTACTGTAACAGAAGGATAATGTACTATACAGCACAGGTAAACTTAATGCAGCAATCTGTCTTTGCAGGGTAATGCTGGGTCTGATGGGGTACCTGGCAAGGATGGACTTATAGGAGCCAGGGTAAGACACAGCTACAGATGGACAAGAAACTTTATGGAAATGTATGATCAAACCATTTCACCAGAAAATCTGTCTGTCTGTCTGTCTGTCTGTCTGTCTGTCTGTCTGTCTGTCTGTCTGTCTGTCTGTCTGTCTGTCTGTCTGTCTGTCTGTCTGTCTGTCTCTGTCTGTCTGTCTGTCTGTCTGTCTCTGTCTGTGTCTGTCTGTGTCTGTCTGTCTGTCTGTCTGTCTGTCTGTCTGTCTGTCTGTCTGTCTCTGTCTGTCTGTCTGTCTCTGTCTGTCTGTCTGTCTGTCTGTCTGTCTGTCTGTCTGTCTGTCTGTCTGTCTGTCTGTCTGTCTGTCTGTCTGTCTGTCTGTCTGTCTGTCTGTCTGTAGGGAGATAGAGGGAATCCTGGTGCTGAGGGTCTTGCTGGAACTCCGGGGCTTCATGGCTCTGTTGGTCCAGTCGGCACCTCTGGTGTCCCTGGGAAGAGAGGAGACAATGTGAGTAATCTGGACATTGCCACAATGCCAAGGCAGAGTTTTGACACACGAACGTTCAGAGCCTTCTAACCTTGAGACATGACTGTAGACCCTTATGGCGTTAGAGGTCATAGGAGTCTGCAGTGTTTGAGGTCAAAACCCAGTATGAAAATGTATGCACTCACTACTGTAACTCACTACTGTCTTCTCTGGATAAGAGAGTCTGCTAAATGACTAAATGTAAAAATGTAATGTTTCAGGGTTAAGAGCTGTCATGCTCTGAGTAGATGTGACAAGGTTGGTAGTAGTAAACTCATTTCGGGTTGTATGATTTGATTTGATTTCCCTTGACATTGTTTTTTTGTTTTTCAACACTAGGGTGCTAGAGGGCCTCCAGGACCCCAGGGACAATCAGGGATCCGGGGGAAGCTGGTAAGAACACCTCTCTTACATTTCCTAGGAAGTAGAGTACACTACTAGTGGTAGTAGTATGCCTGTTGATGAAGTAAGTACACTACTAGTGGTAGTAGTATGCCTGTTGATGAAGTAGAGTACACTACTAGTGGTAGTAGTATTTCTGTTGATGAAGTAGAGTACACTACTAGTGGTAGTAGTATGCCTGTTGATGAAGTAGAGTACACTACTAGTGGTAGTAGTATGCCTGTTGATGAAGTAGAGTACACTACTAGTGGTAGTAGTATGCCTGTTGATGAAGTAGAGTACACTACTAGTGGTAGTAGTATGCCTGTTGATGAAGTAGAGTACACTACTAGTGGTAGTAGTATGCCTGTTGATGAAGTAGAGTACACTACTATTGGTAGTAGTATGCCTGTTGATGAAGTAGAGTACACTACTAGTGGTAGTAGTATGCCTGTTGATGAAGTAGGTTACACTACTAGTGGTAGTAGTATGCCTGTTGATGAAGTAGAGTACACACTACTAGTGGTAGTAGTATGCCTGTTGATGAAGTAGAGTACACTACTAGTGGTAGTAGTATTTCTGTTGATGAAGTAGAGTACACTACTAGTGGTAGTAGTATGCCTGTTGATGAAGTAGAGTACACTACTAGTGGTAGTAGTATGCCTGTTGATGAAGTAGAGTACACACTACTAGTGGTAGTAGTATGCCTGTTGATTAGTACATACTGTATAAACTAGTGATATGCAAAATCTGTTAATTGTTTCCCGAACCAATATTGGTATCATATCGGTTTGAATGAATAGCATCAAAACAGTTGAGTAACATTGCACTTCCAAGGCTTTGTAGCTCAGACAGCTGCTTGCTGATTGCCCATTGGGTCAGGTGTGAATGCCCGTGGTCCTAACCTACCCCACCAGTGTGAATACAATGGGAAGCCCGTTCCAAGTTTTAATGTCGCATGCAGTGAAAAGTCTGCCTTGCAAACTCATCAGCGCAATAATCAATAACAATATATTACTAGGGAAAAAAACACACAAGAAATAAGAATAAGAAATATGATATACACAATAAGTAAGTAAGCATACTATACTGTATACAGGAAATGTTTAAAAGTCAGTTCCAATACCATATTTACATGTGCAGGGATACTGGAGTGATGGAGGTAGATATGTATAGGGGTAAGATGACTAGGCAACAGGATATAAGTTGAACAGAGTAGCGGCAGCTTGCATGTGAGTAGGTGTGTAGAGTCAGTATAAATGTATGTGCATATTATGTGTGAGTGTGCAAATGATGGAGTGAGTGTTTGTGTGTGTGTGTTGGAGTGACAGTGAGTGTGAGTGTGTAGTTCCCTGTGAGTGTGCAGAGACAGTGCAAAGATTTAAATAAAAGGTCAATAAAGATACAGAGTTAACTCAGATTGTCTGTGTAGCTATTTTGTTAGCTATTTATCAGTCGTATTGCTTGGGGATAGAAGCTGTTCAAGGTTTCAGACTTGATGCACCGGTGTCTCTTGTCGTGCAGCAGCAGAGAAAATAGTATATGGCTTGGGGGGGGTTGGAGTCTTTGACGACTTGATCGCCCATCAACAGGCAGTGAAGTATACTAAAGAGCCTGTGAGAGGGTTCTGTGCCTACAGTTCTGTGCCTACAGAACCGCTATCACGATATGCCTTGCTCGTATTGATATCAATATCAAATGATATCGAAATCATATTGAATTCTCAATATTGATGCCCAGCACTAACATGAACCTATGCTACTGACACAGGAACCTGTATCTATTGACAGACCAGTAAACCCATGTTGTATTAGTCTCAATGAGTGTTGATCTGGATAAATCTGCTCACAGTAATTTACAGCAAATGATCATGTCTTTTTTTTTTATCCTAGGGGCCTCAAGGGCCACAAGGAGACAGGGGAGCCAAAGGAGACCAAGGAGAGAGAGGGCAGAAAGGCCACAGAGGCTTCACTGGATTGCAAGGCTTACCTGGGACAACTGTGAGTAAAAACTGTCCAAGCACTATTAAAAGGCATAAACTGTCATTTAATTTATGGAAAATTGTATTAACTTCGCAAAATCAATTAAATGCTTTTATTATTAATTATGTCAGCCAATAACAGGCTAATCAATGGCCTTCTGTTTGTAGGGACAATCTGGGGATGTTGGAGCTCGAGGAATTGTAGGACCTACTGGACAGAGAGTAAGAACACTGAATAAGCTGTCAATGCCTCAGTATAATGGTCAATTTGTGTGTGCTGTTTGTTTCCCTTTATAAATCTCATTGTGTTTCTCATCAGGGGCCCCCTGGTGTGGTTGGCCCCGCAGGAGGTGATGGCCAAATCGGGCTGACCGGGCCCATGGGCTCCCCTGGATCAAGAGGAACCAGTGGAGACATCGGACCTCAGGTGAGACGTTAGAGACTAGTGGTTCTGTTGTCATTATGCTGGTTGGATCCGCTATGACTTTCAAATGGATGTCAGAACAAACCAGGTTTTGTATGTTGATAAATTGCTTCTCCCATAGAATTGCTTGTTAGATTAAGCATGCAAATAAGCCATACCTGTGTCATGTCTTTGGCTATGCCGGATTAAGTGATATGACCTGCTATTCTATAAAATCCTTTCTCTGTAATTAATATTACCTGATTGAGCTAATCATGTAAATGTAATTAACTAGAAAGTCGGGGCACCACAAAATAATATTTATAGAGCAGTTATCTTCCGAATAAACTCTTAAAGACCTAGTAATATTTTACATCAATAGCAGTCAATATTAATCGTCACCTTATCGTCACCTAATCGTCTCATCTGAAGGTTGTAAATTCTTGGTTATCTTCATGAACCCTGGCTAACAAGTTGAATCAGCAATACAAAATTGGGTTTAATTATTTATTTACTAAATACCTAACTAATCACACAGAATTACATATACACAGAATGAATCATACCTTGATTACAAATTACGTCATAAAGGAAAACGACCCTAGCGGACGGAACAGATATGACAGCTGGTTACCCAAAGGAAAGGGGGCTGGGTTTGAGTGAAAGAGCGGGAAGACTGAAGAACAAAGGGAGAAGCAATGTCTCTATTGGGCCGTAGGCAACTACTCTATCGTAAATACAGAATCTTATGCATTCTAAATTACCGCCCATTTGGAAAAGGAAAATGCAATGAATATTTACTCTGAGATGCGCTTCAATAGGTTGGTGGTAGATGGAAGGCCGAGTTGCCCAAGAGTTCTTCCATCCTTTGAAGAGCGTCTCTGGTGGTAAATTGGATACGTTGTAATATCGTCGTTGTGTGGTAGACGGGATACTCTGTCTGTCCTCTCCTAGCCCAGTTTACAGCGGCCCCTGCTAACTCAACGGCTAGGAGGTATCACTTCTGTAACGAATAAGAGTTCAAAGTTCATATTACATCTAAAATTACATTTAATCTTTTCACCAATCATTTTATATTTAAACATTTGAATTCCACAACAATTCCATGTGAAACTATAATGTGTAGACTTTCCACTGTACCGTTAATGTCATCCTATCATTGATGAGAATGTCTCAGATGACAACTGAACTGACATCATATTCATTAAGTACCAACGCATATGTTCAACTGGTTGTATTCCCAAAATATGGTTCATTTCCCCCCACCTTCTGATATTCCCAGAATCTCTGTTTAACAAAGGCTATTCAAGAGTCCCTCTGTAGAGTCGAGAGAGGGAAGGGAGAAAGGTATTTATGGGGGGGTCATAAACCTTACCCACAGGCCAACGTCATGACACATGTGACACATTCAGTGTTTCTAATGCAAAAAAAGCCAACAAGCAGACATGGCATATCAAAAGACAGTAACATACCTGTTTCTTGACTTCTCTCCTCTTTTCCAGGGGCCTCCTGGGGATGCTGGTCCCCCTGGTCCCCCAGGGACCCCTGGCCCTCCCACTGCTGGGGCTGATATGTTCGGCTTCAGCAGCTCCTTCGACTACGACTACGGCGAGGACCAGGATGGACCACCTCCACCCCCAGAGTTTAACGGGGATGAATCAGCCCCCCCTCAACCCCCTCCAGAGTCCAACTGGAACGACTCCGGCCCCCATCCCCCTCCAGAGTTCAACGAGGATGAGGCGCGTCCCAATAATGCCTCGACCGTCCTCGGGGCAGACCAGAGCGTCCAGACCACGCTGAAGAGCCTCAGTGGAAACCTGCAGAACATGAAGTGCCCCGATGGCAGCCAGGCCAACCCCGCCAAAACCTGCCAGGACATCAAGCAGTGCCATTCCCTTAAAAAGACTGGTAGGTCCAGTTTTCACCACAGACTGTGTCTTCTCTTGTTTTTAACTGCTTTTTGTCTTGCCTATTCTTTACTCAAGCTTTTGATTTGCTGCGACGTAGTTAAGGTGTTATAGATGAATTAATGGATGCATATACTCGTTAGGTGATATTGACTTTATTGACAAGTGGAGTCCGTGTGTCTAATAGATGATGAGGTAGCTGATATGTATCTACTGTATGATCTGATACTTGGTCTTTCCATGTCCAGGAGACTACTGGCTGGACCCCAACCAGGGCAGTACCAAGGATGTTATCAAGGTGTTCTGCAACATGGAGACTGGTGAGACCTGCATCTCAGCCCACCCCATCTCAGCCAGCATCCCTCGCAAAACATGGTGGACCAAATCCACTCCCACTGCCAGCAAACCTGTCTGGTTTGGAGCAAATATGAATGGAGGAACTAAAGTGAGTATATAAAATATACCCGATGTCTATTCAATGAACGCAAGTAGTATATAGATGATAGCATTACACTGTGGATACCTCTAAAGCAGCCAACTGCTTCTATGAATAAACCAGCTACCATACGGTAGAATAAATTCACCAAGCACAATACTGCTTTAAAAACATACATCCTCTGCTGCCTTGATTATATAGCAATGGAAGACTTCTTTCTGTCAGAAAAATAGCTGGAGATGTTTGTGAAAAACTGTTACACCTCCAGGTGTATTTTTCTAACATTGATGTAAAAACTGAAATGCTGATTAATGTACAATAGTGTCCCTGTGAAATACTTTTTTTCAATAAACTTCTGATTCCAGTTTAGCTACGGCAACAAGGAGGAGCTGCCCAACGCCGTAACCATTCAGATTAGGCTGATCCGCCTGCTTTCTAAGGAGGGTGTCCAGAATGTCACCTACCACTGCAAGAACAGCGTGGCCGTGAATGACGGAGCCACAGGCAACCTGAAGAAGGCTCTGATCCTCAAGGGCTCCAACGGACAGGAGGTCAAGGTTCAGGGCAACTCCCGCCTCAGATACACTGTCCTGGAGGATGGCTGCTCCGTAAGTCACCTAACTACCTACCTACAGTACAGTATACCTACCTACCTACCTACCTACCTACCTACCTACCTACCTATACCTACCTACCTATACCTGCCTGCCTACCTACCTACCTACCTACCTACCTACCTACCTATGCCTACCTACCTATACCTGCCTACCTACCTACCTATACCTACTTCTACCTACAGTATACCTACCTACCTAACTACCTAACTACCTACCTATACCTACACTACCGGTCAAAAGTTTTAGAACACCTACTCATTCAAGGGTTTTTCTTTATTTTTTACTAGTATCTACATTGTAGAATAATAGTGAAGACATCAAAACTATGAAATAACACACATGGAATCATGTTGTAACCAAAAAAGTGTTAAATAGCCACACTTTGCCTTGATGACAGCATTGCACACTTTTGGCATTCTCTCAACCAGCTTCATGAGGTCGTCACCTGGAATGCATTTCAATTAATAGGTGGGCCATGTTAAAAGTTAATTTGTGGAATTTATTTCCTTCTTAATGCGTTTGAGCCAATCAGTTGTGTTGTGACAAGGTAGGGTTGACTCTCATGAGGACCGCCACAGGAAAGGAAGACCCAGAGTTAGGGGGGTAGACAGAAGATAGCGCTATTTGGTAAAAGACCAAGTCCATATTATGGCAAGAACAGCTCAAATAAGCAAAGAGAAATGACAGTCCATCATTCCTTTAAGACATTAATTTCAGACAATATGGAACATTTTAAGAACTTTGAATGTTTTTTTAAGTGCAGTCACAAAAACTATCAAGCACTGTGATGAAACTGTCTCTCATGAGGATCGCCACAGGAATGGAAGACCCAGAGTTACCTCTGCTGCAGAGGATAAGTTCATTAGAGTTACCAACCACAGAAATTGAAGCCCAAATAAATGCTTCACAGAGTTCAAGTAACAGACACATCTCAACACTGACTGTTCAGAGGAGACTGTGTGAATCAGGCCTTCGTGGTCAAATTGCTGCAAAGAAACCACTACTAAAGGACACCAATAATAAGAGACTTGCTTGGTCCAAGAAACACGAGCAATGGACATTAGACCGGTGGTAACTTGTCCTTTGGTTTGGAGTGCAAATTGGAGATTTTTGGTTCCAACCGCTGTGTCTTTGTGAGATGCGGTGTGGGTGAACGGATCCCTGCATGTGTATTTCCCACCGTAAAGCATGGAAGGAGGAGGTGTTATGGTGTGGGGGTGCTTTTCTGGTGACACTGTCTGTGATTTATTTAGAATATAAGTCACACCTAACCAGCATGGCTACCACAGCATTCTGCAGCGATACGCCATCCCATCTGGTTTGGGCTTGGTGGGACTATCATTTGTTTTTCAACAGGGTAATGACCCAACACACCGCCAGGCTGTGTAAGGGCTATTTGACCAAGAAGGAGAGTGATGGAGTGCTGCATCAGATGACCTGGCCTCCACAATCATCCGACCTCAATCAAATTGAGATGGTTTGGGATAAGTCGGACCGCAGAGTGAAGGAAAAGCAGTCTACAAGTGCTCAGCATATATGGGAACTCATTGAAGAGTGTTGGAAAAGCATTCTAGGTGAAGCTGGTTGAGAGAATGCCAAGAGTATGCAAAGCTGTCATAACGGCAAAGATTGGCTATTTGAAGAATCTCAAATATAAAATATATTTTGATTTGTGTAACACTTTTTTGGTTACTACATGTTTCTATATTTGTTATTTCATAGTTTTGACGTCTTCATTATTATTCTACAACGTAGAAAATAGTAAAAATAAAGAAAGACCCTTGAATGAGTAGGTGTTCTAAAACTTTTGACCACACCTACTTCTACCTACAGGATACCTACTGTACCTACCTACCTACCTACCTACCTACCTACCTACCTACCTACCTACCTACCTACCTACCTACACCTACTTATACCTACAGTATACCTACCTAACTACCTTTGCCTACTTCTACCTATAGTATACCTACTTATACCAACAGTATACCTACTTCTACCTACCTATACCTACTTCTACCTACAGTATACATGCCTACCTACCAATACCTACCTACCAACAGTATACCTACCTACCTATACCTACAGTATACCTACCTACCTATACCTACATCTACGAAAAGTATGTGGACACCTGCTCATCGAACATCTCATTCCAAAATCATGGGCATTAATATGGAGTTGGTCCCCCTTTGCTGCTATAACAGCCTCCACTCTTTTGGGAAGGCTTTCCACTATATTGGAACATTGCTGTGGGGACTTGCTTCCATTCAGCCACGAGAGCATTAGTGAGGTTGGGCGCTGGTGTTGGGCGATTAGGCCTGGCTCACAGTCGACGTTCCAATTCATCCCAAAGGTGTTTGATGGGGTTGAGATCAGGGTTCTGTGCAGGCCAGTCAGGTTCTTCCACACCGATCTCGACAAACCATTTCTGTATGGACCATGCTTTGTGCACAGGGGCATTGTCATGCTGAAACAGGAAAGGGCCTTCCCCAAACTGTTGCCAAAAAGTTGTAAGCACAGAATTGTCTAGAATGTCTGTTTATGCTATAGCGTTAAGATTTCCCTTCACTGGAACTAGGGGGCCTAGCCCAAACCATGAAAAACAGCCCTAGACCATTATTTTTCCTCCACCAAACTTTACAGTTGGCACTATGCATTGGGGCAGGTAGTGCTCTCCTGGCATCTGCCACACCCAGATTCGTCCGTTGGACTGGAAGATAGTGATGCGTGATTCATTACTCCAGAGAAGAGCAGCGTTTCCACTGCTCCAGAGTCCAATGGCGGTGAGCTTTACACCACTCCTGCCGACGCTTGGCATTGCGCATGGTGATCTTAGGCTTATGTGCGGCTGCTAGGCCATGGAAACCCATTTCATGAAGCTGCCGACGAACAGTTATTGTGCTGACATTGCTTTCAGAGGCAGTTTGAGTGTTGCAACCGAGGACAGCCGATTTTTACGCGCTACGCGCTTCAGCACTCGGCGGTCCTGTTCTGTAAGTTTGTTTGGCCTACCACTTCATGGCTGAGCCGTTGTTGCTCCTAAACGTTTTCACTTCACAATAACAGCACTTAAAGTTGACCGGGGCAGCTCTATCAAGGCAGAAATTGGACGAGCTATCTTGTCGGACAGGTGTTGCCATGTTGAAAGTCACTGAGCTCTTCAGTAAGTCCATTCTGCTGCCAATGTTTGTCTATGGAGATTGCATGGCTGTGTCCTCGATTTTATACACCTGTCAGCAATGGGTTTGACTGAAATAGCCAATCCACAAATTTGAAGGGGTGTCCACATACTTCTGTATATAGTGTACCTACCTACCAACCTACTTACTATGGCTGTTGCAGTGGCCCTATTACCGCCACACCGGCAGTCATGACAGCAGTAAAATTCAGCTTGACTGTTGAGTCATGGTAATATCCTCTTATGCACTCTGGACATGCATTAGGAGTACCCAACTCGCTAACTATCATCAGGTCCTAATCGCTAATGGTCTGGTTCTCAGGGCTCTATTGTCCCTCCATCAGGTCCTAATGGCCTGGTACTCAGGGCTCTATTGTCCCTCCATCAGGTCCTAATGGTCTGGTACTCAGGGCTCTATTGTCCCTCCATCAGGTCCTAATGGTCTGGTACTCAGGGCTCTACTGTCCCTCTATAAGGTCCTAATGGTCTGGTTCTCAGAGCTCTATTGTCCCTCCATCAGGTCCTAATGGCCTAGTACTCAGGGCTCTATTGTCCCTCCATCAGGTCCTAATGGTCTAGTACTCAGGGCTCTATTGTCCCTCCATCAGGTCCTAATAGTCTGGTACTCAGGGCTCTATGGTCCCTCCCTCAGGTCCTAATGGCCTGGTACTCAGGGCTCTATTGTCCCTCCAACCACTCTGACATCAATGCAAATGCAATCGAAAATCCCATTAAAAAATATATAAAAACAGTATGTGGTTTTTAAACTCACCTCACGGGGATTGAAAAAATGTCATGACCGCCACAGCCCTAATACCTATCTATACATACCTGCCTGCCTGCCTACCTACCTGCCTACCTACCTACCTACCTACCTACCTACCTACCTACCTACCTACCCACCCGGAAGTGGGAACAAAAGCCTACCCACCCTGTCTTTTAGTATTTAGTATTGTTAAATTAACTGGTGCTAAAGCAGCAGCTACTCATCCTGGGGTGCACACAACACATAAAACACGATATAATACAGAACATTAATTAAGAGACAAGTACATCACAAGGACAGAACTACATACATTTAAAATAAGTATGCAAGCTTTCATACATGTATGCCGTCATAATCATCTGATTATGTGGTTCTGTCCTATTGTTTACTTGTTTACGTTGTATAGGACAATGAGTTGAATTCAGAAGTATAGCTACGGTATGTCTTCTCCTGTGTCTGCAGAAATGGAATGGAGACTGGGGCAAGACTGTGATTGAGTACAGAACTCAGACGCCAGCCAGACTACCTATCGTAGACTTGGCCCCCATGGACATAGGCAAGGAGGATCAGGAGTTTGGCCTGGACATCGGACCTGTGTGTTTCTCCTAAACCCAACACACATGGATGGATTGATTGATTTATTTAACCCTATGAGGAGTGATTTTTTAGAACGCCATCCTCAATTCTGTTTAAAGAGGCAATCTGGATTTCAAACAACAAAAAAGCACTCACTTTTTAGTTACATTCTTCAAGAATCAATGGCTATATATCACTCATTTAAAAGATTGCCCCTTGAAGAATTAGGTTTCAGTTCAATAACTAATAATGAACAACAACCCCTTGTGATGTCATCAATTAGAATCGGTTGGAATGTTGTCGTCCATTCTCCTCCAAAGGGTTAAACATTCCCAAGACTCTTGGACTACCTGCTGAAGCGATCAGCTTTGTACATAAAGGCAGGGCGGAGAAACGACAGTACAGTATATGTCCTGCCCGCTACTAAAATATTTATTGCTTCTTTCCAAGAAACAACTAAAGTTGTTAGTGCAATGGTACTGGTAGTAATCACTATTGAGGAATGCAGGTGTATTGTATTAAGAAGATTGTGTCATGATGGAGTTTCAGGGCCTAAAGGTTTCCGCTTGTTGAAAACAGGACAATTTATGGAACTTAAGAGTCAGCGTCGTATGACGTTCCATCGTACATTTCTTTACCAGTTTCTCAGTGAATGCCACTAAATAGATATACTGTCACTTGATGTAGAGACAAAACAACAACAATTGTATTCCTTTTTCTAATGTAAATGCAACATAAGAATGTCAATTGCTCTTCACATGTTCATTTTTCCTGTTTATTATTAATATTATGGTATTTTCTTCTGTCGACTGATGGTGTTACACCCAATAAAATGAATCTCATGCCCTGTTCAGTCAATCTGGTTCAAGGTTCAGGTCAGAATGAATAAAACAAATACCTTCCCATTTAATAATAGTGTTTGAATTACGCAGGGGCGCAACTTTGATTTTAGAAGGTGGGGACATGTCCCCAGGGAAAGTTTCACCCCTGGAATTACAAATTGGGGAGATTTCACCAATTAGAAAAGAGAGACAATCCCAGAAGGAAACATTAACAAGAGCACACAGACTATTTATGTTCGATTTCTTTATTAAAATACTGTCTAATGTGTAATTAAAGAAGGATATAATGACAGTTTACATAGAAATCCTAGTCGGTCAACTTTCACACAGCCAATATTGTTTGGAGGGAAATAGATGCTCTTCCTTGATTATCATCTATACAGTTGTGCTCTGATATATTGGCACACTTGCAAGATTCACTATTTCTTCAAAAAAATATGTTGAAAGTGAAAAAACATTTGATGTTCACACGTGTATTTGTTTGATTTATAACTGCACAGGACCAAGAAAAAAAATTATAAACTGAAATTTCGATTTTTCACACAAATGGCCTGGACTACAGGGTCAAAATAGCCATTCAAGCAGTTTTGAAAATAGAAACCACAATATTCTGCTCTATTGCACTCCATTGTAAAGTGCAAGGGTGCCGATGTGTTAGAGCACAATGGTAGATGAACATGGCATCTTGATTCAAAAAAGGTTGTGTTTATTTGTCATGCGTAATAAATCTTACAAGAGCTTTTACATTAAAGTCAGCATTAAAAACTGTAAGAAAGTTTAGAATAAGCAGTAACAATTATATGCATAATTAATTAAGTCCAATTTCCCCTGGAAAAATGACCCCACATCCAAACAAGAAGAAAAGTTCAGGGTTGAGTGGAACAACATAGACTGAAGATCAGAGGCAGATAAGAGTTCACTGTTTCTCTCATCTCTATCAAATGCAAAACGTTGGAAAACTTTTAACCAATTACAGTACTACACGCTCCCACTGAGATGTCTGAATTCCTAGTTTCTGTAAAACTTCATCGACAGAGGGCACAAGATAATCTCCAAATTCCCAGAGTCTTGTGTCGAGGACCAGCTGCTCATTGGTCCAGCTTTCTCTCTGAGCCTCTTTCACCTGCATGATCTTACACACGTCGGACGGAACCCTGACAGAGTCCCCATAGCTCTGTGTCACCTCAAACATGGCCGTCTGCAGCACCAGACGGGGGTTGACCACCATCTTGTAGGAGCGGAAGGCGTCTTCAAGAATAAGCTCTCTGTAGACGTAGTCCAGCAGATCCACCCCCGGCGCCCTCCTCCGTGCGGAATGGTCTTGCGTAGCAGTACCGGCTGTGGCAGGGAAGAGGTGCGTCTCCATCAGGAACACGGCTGCGTCGGGGTGCTGCCCCTGCAGGTCCTCCATGAGGGGCAGAAGAGAGCTGTGTGAGGCCGGGACCAGGAGCTGATCAACGTCAGCCAGGAGGACGTACCGTGACCTGTACATGTTCCTGTAGATGCACTCGTTCATGATGGTCAGCTGGCCGTTGAGGTGGATATCCCCTTCCAGCTCCTGGGCCTTCCACCCAGTAGAGGGCTTGAGGAAGTGGTTGATGGGCCAGCCAATCACCTCCAGAGTGCCCTCCTCTGCGTAGTACTGGAGGACCTTCTCCAGGTCAGGTCCACAGCTGGTGAGGTAGAGGACAACCCTCCGCACCCCCAGGAGCTTGTAAAACTCCATGGTCTGGACAAACTGTTGGACGTTGTTGTAGTCTCCAAACATGCTGGACATGCACACGGTGAGGTAAAAGGGGAAGTCCTCCTCCCGTCTCTCCCGGTTCTGGATGCTCAGAAATGTCCGGTTGAGGGTGTCCTGGATGTCGAGGGACGTGCCGAGAGTGACGTGCGTGGCGTGGCATCCTGGTTCTTCGAGGCAAAGCATGTCTGCGGCCACATACGGGTAACCATAGTGGACGCTGTGCATTACGACAGCAGCTGGAGCAACCTGGGGGGCGTGTCCTGAGCAGCACAACACACAGTACAGAGACATGGGTCGGTCTCTGTTGACCATGGCAATGATGCGCGTGGCTCCCCCTTCCCTGTGGTCCTGGTATGCAGACACCATTAGATGAGTTGAACCCTTGACTGGTGTTATAGTCTCATTGGCTGTGTGAAGAGGGCAGGTAGAGAGAACAGGGGGAGGAAGGGAGTGAGCTTGAGTAGAGTTGGTCCTGAAAGTCACCAATGGGGAAGACAGTGTGACACATACTGTGGCAGACAGACACAGGATGATCAAAACCACTTTCCATTTCTGACTCCTGGATTGGTGCACGTCAGCCATTTGATCTGTTGGAGACCTAAAGGAGGATCATGTCACAATCAACAATCAACGATGATAACAACATCATCATCATTATCATCACAACATCCTCACTATCCCTGTCATAATCAAAACATTGACATGGATATTATCAGTGATGCACTGAACAATCAGACAGGGAAAATCAAGGCAAACTGGCTTTCAATCAGCCTAATCCATCTGGTCCACCCCAAACATATATCCTGATATCTCCATACTTACATGTTGGCTGTGTGATCCGCCACCTCCTGGTCTGTTCTGTCATTCAGTGGGGCTGTAGGGGAGTCTCTCATCTCTCTGTTGTCAGGAGTTTCAGGGGGGCAGTCAAGAGATTCAGGCTCTGGTCCAGATGATCGTGCTGGTCTTCTTCTCAACATCTCCAGGAAAATGAAGGGGGGCTCTGACGGCCAATCAACACAGGTTACATTAATATTAACACTATAACTGCTGGGCCTCATTCTGACAGCAACATTCTAACAGTGTAATTAATACATTTTATATTCAGCATGCTAAAGCAAAAATAATCATTTGGTTGTGTTTATGAAGGCCTTGGGTAACAACATTAGAATACCATTTTTATTTTATTTTAAATAACACAATAGCATTTTCATTAGTTTATGTCACTGTAGGCTGTATGTACAAACTAAAAAACACAAAAAACACAAACATTCAAGCGTTACATCAATTTCATTTGTGGAGTGACTTTGTTAAAACTATGAAACAGAAAGCATATGTGTTGGAACATGGTAACAGATTATTTTTATAAAAACAAATTAAAAAGTAAAATACCTCAACCACCCAGTCAAGTCAAGACGCGCGGTCAAATGATGACAACATCAGTAGCCTAAGCATCATTATAAGGGCCAAGTGGCCTTGATAAATAGTGAAACTCAATAATGGCATTGTAATGAGTATAAGTATCACATGACAGCGGTCAATAATAGTCAATTATTGTCAGCTTGTGCTTGTGTGTATTCACCAATGGCATCAGTTGTATTTCATTTAGCTGTTATCCCTTGTTCTAACAGATGGCAAAATCGTCGTAACTTTCACTTGCTTGTCACACTTTGACATACTTTGTTTGGTTGTAGTGTGTAAAAGTTTCCTGTTTTCTCTTTATTGTGTCCCTGTCATCTTGTCATTCTTCAGCACTTGTGGAGTACAACGGCTGGTAAGGTGCCTTATTTTGCGCAAAGGGCGGGAGCTCCCATCTCACTTTGTTCATGGTGCCGGCCAGACTTGTTTTCTTTGTAAGCAACTTGTTCGCCAATAAAGGAAGAAATTGTCCATGGTGACAATCCTCCCCTTACCAAGGTAAGGTTCCACAAGCCTCATCACCACATTCTCTGACACTTGCTCACCTGCTGCCTGATGTTGATATTTTGTAAAATTGCGCATGCTCTCACTGTGTAGCCTACTCCGAGAAGAGACAGTTTATTGAATTTTCTCTGCACAAAAGGCCGAATCTTATTGTTTGATATGGATTTAATAAGGAATTGAAGAAGAGAGATTATGAATGTGCTGAAACCTGCTAAATCAGTAGAGTACAATGGAAACCATAAACATTTTGAAAACAGTTGTCTGCACCCACTTCAAACTGCTTTTCAACCCGGACCTCAGAACCAGTCACATTTCCACCTAGAGACATGTGCACCCAATATTATCATATTTATAATAATAATAATAATAATAATAATAATACAAGAATCTTATTCGTATTAATGATGATGATATTAATAATAATAATAACGGACACAATAATAATAATAATAATAATACAATACTCTTATTCGTATTAATGATGATGATATTAATAATAATAATAATGGACACAATAATAATAATAATACAATACTCTTATTCGTATTAATGATGATGATATTAATAATAATAATAACGGACACAATAATAATAATAATAATACAATACTCTTATTCGTATTAATGATGATGATATTAATTATAATAATAATAATAATAATAAAGCTGTAACATATGACTATTTAAATGTAATATACCGATACTGTCATTATTTCAATAGGTTTACATAAATGTAATACATTTTAATAGGCTATTCTTCATAATTTCAATAGGCTATTTTAATACATTGAAATATACATTTTAACCTAAATGTTTTAATCATAAAGTGCAAGTATGCACTCAATTAAATTTGGGGAATACAAATTCAAAACTATTGAATTGAATTACATTTTCTCTTGGCAAAACATTAAGATCAAGACAACTTTTGCTCACAATCAATTAATGTATTCTGACAATCACAATTAAATGATTTAATCCAATAAAAAATGTGTACCCACCCTGAATACCAGCCTGGTCTCATAGACTAGACGTAACATAGTAAATGTAAATCCGGAACACTAGAATGATATGTTATGTTTGGTATTTGGTATTTTATTAGGAAAAAGCTAATGTTTTATGTTGCAAAAGCAGCAGCTACTCTTCCTGGGGTCCACACAAAACATGAAACACAACACAGAATGACATAATACAGAACATCAATAGACAAGAACAGCTAAAAGACAGAACTACATAAAACAAATTAAAAGGCACACGTAGCCTACATATCAATGCATACACACAAATATCTAGGTCAAATAGGGGAGAGGCGTTGTACCGCGAGGTGTTGCTTTATCTGTTTTTTTTAAACCAGGTTTGCTGTTACATAAGATATATGGTTAGTTAAGGCAATAACAAAAGTAGGGTGGTTGGTCAAGGTGGATGGGTAGGCATATAACACGAATGTCTAGAAACCCAAAGGATGTGAGTTCAAACCTCATCACGTACAACTTTAGCGTATTAGCTAATTAGCAACTTTTCAACTACTTACTACTTTTTAGCTACTTTGCAACTACTCAGCATGTTAGCTAACCCTTCCTCTAACCCTAACCTTAACCCTTTAGCTAACCCTAACCCTTTTAGCTAACCCTTCCCCAAACGCGAACCTTAACGCTTTAACCTAACTCATGAACTTAACCCTAACCTTGAACCCTAACCCTAACCCCTAGCATAGCTAACACCAGCCAGATAGTTAACATTAGCGAACTATGTAGAATTTGTAGCATACAATACGTCTTGCAAATTTGTAACATATAGTACGTTTTGCAAATTTGGAACATATAGTAAGTTTTGCAGGTTCGTAACATATTGTACAGTTTGAAAAATGGTAACTTATAATACGAATTGTAATTTGTAACATACCATACAAAATGGGTGATGGACATCCACAATTTAATACATACCGTACGAAACATAACATATCATGCTAAATGATATGTCTCAGATATACATACAGAATAACACAAAATGCTCTGAGACCAGGTTGTGAATATCCCTCCTTACGATATTGGCCCTATGACAAATATGAACTTACTTTAAGCTCTTTCTCTTTGTTGTGATGTTGTGAGGCTTCTTGTGTAAATTCAACCGATGATCTGTAGTAGCCTGTAGGGCTGCACTGTATGTTCCACCTCTGTGTTAGATAAGTGAATGATAAGCATCTACTGTGGGACAACCTTTTGTGTCACAGCAAGTGAAAGCAAAGTTCGGTTCAAAATGGTCTGCCATGATTGAAAGTCATACACCCCTCCCTCCCCAAAACAGGGACTCCATGAGCGATGTGGCCACACCTCTGAAGATACTGTAGCGTGAGAGAAATATTTAGGTACAAGCCTGCATGCACAAGTTTTCATGCCACTCCTTGTCATATTAAACAGAATGGAGAACAGACAATTTGATCCTGATTCGATAACCTTCACATCTATCCTCCAGTTACAATGTATGAAACTCCATCACATGCTATTGCTTATTACGCTATAGTACTCACCCTAGCCTACTGTACTAGCCCACTTCATACAATGGGTGGGTCTAATCCTGAATGTTTTTTTGTTAAAACTGCATTCCAGCCAGTGTCTATTCCACAAGTTACCACCGGCTAAATCTATGACGTTAAAATGCCGATTTTCCATCTGACTGCCAATCCACTGTCTCATCAGCCCAGCCAGGCAATTTATCACCTTGATCTCCACTATAAAACCATCTAGACACTATTTCTTTTAGACTAACATTTAGTTTTCAAAAGTGGAGATTTGTATAAACCTTCCTGTCTGTCTCTCTGACATTTTCAACATTGTTTCAATATTCAAATTCGATCTCCAGCTGTCCCATAGTAATGAACATCTCGGGAGTTGGGATGAGACAGACAGGGAGGCAGCTTTTCTCAGCCAGTCGAAAAGATGAATCAGCTTCATTTTTATGGATATACAGTGCTTTCAGAAAGTATTCAGAACCCTTGACTTTTTCCACATTTTGTTGCGTTACAGCCTTATTCTTATTCTTTCTCCCCTTGTCTCCTCCTCTAGTTACAACAATTTGAGGTCACAGGATAGGTCAAAACAAATCTGTGCAGACCAATGACAGGAGATGAAGTAAGCCACAGAATATAATCCCAGCAGGAATCGACCCCCAAAACCCTGGCATTGTAAGCACCATGCTCTACCTACTGAGCCACAGAGACCACATGTGATGTGAGATGATGTTTTTTGGCTGGAGGAAACACAATCAGAAGTTAATGGGGATACAATCATAGGGAGACCGACAGACAGTCTGTCATCATACTATAGTCCAGGGCTCTAGTGGGACTCAGGCTGGTATTTGTAAGGACAGGCTTCTGACCAACTATCGACTGAAGTCTGTTGACCAGTGACCACAACATCTTGAAAATATTGAATTGCCGCGCCCGGTGCCCATTGCAAATCGCCTACAAAATGTCACTAGAGCCCAGCTATTCCATCTTCATTTTCATCTGGTTGATTTTATCACCATGTCCTTGGTGATATTAAAACAACTCACCAGTGTAATGGTGTGCTGCAGGTTTTCTGATCAGCCACGTCTGTAAAATGACGTAAAAGCCTCACTATGTGGACCATCATATTCCCCCTGAAAGGTTCTATACGTCCTCACTAAATATCAAAGGGCTTGTTATGCTCTCCTGCTCCCCTGCCATTCTTCTAAATAAAGAAGTATACAGGTAATAAGTCAATGTGCAATAAGAATCATATGTGTCTGTACAGAAAGGTTCTATCAGTCAGAACCACTAGTCAGATCCTTGAACACATAAACATCCCTAATTGTCATGGGTGTGGTGGGAACTAAGCAACCAGGAAGGCAGTGTTTTGTTTAGTGCCTACATCAGAGGAGGGCTTGGTCACCATATGAGTGGCAACATGATGTGAAGGCCCTTCAGAAGACACTCACACCCGCACGCTAGTGAGAATATGATCTGAAATGGGATGCTGTCATACTGGAATATAATAACACACTGTGTGGCTTGTCCTCAGAACAGTGTTGACAAAGCTATACAGCTGTTCTTAAGCAGAATATGTTTGTTTTTTTTACACACACACACACACACACACACACACACACACACACACACACACACACACACACACACACACACACACACACACACACACACACACACACACACACACACACACACACACACACAGTGCAGTCAGGGGTTATAATGTCAGTGAGTACAGCTGAGAGAGCGAGAGTCATTGGTTTAAAAGTCAGTGTATCTGCCTCAGGTTCTAATGAAGCTCAGCTGGAATAATAGGATTAGTGGTCTGCACTGCAGCACCAACACACATCACACACCATCACACACAGGGGAATAAACAGAACAGACAAAGAGAGGGAGGGAGGGAGGGAGGGAGGGAGGGAGGGAGGGAGGGAGGGAGGGAGGGAGGGAGGGAGGGAAGGAGGGAGGGAGCAGAACAGTACATCCTATTTTATTGAAGTTTTACTGGCGCAGGGTTAAGCAACGAGCTACTGTGCTTCTGACAAATAGACCACATGAATAACACCCTGACATCAAAAAAAGGTAACTTTCAGTGTCACGTTCCTGACCTGTTTTTCCTTTGTTTAGCCTTGTTTAGTTGGTCAGGACGTGAGCTGGGTGGGCAGTCTATGTTATTTGTTTCTTGTTTAGGTTCATTGGTTAATTAGCCTTATATGGTTCTCAATCAGGGGCAGGTGTTTGACGTTTCCTCTGATTGAGAACCATATTAAGGTAGGCTGTTCACACCGTTTGTTTGTGGGTGATTGTCTTCCGTGTCTGTGTATGTACCACACGGAACTGTTTCGTTTGTTTAGTCTGTTCCTGTTCTTCGTGTTATGTAAGTTCTCATGTCCAGGTCGGGCTACGTTGTTTTTGTTATTTTGTAATTTATTCAAGTGTGCTTCGTGTTCGTCTTGTTTGAATAAATTCATTATGTACTCCAAAAAAGCTGCGTTTTGGTCCGATCCCTGCTCCTCCTCAGACGAGGAGGAGAACAATCGTTACAGAATCACCCACCAACCAAGGACCAAGCAGCGGTGGAGAAAGCAGCAGCAGCGCACGAAGGAGGAATGGACATGGGAGGACGTTTTGGACGGCAAGGGTTGCTACACATGGGAGGAGATCCTGGCTGGAAAAGATCGCCTCCCATGGGAACAGCTGGAGGCAGTTAGGAGAGCAGAGGCAACCGGAGAGAGGAACCGGCGTTATGAAGGTACACGGCTAGCACGGAAGCCTGTGAGTCAAGCCCAAAAATGTCTTGGGGGGGGCCTAAAGGGTAGTGTGGCGAAGTCAGGTAGGAGACCTGCGCCCACTTCCCGATCTTACCGTGGAGAGCGAGAGTACGGGCGTGTGCTTAGCCCGGTGCGGGTTATTCCACCTCCCCGCACTGGCAGGGCTAGATTGAGCATTGAGCCAGGTGCCATGAAGCCGGCTCAATGCGTCTGGTCTCCAGTGCGTCTCCTCGGGCCGGCATACATGGCACCAGCCTTACGCATGGTGTCCCCGGTTCGCCAACACAGCCCAGTGCGGGTTATTCCACTTCCCCGCACTGGTCGGGCTACGGGGAGCATACAACCAGGTAAGGTTGGGCAGGCTCGGTGCTCAAGGGAGCCAGTACGCCTGCACGGTCCGGTATATCCGGCGCCACCTCCCCAGCCCAGTACCACCAGTGCCTACACCACGCACCAGGCTTTCAGTGCGTCTCCAGAGCCCGGTTCCGGCACCACGCACTAGGCCTACTGTGCGCCTCAGCCGGCCAGAGTCTGCCGTCTGCCCAGTGCCGCCTGCACTGCCCGTCTGTCCAGAGCCGCCTGCGCTATCCGTCTGCCCAGTGCCGCCTGCACTGCCCGTCTGCCCAGAGCCGCCTGTGCTATCCGTCTGCCCAGCGCCGTCTGAACTGCCCGTCTGTCCCGAGCCGTCAGAGCTGCCCGTCTGTCCCGAGCCGTCAGAGCTGCCCGTCTGTCAGGAGCCGCTAGAGCCGTCCGTCAGTCAGGAGCCGCTAGAGCCGTCCGCCAGACAGGAGCCGCTAGAGCCGTCCGCCAGACAGGAGCTGCCAGAGCCAGCCAGCCAGGAGCTGCCAGAGCCGCCAGCCAGCCAGGAGCTGCCAGAGCCGCCAGCCAGCCCGGAGCTGCCAGAGCCGCCAGCCAGCCAGGAGCTGCCAGAGCCGCCAGCCAGCCAGGATCTGCCAGAGCCGCCAGCCAGCCAGGATCTGCCAGAGCCGCCAGCCAGCCAGGATCTGCCAGAGCCGCCAGCCAGCCAGGATCTGCCAGAGCCGCCAGCCAGCCAGGATCTGCCAGAGCCGCCCGCCAGCCAGGATCTGCCAGAGCCGCCCGCCAGCCAGGATCTGCCAGAGCCGCCCGCTAGCCAGGATCTGCCCCTCAGTCCGGTGCTACCCCTTAGTTCAGTGGGGTTGATATGGAGGGTGGTTGTGGTTAGGAGGCCACGGGGGCGATTAAGGAGGCGGGAAAAAACATTGTTTAAGTGGGGTCCACGTCCCGCGCCAGAGCCGCCACTGCGGACGCCCACCCAGACCCTCCCCTAGAGTTTTAGGTGGTGCGCCCAGAGTTCACACCTTAAGGGGGGGGGGTTCTGTCACGTTCCTGACCTGTTTTTCCTTTGTTTAGCTTTGTTTAGTTGGTCAGGACGTGAGCTGGGTGGGCAGTCTATGTTATTTGTTTCTTGTTTAGGTTCATTGGTTAATTAACCTTATATGGTTCTCAATCAGGGGCAGGTGTTTGACGTTTCCTCTGATTTAGAACCATATTAATTAAGGTAGGCTGTTCACACCGTTTGTTTGTGGGTGATTGTCTTCCGTGTCTGTGTATGTACCACACGGGACTGTTTCGTTTGTTTAGTCTGTTCCTGTTTGTGCGTTCTTCGTGTTATGTAAGTTCTCATGTCCAGGTCGGTCTACGTCGTTTTTGTTATTTTGTAATTTATTCAAGTGTGCTTCGTGTTCGTCTTGTTTGAATAAATTCATTATGTACTCCACAAAAGCTGCGTTTTGGTCCGATCCCTGCTCCTCCTCAGACGAGGAGGAGAACAATCGTTACATTCAGTAGCTGCACTTAGTTATTGTCAACAACACAAATGAAAGTACAGATCTAGGATCTTCATTTGAGCCAGTTTGCAACAGCAGGAAAATAATCCATTGAAGATGGGTCGTGGCTGGGTCTTCCAGCATGACAACGACCTGAAACACACAGCCAGGGCAACTAAGGAGTGGCTCCGTAAGAAGCATCTCAAGGTCCTGGAGTGGCCTAGCCAGTCTCCAGACCTGAACCCAATAAAAAATCTTTGGAGGGAGCTGAAAGTCCGTATTGCCCAGCGACAGCCCCGAAACCTGAAGGATCTGGAGAAGGTCTGTATGGAGGAGTGGGCCAAAATCCCTGCTGCAGTGTGTGCAAACCTGGTCAAGAACTACAGGAAACGTATGATCTCTGTAATTGCAAACAAAGGTTTCTGTACCAAATATTAAGTTCTGCTTTTCTGATGTATCAAATACTTATGTCATGCAATAAAATGCAAATTAATTACTTAAAAATCATACAATGTGATTTTCTGGATTTTTGTTTTAGATTTCGTCTCTCACAGTTGAAGTGTACATATGATCAAAATTACAGACCTCTACATGCTTTGTAAGTAGGAAAACCTGCAAAATCGGCAGTGTATCAAATACTTGTTCTCCCCACTCTACATGCTTCAACATATATATGAATTATATGTCTAAGGAGCAGGGCTCACATGTCTACATCATTATCTCAGAGGAACTGTGACTGCAAGGTGTTGCATGGAAATCCAAGTGTGAAACGTAGCGATTAAGTTTGGATTCCCTGGAGGTGTCTCACTGATGATAAGAGGGGAAAACATACTAGATTTCATAGTGTTTCAACATATAACACAGTATCAAGTCATTGAAGATCACACGTCAAATGAAGGATAAAAGATCTACATTAAAATCTGATTTCTTCCTTTCCCTTCCTCAAAGAAATTATGGCGTTCAAGGTGAGTAATGATAAAAGATATTCTCAATTTTCGGTTTTCCAATTTTTACTTGGACACACTCCTGAATATTAGCCTGAGTGCCAGTCTGTTTGTGATGTCATGCCAACTCCTTGTCACTCATTGTCATATTTGGCTTGACAATGAGCAATGGGGTTGGTAAGAGCACAAACAGATCTGGAACCAGGCTACCTGAATAGCTGAGCTGATTGTCACATTGTTATTTGATGCATTTGATTTCCAGGGTCAGAAAGGCGAACCTGGTGATATCCCTTACGTAAGTCTGTGTTCATACATCTGAGACAGTGCATCTGTTAATCAACAATTTATGTGACTTTTGACACCTATAACCTACTGTTATCAAAAACATCATACTGTCACTTTTATAGCTGAACAACTGTTTTTGTTTGTTTTTTGTTTCCAGGTCGTGGGGCCAGTAGGTCAACCCGGACCAACGGTGAGCACTCTGTAGACATTTCTTTTGTGTAAAAATAAATAAATTCATAAATCAACATATTTGACATAATTATGTTTCTCGTGCTGCTCATTGTAATGGCTGGAATTGAATCAAGGGAACTGTACCAAACACATCAAACACATGGATACAACGTGTTTGACTCCGTTTCATTGGTTCTATTCCAGCCATTACAATGAGCCCGTCCTCTTATAGCTCCTCCCACCAGCCTCCTCTGGTATACTGTATAGAAGTTCGGCTGGCCCCTCCCCTCCTTGAGGTTCAGTCAGATTCCCTTTACCACACTAGATGGTACTATAGAGTTTCAGTAACCAAGGAGGGTTACCTGATGCTACTACTGCAGCCTCTTTCCACAGCTACAGTGGGAAGACACTACTGCTAGTGTAACATATCATGTGATCATGTTTTCTTGTTATCTGTGTCAATGTTTCAGGGTCCTCCCGGAGCTCAGGGGAACAGAGGATACACTGGTTTCAAGGGCAGAAAAGTATGTCTAACACAATGACATTTACATCTAGAGAAGCGTATTACAATACTGCGATTCAATATGACCTAGGACTAACACACTATCCTGAGATAACTCACTGCTCTTCAATAGCTTTATGTGTTGAATCTGGTAGACATGTTGAATCATCTCTCTAGTAGTGACGTTCAATACTGTCACTCATGAGTTTTCATATGTTTCCTAAAATCCAGGGTTTACAGGGCCCAGCTGGCATCGACGGGGAACCAGGAGTCCCAGGGAACCCTGGTGAGCCAGGATCCCCCGGCCAACCCTCACACCCTGGGGTGAGTTTGTCTGTCTGTCTCCCCAGCCTGACACTTCACTGGTGCAGTCTGTAACCTTCATTTCTGGTCAAAAGTGCTTTCCCTCCCTACACTTGTTAGTAAACTGACTGAGAGGGTTGATTTTGGGAAAAATACAGCCATTTTGTATTTTGTTTAGCTTTTTGGCCGAATGTGCTTGCTGTACCTGAAATCATTTTCACCCCAAAACGTCAAGTAAGTAACATGAAGAGACTTGGGGGCTTGTAGGGATAGCTCAGAGCTTCCAAACCTTTTCTATCCCTCTTCTCATTGTACCTGTCCAGTTGAGGGGGAGGTCACTGCACCTATTCTCTTCATACGGAGTCTGTGGTCACCAGTGAAGAACTTCCACACCGTGGTGATGATGAATGAATGACCGTCCTCCTCTCTCCCCCAGGGTCAGCTGGTCTCACAAATGGCAGCAGGCTTCGGAGAGAAATCAGCTGGGATGATGGGGATGATATCTGGCAACAGGGTGAGTTACTATTAAATCACCTGGGATGATGGGGATGATATCTGGCAACAGGGTGAGCTACTATTAAACCACCTGGGATGATGGGAATGATATCTGGCAACAGGGTGAGTTACTATTAAACCACCTGGGATGATGGGGATGATATCTGGCAACAGGGTGAGCTACTATTAAATCACCTGGGATGATGGGAATGATATCTGGCAACAGGGTGAGTTACTATTAAACCACCTGGGATGATGGGAATGATATCTGGCAACAGGGTGAGTTACTATTAAATCACCTGGGATGATGGGGATGATATCTGGCAACAGGGTGAGCTACTATTAAACCACCTGGGATGATGGGAATGATATCTGGCAACAGGGTGAGTTACTATTAAATCACCTGGGATGATGGGGATGATATCTGGCAACAGGGTTAGCTACTATTAAACCACCTGGGATGATGGGAATGATATCTGGCAACAGGGTGAGTTACTATTAAACCACCTGGGATGATGGGAATGATATCTGGCAACAGGGTGAGTTACTATTAAACCACCTGGGATGATGGGAATGGTATCTGGCAACAGGGTGAGTTACTATTAAATCACCTGGGATGATGGGAATGATATCTGACAACAGGGTGAGTTACTATTAAATCAGCTGGGATGATGGGAATGATATCTGGCAACAGGGTGAGTTACTATTAAATCACCTGGGATGATGGGAATGATATCTGGCAACAGGTTGAGTTACTATTAAATCACCTGGGATGATGGGAATGATATCTGACAACAGGGTGAGTTACTAGTAAATCACCTGGGATGATGGGAATGATATCTGGCAACAGGGTGAGTTACTATTAAATCACCTGGGATGATGGGAATGATATCTGGCAACAGGGTGAGTTACTATTAAATCACCTGGGATGATGGGAATGATATCTGACAACAGGGTGAGTTACTAGTAAATCACCTGGGATGATGGGAATGATATCTGACAACAGGGTGAGTTACTATTAAATCACCTGGGATGATGGGAATGATATCTGACAACAGGGTGAGTTACTATTAAATCAGCTGGGATGATGGGAATGATATCTGGCAAACAGGGTGAGTTACTATTAAATCTTCTGTCCTATACAAAAAAGTCCCTGACAACCTCATTGACTGGTAGTCCTTGCTAAGTGTGTGTCCATGGGCAGTAGATTGTCAACAAGGAAAGACATACTGTAGAGTATACACAACAGGAGGCTGGTGTTACCTTCATTTGGGAGGACAGGCTCGTGTTGATGGCTGGAGCGGAATTAGTTTAATGGTTGCCATGGTTTCCATGTGTTTGATGCCATTCCATTTGATCCGTTCCAGCTGCATCCTGTCTTATACATTGTCTTTGGCGGGCTTGATTGAACAACAGTTCATTTACGTTTGTGCCTACATTACTCATTACTCTGTCTCTGTATGTTGTCTCCATGTATATTTTAGGGTGAGGCAGGACCAAGAGGGCCTCCTGGAGCGTCCGGTCAACCAGTAAGTCAAAGATGGTCGACTATATCTACCTATCAGACATCAGTTCTTACTGGAGATCATTTCTGTAAGTAAACAGACAGACATGTGATAATTTCCTTTTCCTCCCTGTCTCGTAGGGACCTACAGGGGGGCAGGGGGCCCCAGGAGACGTTGGAGACCCAGGATCCATGGTAAGAACCATGCATAATCTCTGCATCAGTCATCTCTCTGATGCTTTTTTGACTGGGTTTGAATCCTGGTCACCTACATGCTTGAAGACTGTTAGCCCATTGAGCTAAAGCCTAGGCATTGGCACAGGGAGCTAACTCAACAAAATGGGCCTAGACCATTGTTCCCCAACTGGCGGCCCACGGAAATCAGAAATCGGTTCCAAAGTATTCGCACACACAATATAGAGTTAAACAGTTTGTGATCATATACAAATGTAAGCAAGGTTAGAAATTATACTTTTTTTGTCAAATATTATATCTGTTTGGGCTTCTTGCGGTCAATTTGTAGTCCACAAATTATTTGTAATTAAGTTCCTGACCATCCGCTCAATAAAAAATCATACCGCGGCTGAATCAACTGACTAATCTTCCTGGTTAGGCATTATCTCAGGGAGCTAACACAAGTCTTCAGTTCTCAGGCAAAGTTATCATCATCACACCAGCTTGGATCACTGAACTACCTCCGCTACACTCTCAAACACCATATTGAGGTGTTACACCAATATCTACCAATCACACACCATATTGAGGTGTTACACCAATATCTACCAATCACACACTGTATTGAGGTGTTACACCAATATCTACCAATCACACACTGTATTGAGGTGTTACACCAATATCTACCAATCACACACTGTATTGAGGTGTTACACCAATATCTACCAATCACACACCATATTGAGGTGTTACACCAATATCTACCAATCACACACTGTATTGAGGTGTTACACCAATATCTACCAATCACACACTGTATTGAGGTGTTACACCAATATCTACCAATCACAGTCTGTATTGAGGTGTTACACCAATATCTACCAATCACACACTGTATTGAGGTGTTACACCAATATCTACCAATCACACACTGTATTGATGTATTACACCAATATCTACCAATCACACACTGTATTGATGTGTTACACCAATATCTACCAATCACACACTGTATTGAGGTGTTACACCAATATCTACCAATCACACACTGTATTGATGTATTACACCAATATCTACCAATCACACACTGTATTGAGGTGTTACACCAATATCTACCAATCACACACTGTATTGATGTGTTACACCAATATCTACCAATCACACACCATATTGAGGTGTTACACCAATATCTACCAATCACACACTGTATTGAGGTGTTACACCAATATCTACCAATCACACACTGTATTGAGGTGTTACACCAATATCTACCAATCACACACCATATTGAGGTGTTACACCAATATCTACCAATCACACACTGTATTGAGGTGTTACACCAATATCTACCAATCACACACTGTATTGAGGTGTTACACCAATATCTACCAATCACACACTGTATTGATGTGTTACACCAATATCTACCAATCACACACTGTATTGATGTGTTACACCAATATCTACCAATCACACACTGTATTGATGTATTACACCAATATCTACCAATCACAGTCTGTCTTGAGGTGTTACACCAGAGCTATATGTTGTATTGACTGTGTGTGATTGGACATGTTGTTTTCATACAGGGTGGCTTTGGTTACAGAGGACCTGAGGGCCCACCAGGAAAACCAGGACCAGATTGAAGTACTCTACACTCCAACAGAGTCAATGTCCCTATTCCCTATATAGTGCAATACTTTTGACCAGGACCCATAGGGCCAGTGGTGAGGAACAGCCCGCATTAGATATGACGTCTTCTGAGTATGAATGAGCCTGGTATGTTGATATTGGTTGCTTTCTGCATATGTTCCTTCATAGTATGTAGTAAGATTAGTGCAGAGTTTTTCCTAGCCACCGTGCTTCTACATCTGCATTGCTTGCTGTTTGGGGTTTTAGGCTGGGTTTCTGTACAGCACTTTGTGACATCAGCTGATGTAAAGGGCTTTATAAATACATTTGATTGATTGATTGATTGATTGCACCGAATATTGTTTTAGTAAGTAGTAGACAAGCCAAAGTAAGTAGGACACAGCCAAAGACCATGGATGCCACTTGCCACTGATCAAAACAGATACAAATGTTATGTAAGTGTAATATCTTGTTGCTAATGTAGATTGCAGGTAGCTCTGCATACTTTCTTCAATAGGCGCGGGTTGACAAACTTGTTAGTGCAGGCTACACTAGCACCAATACCTTGGTGTGTCTAACTCTGCCCTAACATGCCATGTTGTGTCATTAACTCGTTTTTTAAAAACTTTATTCATAGATGGTATAATGCCAAGTGACAATTAAACCTCTAGAGTCTAGACTATTAGACAACACTAAACTGCCTAACACACCATTGTTCAGGATTATACAACGGTGGTATTGCCTTTGAAGCTGGTGTTTGGAGGAAACATTGGCTTGGTTTGAACCGTGGCAATATGTCCTCCTGTCATATGTCAGTTGTGCAGAGGTGAGGACGGAGTCAAGCGCAGGACACAGAACTGATTAAATAACGTACTTTACTCTGAAAAATAAATCTGCCAAAATAATCCACGCAGGGATAACAACCATAACACACACGACTAACACAAACCAGGAATAATCACGCACAAAACATAATGGGAACCAGAGGGTTAAATAGGGAAATAATAATAACTTAATGGGAACCAGGTGTGTACACTCAAGACATAACAAATGGAAAACAGAAACATGGATCGGTGGCAGCTAGAAAGCCGGTGACGACGACCGCCGAACGCCACCCGAACAAGGAGAGGCACCAACTTCGGCGGAAGTGGCGACACCTCCAAACACCAGCTTCTTGGGCATGTCACTTAAACGAACCCAGCATGGAGATTTAGATGTTGTTTATAATCTTTGTTCAACATCAACCTTTACTGCATTGAACATCTAGGCTTTACACACCCATCCAGAATCACTTTGACATTATGTTGGAGTGCTGTTTGTTTACCTTTCTGAAGTGCTGTTCATCTGTTCAACCCTTATGAAAAGATATTGCAGTCAGAGTGCAGTATAACTGCAGTACACTGTAATATAACTGTAGTTAGACTGCAATATAACGGTAGTAGGCTGCAAATACTGCGTCCAAAATAAATCAGTCTTTTTTACTGCAGTAATTATGTAGTGTAATTGCAGTGACAGTGCAGTATAACTGCAGTTATTCTGCAATCACTGCATCCAAAATACCACAGTTGACTGCAATTAAGTCACAGTTTCAAAACCGCAATCTTTTTTTGTAAGGGAAATGCTGTTTGACTATATCTGAGAGAGTGAAAATGACCACTATTTGTTACCTACCTGTACTGTAATGTCTTCTAGCAGCTGAGAATGTTATGTGAATGTGATGTTTTCCCTTCACAGGGAGAATCTGGCCCAACCGGAATAGATGGAGATACAGGAGCCGCTGGATCTGCCGTAAGTAACAAACTGTCTTTCAACTGAAACCAACTATCTGTCAGCCTTCAAACAACAAATTATCTGCATTAAATGTCTTTCTCTGTCACTGCAAATCAAATGAGTGTTGAATGCAAAGGCATTCGCAAAAACACAATTAATTACACACTTCTTTTATGATAGACATTTTAAGATTTTGATTATACCACTTACAACAATTTCCATATGATTAGAGTGAGTTGTAAGACTGTGGATGGATGTGCTTTATTTTCCCATCCACTCCCATCCAACTGTACTTAGTTAAGAAAGCAGGTACCATTGCCTTCAACATAAACTTGAATAGTCTTCATTTTGTGAGTAAAACCAATGAACAATAGTCCACAACTAGAATAGACTGTTTTTTTAATGGGGCCACTGTATGTACTTATAAATGTGAAAGTCAAACAGTGATTAAATGTGGTGATTTCCAGGGTGCCAGAGGTTTCCCAGGACTGCCAGGTCTCCCTGGACTGAAAGGCCTTAAGGTCAGCAGCAGCAGCACATGGATGATCACAATGCTCATATCTCTGTACTGTAGTTTGAAGCATGGCTGCATGTACAGTTCTTTAAATAGTTAACTTGGCACTGTGCTGTTATGAACTTCTGTGAGATTCGTTAGAGCCTAGAACAGACCTGATCAGAACTGATGAGCTAATGTCTCATCAACAGGGTCATGCAGGTCTTCTAGGAGCGAGAGGTCAATCTGGTGCTGCTGGGTCAAAGGTAAACTCATCATCATGCATATCTGTATATTTGTGCTGCTTCGCAAGGTTAGTATCTAAAAATGATCTGTTTCTGTTTGAAATTGCTGCACATATCGTGACTCTCTCTCTCTGTGTGTGTGTGTGCGTGTGTGTTATTTTACAGGGCCCATCGGGTACTCCTGGTGGAATGGGGCCCCCTGGTCCTGCGGTAGGTCATAATCAATTAGTTAATTGATAATAAATGATTATATTTTTGTAATACCTGTTACTCACACACACCAATAGCTGTAAATACTCTGATATGTGTCCAATCTGTCAGTGAGGAGTGTAATATTATGTGAAACATGGTACTGTATATTGTAGGGTCCAGCAGGAATGCAAGGGGAGAGAGGAAGGACTGGCCCAACTGGACCTGTGGTAAGAGAGATATGACGCCCTCTGACCTCTGACCTATAACTCTACATTACACAGCTCCGTCTCTTCAATCCATTGATTGCCCACCTGAATTAAATTGATCTGAGGTCAGTTCTTATTCAACATGTGGCATGAGGCATCATTGGTTTATATGTAGGTTCAAAATGTTTTGTTTTGGCTTATCAGTGACACATGTTGAAACCTTTGTTTTGATTTTTGATTTATCCAGGCGAGTCAATTAAGAACAAATTCTTACTTACAATGACATCCTGGCTTACAATGACAGCCTATGCTGCCACTGTCCTCCTATGGTGATGTGCATTGATGATGAGATGATAGAGGTGAATTTGTCAAATCTTCTTTCAGTTGTGCATCTCTCTCCATACAGGGGAAACGTGGTGAATCTGGACATATTGGGAAAGCAGGACCACAGGTACGACCTCTAACATCCAACAAAACATCACCCTTCAGATCAAATCATTATAGTACACAAATCAGTATTACAAATTCAATATAACAAATGAAAAGCAACACTGTATCTACTCAAAATACACTATTTTCCTGAAAGCCAGTATAAAAGTGTTATACATTTACAAATCAGCAGTGATGTTAACTGGGAAAAAGGGATGTTTCCAGTACTAACCAACACCAGATGTGTGTCCACAATGGCCCCCTATTTCCTATATAGTGTCTATAGTGTGAAGGGAATAAGGGGCCATTTTGGACACAGCCCAGGTGTGGATGACATGCAGCCTACTGTACCAACCAACCATCCTGGATGTGATGTGATTCTAGGGTCCTATGGGGATCACTGGAGCTCTAGGATTCCCAGGTAGTCCAGGTATAAAGGTGAGTACTGGTCATTCTTTAATATACTTTGATGGAGCACAGTCCTCTTCTTCACACCAGCCATGTACTAAATATTGGTGACTCAAACGTATAACCCAGTCCTTCCCCCTCAGAATTACATTTCATTCTAAACAGGCCCATTCGGATTACTCTATTCCGATAAAGATGTTTATATGAGGGTGTTTTTATGAGGGTGTTTGTTCATTATGAGCTATGCATCTGTTCAACAACGGTTGATTAGAGTGCATGTAAACACACTCTGACTGTGACACTGTTGTCTCCAGGGGCAACCAGGGCCCCCAGGAGCACGAGGAACAGGGGGCCAGCAAGGACCAAGAGGGGAGGCCGGACGCGTGGGATTGGCTGGAGCTACGGGAATTCAGGTGTTTGGCTAATTCATGATGCTAATAATCTCTACACCTACGGTAACTGTACTATCAACAACTCACCACTTCAGGGTGTAGACTGATTCACTGAAAATGTTCCTGAATCTGGTTTCTAATTGAAACGTCCATTGAAAGTACATTTTATGCTTAACTGACTTGTCGGGTTAAATTAAGTTTTAAAAAATGACATAAAAAACATGTTGATTTCTGTAGGGTCCAACAGGAACAGAGGGTGCTGCCGGAGCCAAAGGACCATCCGTATGTATAACTCCACCCACTTTCATATCTCCTTGTTCATCTCCTTGTTCAGCTACTCCCTTCTCCTCCCTTCAATCTAATGTATCTCTCACCTTCCAATCATCCAAATATTATAATCTGATGTATTATTCATTATTATGTATTATGTAAAATCCTTGAATGTATGTAACAGGGTGTTGGCCCCCACATGCCATGCTGTCTGGACAGTAGACTACAGCTTGTATTGTTAGAATGGGCCCTGGTACAGAGTCACAGAGACAGTAGACTACAGCTTGTCCTGTTAGAATGGGCCCTGGCACAGAGTCACAGAGACAGTAGACTACAGCTTGTCCTGTTAGAATGGGCCCTGGCACAGAGTCACAGAGACAGTAGACTACAGCTTGTCCTGTTAGAATGGGCCCTGGCACAGAGTCACAGAGACAGTAGACTACAGCTTGTCCTGTTAGAATGGGCCCTGGCACAGAGTCACAGAGACAGTAGACTACAGCTTGTCCTGTTAGAATGGGCCCTGGCACAGAGTCACAGAGACAGTAGACTACAGCTTGTATTGTTAGAATGGGCCCTGGCACAGAGTCACAGAGACAGTAGACTACAGCTTGTCCTGTTAGAATGGGCCCTGGTACAGAGTCACAGAGACAGTAGACTACAGCCTGTCCTGTTAGAATGGGCCCTGGTACAGAGTCACAGAGACAGTAGACTACAGCTTGTCCTGTTAGAATGGGCCCTGGCACAGAGTCACAGAGACAGTAGACTACAGCCTGTCCTGTTAGAATGGGCCCTGGCACAGAGTCAAAGAGACAAAAGGCAGCCTGTCCTGTAAGACAAGTCATTCATTGATGTCAATGGGTGAACACAGGTTAGATACCTATTTTAGGCATAATGATGTGATTTCTACGCCAGGGAGCTCCAGGTATCCAGGGTCTGACTGGACTGCTTGGACCTGCGGGGCCCCCTGGACCACAGGGAACCACTGGACTGCCCGGGCCTAAGGGCCAACTGGTAAGAGATTTGTTGTTTAATTTTGACCACTCATTTCATTGTTTGGCTCAAGAATGGTTGTCAGGTCCCTAGCTGTTACAAAGGTCATAGAAACTACTGCTGGTTTCCATGCTCCAGTTAAAATGCTATCATATGGCTACATGTTCATAACGTCGTCAGGAAAAGCTAGTTCTCAAACCTTGAGATCGTACATTGTCAGTAGACTTGAAAAACATTGTCATGTGAAACATCTATCCATCATATTCTTCTCTTCTCACAAGGGTGATTTAGGTGTTCCCGGATTCAAAGGAGAGGCTGGATTCAAAGGAGAATCTGTAAGATATACAACCCGTCATAATGAATGTCTCTCTAATTACATGGTTTAATAATGTACAATAGCAACAACCTGCCTTTCAACACATGCATGTGATGTAGAAAGGCAGGTTATGTTGAAAGGCAGGTGATGTTGAAAGGCAGGTGATGTTGAAAGGCAGGTGATGTTGAAAGGCAGGTGATGTTGAAAGGCAGGTGATGTTGAAAGGCAGGTGATGTTGAAAGGCAGGTGATGTTGAAAGGCAGGTGATGTTGAAAGGCAGGTGATGTTGAAAGGCAGGTGATGTTGAAAGGCAGGTGATGTTGAAAGGCAGGTTATGCTGGCGCTGGTTTCTTTCTGAATGGGGTACATATCTATCTGAGCCTTCCTCCAAAGTTCAGCTTGTTCAGTTCATTTATTGGGCCTTTGACAGAAATGTCTCTTGCATTATCGAGCAATGAGTTAAAGACAACATCAAGGGTAGCAACATTTTCCACTTGGCTCTTCCTTCAGTCTAGACCAGCTTTAAAGTGCTTAGTGCATGTTGAGCAGTTTGATGCTCCTAGGGACAAGTACGTTTATCCACACCCAAAGTTGAGTGCAACAACAATATATTCAATTCATTTTATGGTACTCTTAAAAGGCCATACAGTAAAATATAACAAACACTAATGTATGATGTGGCAGCCATCTTGTTTGATTATGACGTCATTGCAGGGTGCACCTGGTGATCATGGAGCGCTGGGTCCCATGGGAGAGGAGGGGAAGAGGGGAGAACGGGGTGACGCCGGGACTTCAGGCGCCGCTGGACCCAATGGAGAGAGAGTAAATCAGCTCTTTCACTCACTACAAGAACTTTGTCTGTCTCTGTCTCTTG
>NC_092095.1:63912724-63999766 GCF_045679555.1 Salvelinus alpinus | reverse complement strand
GTCTTTCCTCAGTACATTCAATAACAGCAAACAGTAAAATTATTTGATTAAAATCAAAACCATTTAGCAAATTCTGTTAAAACCAATTTGTAATTTCCAGGGTGCTCCTGGCAGTAGAGGTTTTCCTGGTCAGGATGGGTTACCTGGTCAAAAGGTAGGTTGATTTCTCTTTGAATCTATAGAATAAGTCAGCCGGGTTAAGTCATTGAATAATAATATTATGCCATTCAAACTCCACACTCCATTCTGTGATCAGGGTGCCCAAGGTGAGCGAGGACTGGGTGGGTCATCTGGTGCCAAAGGTGCCGATGGTGACCCAGGACGCACTGGAGAGCCAGGTCTTCCAGGGGCACGGGTGAGATAACACACCTCTACCTCTCGTCAGCATTCTCTATCACAGAAGACAATTCCTTTGTGGTGATCATCACGCTTATGTTGATCCTAGATGAAACAGACATGAGAAGTACATGAACAGAACCACCTAAAAAAGAGTCAACATTTTATAAAAATTCTCCCTTTTCTTTCCTCAGGGTCTGTCGGGTCTTCTCGGCTCCCAGGGTCCTGAGGGACACCAAGGACCAATGGTGTGTGGATATGAGTCAGGAAATATATATATATACTCCCCTACCCATTTATATATACATGTATATATAAACTCAGCAAAAAAAGAAACGTCCCCTCACTTGTAAATTGCATTTATTTTCAGCAAACTTAACATGTGTAAATATTTGTATGAACATAACAAGATTCAACAACTGAGACATAAACTGAACAAGTTCCACAGACATGTGACTAACAGAAATGGAATAATGTGTCCCTGAACAGAGGGGGGGGGGGTCAAAATCCAAAAGTAACAGTCAGTATCTGGTGTGGCCACCAGCTGCATTAAGTACTGCAATGCAACTCCTCCTCATGGACTGCACCAGATTTGCCAGTTCTTGCTGTGAGATGTTACCCCACTCTTCCACCAAGGCACCTGCAAGTTCCCGTACATTTCTGGGGGGAATGGCCCTAGCCATCACCCTCCGATCCAACAGGTCCCAGACGTGCTCAATAGGATTGAAATCCGGGCTCTTCGCTGGCCATGGCAGAACACTGACATTCCTGTCTTGCAGGAAATCACGCACAGAATGAGCAGTAAGGCTGGTGGCATTGTTATGCTGGAGAGTCATGTCAGGATGAGCCTGCAGGAAGGGTACCACATGAGGGAGGAGGATGTCTTCCCTGTAAAGCACAGCGTTGAGATTGCCTGCAATGACAACAAGCTCAGTCCGATGATGCTGTGACACATCGCCCCAGACCATGACAGACCCTCCACCTCCAAATCGATCCCGCTCCAGAGTACAGGCCTCTGTGTAATGCTCATTCCTTCGACAATAAACGCGAATCCGATCATCACCCCTGGTGAGACAAAACCGCGACTCATCAGTGAAGAGCACTTTTTGCCAGTCCTGTCTGGTCCAGCGACGGTGGGCTTGTGCCCATAGGCGGCGTTGTTGCCGGTGATGTCTGGTGAGGACCTGCCTTACAACAGGCCTACACGCCCTCAGTCCAGCCTCTCTCAGCCTATTGCGGACAGTCTGAGCACTGATGGAGGGATTGTGTGTTCCTGGTGTAACTCGGGCAGTTGTTGTTGCCATCCTGTACCTGTCCCGTAAGTGTGATGTTTGGATTTACCGATCCTGTGCAGGTGTTGTTACACGTGGTCTGCCACTGCGAGGACAATCAGCTGTCCGTCCTGTCTCCCTGTAGCGCTGTCTTAGGCGTCTCACAGTACGAACATTGCAATTTATTGCATTGGCCACATCAGTCCTCATTCCTCCTTGCAGTATGCCTAAGGCACGTTCACGCAGATGAGCAGGGACCCTGGGCATCTTTCTTTTGGTGTTTTTCAGAGACAGTAGAAAGGCCACTTTATTGTCCTAAGTTTTCATAACTGTGACCTTAATTGCCTACCGTCTGTAAGCTGTTAGTGTCTTAACGACCGTTCCACAGGTGCATGTTCATTAATTGTTTGTGGTTCATTGAACAAGCATGGGAAACAGTGTTAAACCCTTTACAATGAAGATCTGTGAAGTTATTTGGATTTTTACGTATTATCTTTGAAAAGTCCTGAAAAAGGGATGTTTCTTTTTTTGCTGAGTTTATATATACTCCCCTGCCTATTCATCTGGACAGTGATGTTAAAACATTTAATTTGGCTCTATACTACAGCATTTTGGATTTTTTTATATTTATTGAACTAGGCAAGTCAGTTAAGAACAAATTCTTATTTACAATGACGGCCTACACCGGCCAAACCCTCCCCTAACCCGAACAATTGTGCACCGCCCTGTGGTACTCCCGATCACGGCCAGTTGTGATACAGCCCAGGATCGAACCAGGGTCTGTAGTGACGCCTCTAGCACTGAGATGCAGTGCCTTAGACCGCTGCACCACTCGCGAGTAAATTTGAGTTTAAATGTTTTATATGAGGTGATTTCATACATACCGGTATCTGTTTTACCGTTTTGAAATAAATGCACTTTATGTATCTAGTACCCCATTTGAAGGGGTCATAAGTATTTGGACAAATTCACTTATAGTGTATTAAAATTAGGTCAAAAGTTTAGTATTTGGTCACATATTTCTAGCACGCAATGACTCTACAGTCTTGTTGGACGCATTTGCAGTTTGTTTTGGTTGTGTTTCAGATTACGTTATACCCAATAGAAATTAATGGTGAATAATGTATTGTGTAATTTTGGAGTCACTTTTACTGTAAATAAGAATAGAATGTTTCTGAACACTTCTACATTAATGTGGATGCTGCCGTGATTATAATCCTGAATGAATGATGAGTAAGAAGGTTTCAGATGCACACAGATCAGGCCCCAAAACATCCTAACCTCTCATCATTACAATAGCTTAGCATTTTGGGGGGGTAGGATATTTGTGTGTCTGTAGATTTCTCACTCATCATTATTCATGATTCATTCATGATTATCCGTAATCATGGCAGCATCCACATTAATGTAGAAGTGTTCAGAAACATATTAAATACGCAGGGGAGTGTATAATACATGTTTTTATCTATAAACAGGCCAAACATCAACCTACCTCTGTTTCTGTCTCTCTCTCTCTCTTTCTCTCTCCCCCCTTCCCCTGTCTCTCAGGGAGGAGGAGGAGAGGATGGGGGTCCAGGGCCAGCAGGGTCAGATGGTACCAGAGGTCCAGCTGGAACCATGGGTGTAGTAGGACCAAAAGGCTTTACTGTGAGTAACCCGCACTTTATGGAGATCATGTGTGTGTGTTCCTTTCCACAATATACAGTAGAAGCAGCTCCATTAAACCCATCACATTTAGAATGATGAATGAAACACTGTAGTTGTTTGAATGCGTCTACCATGGACCATACAATGTCAGGAGAGACACTGGAATGCTACTTATATGATATAGGAAGAGGGAAACATTGACATGTTATTGATTGTGGATCATTGTTAATTTGTCCTCTCAGGGAGACCCTGGTAAGGCAGGAGAAGTGGGGACCCCAGGTGTTGCAGGACAGAGGGTAAGTACACTACACTCATCAGGGGTTCAAATATGATTTTGTAGGTGGTGGAACTGCCCCTCAAACTGGTTCATTTCCAAATATAAACTGGGTGGTTCGAGCCCTGAATGCTGGTTGGCTGACAGCCATGGTATATCAAACCGTATCCCACGGGTATGACAAAACATTTATTTGTACTGCTCTAATTAAGTTGGTAACCAGTTTATAATAGCAGTAAGGCACCTCGGGGGTTTGTGATATATGGCCAATATACCACGGCTAAGGGCTGTATCCAGGCACTCCGCCTTGAGCCGTGCATAAGAACAGCTCTTAGCCGTGGTATATTGGCCATGTACCACACCCTCTCGGGCCTTATTGCTTAAATAAAACATTTTCAGTTTCCATTCTAAGCTTTCTCCCATTGTAAGCTGGTAGAACTCTGCTGTAGTACCTCATAGTACACACTGACCACTGAGGACTGTTTCTCATACAGGGGGTTAATGGGAAAGCTGGAGAGATGGGCGCTGGTGGCACTGCTGGTCCAGCAGTAAGTATCTGGTTAATATGTTTCAATTAAACGATACACACCAACACAGTTTAAACATGAAATACTGTATGGGGTTATGGTAAGCTTAAACCGCTGCTGGTTTTCCTGTCCATACTTGACTTATTTTAGGGAGCTGCAGGGAAGAGAGGAGAACAAGGACCTCCTGGTATGAATGGCTTCCAGGTATGCTGTTTCACATGGGATTTATTCCCCTTGTATTTACTAGAATAGAGACTAGTGATAGTTCTAGTCAATAAAGGGGAAATGAGAGCTATCATGGTGTGATGTATTTCAGGGTCTACCTGGATCTGCTGGTCCACCTGGAGAGTCTGGGAAACCAGGTGCTGAGGTACGGTATGACATCACGCCCGACTGACATACAATAAGCTCTATTTACAGTTGATTTGTTTACAGCTTATTTATGTTACATTTCAACAATAGATCATTTCTTTAGATAATGAACTAAATGTTGTTCTGTTGATAGACTCATGACTGGGTATGTGTGCCTTTGCCTGCAATGGACCAAACAAAGGCACATGTTAACCAGTCATGAGTCTGCCAACATAACGAAACACAGTCCATTCATTATCTACAGTAAGAATCTAGAAATGTAACAGGTTTTTGAGTTGAGTTATAGATATACAACACGACTATTAGGTTCATCAACGTTTCAGGGTTATTTAATGCTGCATTTACACAGGAAGCACAATTCTGATCTTTTACCCTATTATTGATAGCAGGTTGGCATTTATTGGGATGACTCATGTTCTGGAGGCAGCTCTGCAGGGTAGTTACATGCTGGCACAGCCACAAAGTCAGAAAATCTTATTTTAAACCTAACCTTAACCACAATGCTAACCTTTTGCCTAACCCTAACCTTAAATTAAGACAATTTTTGTTTTTATAAATGTTTATGATATATCACCAATTTTGACTTTCGATCTGGCCCATAAACGTCAACCTGCTTCTTGGCAAAATTGCTGTTCTGGTTGGTCAAAAGACCAATTAGTGGAAAAATATCAAAATTAGGCTGCCTGTGTAAACAAGTTCGAGTTGATTTGTCGTATGCCCACGATACACATGGTATACACAGTCCAATGAATTGCTTACTTGCAGGTTCCCTCTCGACAATGTGACAACAATAAGAAATAACAAAAGATAAGAATACAAAAATAATAAGGAAATTAACTCAGTGTAACGGTTTTCTTCCAGGGGTGAAGGAGAGGACCAAAGTGCAGCGCGGCTAGTGTTAAACATGTTTAATAAAGAACAAGTGAAACACTACAAACAACAATACAAAATAACAAATGTGCAAAAACCGAGACAGACCTATCTGGTGCAGACAATCACAGAGACAGGAAACAAACACCCACAAAATCCCAACACAAAACAAGCCTCCTATATATGATTCTCAATCAGGGACAACGATTACCATCTGCCTCTGATTGAGAACCATATTAGGCTGGACATAGAAACAGACAAACTAGACACACAACATAGAATTCCCACCCAGCTCACGTCCTGACCAACACTAAACAAGCAAAACACATAATAACTCTGGTCAGGACGTTACAAGTAGAATATAATAAAAATGTAGCATAAGTATAAATACAGGAAGTGTGTCAGGGAAGGGGATTGGACAGTAAGGAAGGTGGAAGAGGGGATTGAAACAGCCTGTCTGTTGTGTTGATTAAATGTTTTTGGTATTGTCATTCCCAGGGTATCGCTGGAGAGGGAGGGACTGCTGGTCTCACAGGGCCAAGGGTAAGCCATCTTAATAGCTGATTTATCTATTCATTTGATGCCCATTTGAATACAACCCACAATAGGGGAAAGTAACCCTGCCCATCTGCAGAGAAAATGCATCTTCCAACTGAAATCATCATCATATTGATATTTTTTCAATACAGAAGTACAATTACCTAATACATAATGGAAACCTATCGTGTGGCAAAATGCCGTTTTTTTCCCCAATGCGGTTTTGTTTGAGTTCAGTCCTTATCTTCACTACTAAAATAAGGTTTGTAACTAGGGCACTGTGTTTTTGTTAATCATGTCACATGACCTGGATTTTAATCTTCATGTAAAGCTTTTTCATCAAACTGTCCCATTTTTTTTTATGTCAGATGGTCCAGCACCATCCTCAGACAATTGCTTTCATTTTTTGGTCTAATTCTCATTTCTGAAAAAACTTAAAATCCAGGTCATGTGACATGATAACTAAAACACAAGGCCCTGTTTATAACATACAGTGCTGTAAAGACGTTGTTTGTAGCTGACCAGTGGGTGATTGTATCGTAGGGTGAGCGTGGCATCCCAGGAGAGAGAGGTGATGTGGGAACTAACGGACTACCGGGGCCCAAAGGTATTTCAGGGGGGCCAGGACCAGAGGGACCAAAGGTAAGTACTATACCACATCACTTTAAAATATGTATTTATTTATTTGTGTCTTTATTCATTCAGTCATTTAACCAGGTTGTCAAATGATATCTCTTCCACGATGGAGGCCTAATGCAGATTAACAATGTAATGATAACCTCATATATCCATGTAATTTCCCACAAACATGATATGAGAGTTGTTTCTGTGTGTGTTCTTCCCCCAGGGTGGGTCTGGAACTAAAGGAACCGTTGGGGACATAGGAGCTGCAGGCCTGCAGGGGATGCCAGGGGAGAGGGGTATCCCTGGTTCTCCTGGTCCTAAAGGAGATGTGGTAAGTATCTGTGTTGGAGGGCAAAATATCAACCAACACTTGGTTAAGTCCACAAAGTACCTCCAGAGTCCAAGACACTAGAAGGACCTACAAGTTGTAACCCTTCAGAGTGGTGTATTCCATGCTATAACTGGGTGGGTTCATTCTGCAGTCCTGTTCTGCTGACCCCTCTTCTCTCCTTAGGGTTCAGTTGGTGAGAAAGGAACCGAAGGTACTGCTGGAAACGACGGGCCCGGGGTGAGAGTTACCTTACACATACATGTCTACACACACCTTTCTGAGTCACCTAAATGGATTACATCAAGGATTTAAGCAAAAATAACATCTTAAAATGTCACCCACAACTAAATTCTGTTAGGTTCAAGTTGAATGATATGTCAAAATGTAGTGACGTCATCATAACCAGTTGTAGGCCCTGGGTGGAGTGGAGTGACCTTTTGATGCACCTTCTAGTTTAATTGGTTTCATAACCATAGTAAGTTGTTCACAGGAAGTTGTCGAATATTTGAAATCCTGTTTGTTTTTCATTTGAAGGGACTTCCTGGTCCAGTTGGACCAACAGGCGGCATTGGGCTCAATGGTGATAAGGTAAAGCATTCACTCACTCACTCACTCACTCACTCACTCACTCACTCACTCACTCACTCACTCACTCACTCACTCACTCACTCACTCAATCACTCACTCACTCACTCACTCACTCACTCACTCAATCACTCCCTCACTCACTCACTCACTCACTCACTCAAATGTATTCATGAAGGCCTCTTTACATCATCAGTTGTCACATAGTGCTTTAACCCTGCCTAGACCCTAAAGGAGCATCCAGCATACAGTCGCCAACAGCACTTAGACAGACAGACTAGATGAACATACACTGTAGCAGAGAACACCTATCCATATTAAGGCCTCAGTGCCTACCACAGATACCCAGACAATATATTATATTTGTTTGTTTTAGGGAGAGGCCGGCCCTAAAGGGCCCCCTGGACGTCGAGGAGCGAGAGCAGTGGCCGTAAGTACTGCAATTCATTTTGTAAAATGATTGACACACGTGAAATACTGTAAGTTGTCTTGTGTACAATTGTCCCATAGTAAAAAAAGACAATTGCAACATACTGTTAATAGTTCTCATATACCTCTGTACTGACCTCTGACCCAACATCTGTTATAGGGAGCTTCTGGGGAGCCTGGTCCAACCGGTGCAGTAGGATTCCCTGGGTCTCCTGTGAGTGGCTTTCAAACAATGTGGGGGTCTGTCACGCCCAATAGTGTCAGCTATGACAGGCGCCTTCCCTGTTGTATTGTGTCCCTTGATGCTCTGTTAATTTGTCAACCTTGGTTTGGTGTTGTTACAGGTGTTGTCTGAACAGATTACGCTGCAAACATCCTCCTGAATAATGTTGAATACAAATTTCAGTAATGGTCAAAGTTAATAACCATTTCCATATATCCACATAGTAACTATACCCATGGTGAGACTTGGAAGTCGTTTTGCATGGCGATGAATCTGCCCAGTAATCATGGTCATTGTGTTCGACTCTTCGCAGGGTCCCGATGGGCAACCCGGGGTCAAAGGTGAACCAGGAGAGAGGGGTCAGAAGGGTGAGGCTGGAGCACAGGGACTCCAAGGAACAGCTGGTAAACTTGGTTCCCAGGGTCCTGCTGGTGTGACTGGACTAAAGGGGGCCAGAGGAACACAAGGGGCCGCGGTGAGTGAGTCGTACTGAGGGTGACGTATAACGGCTGGAGCTATCATAGAAACACTTCACCATGGTATTTACTGTAGAAATAGACCTGATCATGGCTACTCAGCACAGAGTAGGAATGCTTATCCAGGGAATTCAATGAACATGTAGTACAGTATGTTGATATTTTCTGATAAGAATTTCATCTGTCATTTTCAGGGTGGGTCTGGTTTCCCAGGATCCCCTGGGGGAGTTGGTCCAGCAGGCTCCGTTGTGAGTTAATCCTACTATCGACCAATCAAATCACTTTCTACCTATGAAATCACCAATAAATGATTTCATAAACAATAGAACATAGAGCAATATAGTGAAATATGTTATTCCATTACTCACGTTGTCTTTCCACTCTTCCAGGGTGAGGTAGGGGTGCCTGGAGACATTGGTACCCCAGGGAAGGCAGGTACTCCTGGACTTAGAGGTGAGAATGGAGGCCCTGGGCGTGTAGGAGAGAGAGGGGCCCCGGGCCCAGCAGGTGGCCCAGGAGACAAGGGAGAGCCTGGAGAGGATGGACCAGGGGTAAATATGAGAGAGTTACAGAAGTAAAAGTTTTAGCTGTATCGTTCAAAGTGGTTTACAGAGCGAGACTTCTCTGCCATCCTCCATTACTCTATACTTCTTTTGATAGACTAGGAAATATCTGAAGTTACCATTGGCCAATGGGATGGTCTTTGTTTCTGACAGGGCCCTGATGGGCCGGCGGGACCACCAGGCATCTCAGGACAACGAGGTGTTGTGGGCATACCTGGAGTCAGAGGAGAGAGCGGGATGGTTGGGCCCCCCGGTACTGCTGTATGTATGGAACTCAAGTTCACATTCACCATTCATTTCTATAGCCTTGAGAGTAGTATCATTATACACTGAACAGAGTCCCAATCCAAGACTCAGTCAGATATACAGCACACTCATACACTTTCCATTTGTGTCCTGACCAGTGATGTCACACTTATTTTCCCAGGGTGCACCCGGAAAATCAGGTGCCCCCGGAACTCGGGGAGGCAAGGGTGCTGTCGGTGCAGTCGGGTTACCAGGGGCAACCGGACCAAGAGGGGACCTTGGTCTTACGGTATGTGTTTTCACTTAATTGACCCATGACTGTTCTGTCTGTGGGTTCAGTGAACACATTTCCATTAAACCAACTGTGGATTAAAACATACTGACACCTTTCATTCATGTGGGAATTATAATAGTTCCCCTGAAAAGCAGGTCTGTACTGTAACAGAAGGATAATGTACTATACAGCACAGGTAAACTTAATGCAGCATTCTGTCTTTACAGGGTAATGCTGGGTCTGATGGGGTACCTGGCAAGGATGGACTTATAGGAGCCAGGGTAAGACACAGCTACAGATGGACAAGAAACTTTATGGAAATGTATGATCAAACCATTTCACCAGAAAATCTGTCTGTCTGTCTGTCTGTCTGTCTGTCTGTCTGTCTGTCTGTCTGTCTGTCTGTCTGTCTGTCTGTAGGGAGATAGAGGGAATCCTGGTGCTGAGGGTCTTGCTGGAACTCCGGGGCTTCATGGCTCTGTTGGTCCAGTCGGCACCTCTGGTGTCCCTGGGAAGAGAGGAGACAATGTGAGTAATCTGGACATTGCCACAATGCCATCGCAGAGTTAATTGCCACACCAACGTTCAGAGCCTTCTAACCTTGAGACATGACTGTAGACCCTTATGGCGTTAGAGGTCATAGGAGTCTACAGTGTTTGAGGTCAAAACCCAGTATGAAAATGTATGCACTCACTACTGTAACTCACTACTGTCTTCTCTGGATAAGAGAGTCTGCTAAATGACAAAATGTAAAAATGTAATGTTTCAGGGTTAAGAGCTGTCATGCTCTGAGTAGATGTGACAAGGTTGGTAGTAATAAACTCATTTCAGGTTGTTTGATTTGATTTGATTTCCCTTGACATTGTTTTTTTGTTTTTCAACACCAGGGTGCTAGAGGGCCTCCAGGACCCCAGGGACAATCAGGGATCCGGGGGAAGCTGGTAAGAACACCTCTCTTACATTTCCTATGAAGTAGAGTACACTACTAGTGCTAGTAGTATGCCTGTTGATGAAGTAGAGTACACTACTAGTCGTAGTAGTATGCCTGTTGATGAAGTAGAGTACACACTACTAGTGGTAGTAGTATGCCTGTTGATGAAGTAGAGTACACTACTAGTGGTAGTAGTATGCCTGTTGATGAAGTAGAGTACACTACTAGTGGTAGTAGTATTTCTGTTGATGAAGTAGAGTACACTACTAGTGGTAGTAGTATTTCTGTTGATGAAGTAGAGTACACTACTAGTGGTAGTAGTATGCCTGTTGATGAAGTAGAGTACACTACTAGTGGGAGTAGTATGCCTGTTGATGAAGTAGAGTACACTACTAGTGGTAGTAGTATGCCTGTTGATGAAGTAGAGTACACTACTAGTGGTAGTAGTATGCCTGTTGATGAAGTAGAGTACACTACTAGTGGTAGTAGTATGCCTGTTGATGAAGTAGAGTACACTACTAGTGGTAGTAGTATGCCTGTTGATGAAGTAGAGTACACTACTAGTGGTAGTAGTATGCCTGTTGATGAAGTAGAGTACACTACTAGTGCTAGTATTATGCCTGTTGATGAAGTAGAGTACACACTACTAGTGGTAGTAGTATGCCTGTTGATGAAGTAGAGTACACACTACTAGTGGTAGTAGTATGCCTGTTGATGAAGTAGAGTACACACTACTAGTGGTAGTAGTATGCCTGTTGATGAAGTAGAGTACACACTACTAGTGGTAGTAGTATGCCTGTTGATGAAGTAGAGTACACTACTAGTGGTAGTAGTATGCCTGTTGATGAAGTAGAGTACACTACTAGTGGTAGTAGTATGCCTGTTGATGAAGTAGAGTACACTACTAGTGGTAGTAGTATGCCTGTTGATGAAGTAGAGTACATTACTAGTGGTAGTAGTATGCCTGTTGATGAAGTAGAGTACACTACTAGTGGTAGTAGTATTTCTGTTGATGAAGTAGAGTACACTACTAGTGGTAGTAGTATGCCTGTTGATGAAGTAGAGTACACTACTAGTGGGAGTAGTATTTCTGTTGATGAAGTAGAGTACACTACTAGTGGTAGTAGTATTTCTGTTGATGAAGTAGAGTACACTACTAGTGGGAGTAGTATGCCTGTTGATGAAGTAGAGTACCCTACTAGTGGGAGTAGTATGCCTGTTGATGAAGTAGAGTACACTACTAGTGGGAGTAGTATGCCTGTTGATGAAGTAGAGTACACTACTAGTGGGAGTAGTATGCCTGTTGATTAGTACATACTGTATAAACTAGTGATATGCAAAATCTGTTAATTGTTTCCCGAACCAATATTGGTATCATATCGGTTTGAATGAATAGCATCGAAACAGTTGAGTAACATTGCACTTCCAAGGCTTTGTAAAGTTCAGACAGCTGCTTGCTGATTGCCCATTGGGTCAGGTGTGAATGCCCGGGGCCCTAACCTACCCCACCAGTGTGAATACAATGGGAAGCCCGTTCCAAGTTTTAATGTCGCATGCAGTGAAAAGTCTGCCTTGCAAACTCATCAGCGCAATAATCAATAACAATATATTACTAGGGGAAAAAACACACAAGAAATAAGAATAAGAAATATGATATACACAATAAAGTAAGTAAGCATACTATACTGTATACAGGAAATATTTAAAAAGTCCGTTCCAATACCATATTTACATGTGCAGGGATACTGGAGTGATGGAGGTAGATATGTACAGGGGTAAGATGACTAGGCAACAGGATATAAGTTGAACAGAGTAGCGGCAGCTTGCATGTGAGTAGGTGTGTAGAGTCAGTATAAATGTATGTGCATATTATGTGTGAGTGTGCAAATGATGGAGTGAGTGTTTGTGTGTGTGTGTTGGAGTGACAGTGAGTGTGAGTGTGTAGGTCCCTGTGAGTGTGCAGAGACAGTGCAAAGATTTAAATAAAAGGTCAATAAAGATACAGAATTAACTCAGATTGTCTGTGTAGCTATTTTGTTAGCTATTTATCAGTCGTATTGCTTGGGTATAGAAGCTGTTCAAGAGCCTGTTGGTTTCAGACTTGATGCACTGGTGTCTCTTGCCGTGCGGCAGCAGAGAAAATAGTCTATGGCTTGGGGGGTTGGAGTCTTTGACGACTTGATCGCCCATCAACAGGCAGTGAAGTATACTAAAGAGCCTGTGAGAGGGTTCTGTGCCTACAGTTCTGTGCCTACAGAACCGCTATCACGATATGCCTTGCTCGTATTGATATCAATATCGAAATCATATTGAATTCTCAATATTGATGCCCAGCACTAACATGAACCTATGCTACTGATACAGGAACCTGTATCTATTGACAGACCAGTAAACCCATGTTGTATAAGTCTCAATGAGTGTTGATCTGGATAAATCTGCTCACAGTAATTTACAGCAAATGATCATGTCTTTTTTTTATCCTAGGGGCCTCAAGGGCCACAGGGAGACAGGGGAGCCAAAGGAGACCAAGGAGAGAGAGGGCAGAAAGGCCACAGAGGCTTCACTGGATTGCAAGGCTTACCTGGGACAACTGTGAGTAAAAACTGCCCAAGCACTATTAAAAGGCATAATCTGTCATTTAATTTATGGAAAATTGTATTAACTTCGCAAAATCAATGAAATGCTTTTATTATTAATTATGTCAGCCAATAACAGGCTAATCAATGGCCTTCTGTTTGTAGGGACAATCTGGGGATGTTGGAGCTCGAGGAATTGTAGGACCTACTGGACAGAGAGTAAGTACACTGAATAAGCTGTCAATGCCTCAGTATAATGGTCAATTTGTGTGTGTTGTTTGTTTCCTTTTATAAATCTCATTGTGTTTCTCATCAGGGGCCCCCTGGTGTGGTTGGCCCCGCAGGAGGTGATGGCCAAATCGGGCTGACCGGGCCCATGGGCTCCCCTGGATCAAGAGGAACCAGTGGAGACATCGGACCTCAGGTGAGACGTTAGAGACTAGTGGTTCTGTTGTCATTATGCTGGTTGGATCCGCTATGACTTTCAAATGGATGTCAGAACAAACCAGGCTTTGGATGTTGATAAATTGCTTGTCCAATAGAATTGCTTGTTAGATTAAGCATGCAAATAAGTCATACCTGTGTCGTGTCTTTGGCTATGCCGGATTAAGTGATATGACATGCTATTCTATAAAATCCTTTCTCTGTAATTAATATTACCTGATTGAGCTAATCATGTAGAAACTAGAATGTCGGGGCACCACAAAATAATATTTATAGAGCAGTTATCTTCCGAATAAACTCTTAAAGACCTAGTAATATTTTACATCAATAGCAGTCAATATTAATCGTCACCTTATTTCAGTCTCATCTGAAAGTTGTAAATTCTTGGTTATCTTCATGAACCCTGGCTAACAAGTTGAATCAGCAATACAAAATTGGGTTTAATTATTTATTTACTAAATACCTAACTAATCACACAGAATTACATATACACAGAATGAATCATACCTTGATTACAAATTACGTCATAAAGGAAAATGTCCCTAGCGGACGGAACAGATATGACAGCTGGTTACCCAAAGGAAAGGGGGCTGGGTTTGAGTGAAAGAGCGGGAAGACTGAAGAACAAAGGGAGAAGCAATGTCTCTATCGGGCCGTAGGCAGCTACTCTATCGTAAATACAGAATCTTATGCATTCTAAATTACCGCCCATTTGGAAAAGGAAAATGCAATGAATATTTACTCTGAGCTGCGCTTCAATAGGTTGGTGGTAGATGGAAGGCCGAGTTGCCCAAGAGTTCTTCCATCCTTTGAAGAGCGTCTCTGGTGGTAAATTGGATACGTTGTAGTAACGTCATTGTGTGGTAGACGGGATACTCTGTCTGTCCTTTCCTAGCCCAGTTTAAAGCGGCCGCTGCTAACTCAACGGCTAGGAGGTATCACTTCTGTAGTGAATAAGTTCAAAGTTCATACCATTCGCAACCAAAGCTCACGCTGAGGTTGGCTTCGTTCTGTAGTTATTATCTGAACCCTTCTGACATCGGATCGTCATCCTAATGTACCCGGAACAGAAGGTTACATTTTCGTCAAGGGCTTATATAATGGAGGGAGAAGGGTGTGTTTTCATAGTTTTATAACCCATGTCTCTTCACAGGGGCGGGCCACTGATTGAGCAGAGCCCTAACCTTATGAAAACCCAAATCTCTCATTTGGAAGCTAAAATTACATTTAATCTTTTCACCAATCATTTTATATTTAAACATTTGAATTGCACAACAATTACATGTGAATCTGATAACTATAATGTGTAGACTTTCCACTGTACCGTTAATGTCATCCTATCATTGATGAGAATGTCTCAGATGACAACTGAACTGACCTCATATTCATTAAGTACCAACGCATATGTTCAACTGGTTGTATTCCCAAAATATGGTTAATTTCCCCCCACCTTCTGATATTCCCAGAATCTCTGTTTAACAAAGGCTATTCAAGAGTCCCTCTGTAGAGTCAAGAGAGAGGGAAGGGAGAAAGGTATTTATGGGGTATCATAAACCTTACCCACAGGCCAACGTCATGACACCTGTGACACATTCAGTGTTTCTAATGCAAAAAAAGCCAACAAGGAGACATGGCATATCAAAGGACAGTAACATACCTGTTTCTTGACTTCTCTCCTCTTTTCCAGGGGCCTCCTGGGGATGCTGGTCCCCCTGGTCCCCCAGGGACCCCTGGCCCTCCCACTGCTGGGGCTGATATGTTCGGCTTCAGCAGCTCCTTCGACTACGACTACGGCGAGGACCAGGATGGACCACCTCCACCCCCAGAGTTTAACGGGGATGAATCAGCCCCCCCTCAACCCCCTCCAGAGTCCAACTGGAACGACTCCGGCCCCCATCCCCCTCCAGAGTTCAACGAGGATGAGGCGCGTCCCAATAACGCCTCGACCGTCCTCGGGGCAGACCAGAGCGTCCAGACCACGCTGAAGAGCCTCAGTGGAAACCTGCAGAACATGAAGTGCCCCGATGGCAGCCAGGCCAACCCCGCCAAAACCTGCCAGGACATCAAGCAGTGCCATTCCCTTAAAAAGACTGGTAGGTCCAGTTTTCACCACAGACTGTGTCTTCTCTTGTTTTTAACTGCTTTTTGTCTTGCCTATTCTTTACTCAAGCTTTTGATTTGCTGCGACGTAGTTAAGGTGTTATAGATGAATTAATGGATGCATATACTCGTTAGGTGATATTGACTTTATTGACAAGTGGAGTCCGTGTGTCTAATAGATGATGAGGTAGCTGATATGTATCTACTGTATGATCTGATACTTGGTCTTTCCATGTCCAGGAGACTACTGGCTGGACCCCAACCAGGGCAGTACCAAGGATGTTATCAAGGTGTTCTGCAACATGGAGACTGGTGAGACCTGCATCTCAGCCCACCCCATCTCAGCCAGCATCCCTCGCAAAACATGGTGGACCAAATCCACTCCCACTGCCAGCAAACCTGTCTGGTTTGGAGCAAATATGAATGGAGGAACTAAAGTGAGTATATAAAATATACGCGATGTCTATTCAATGAACGCAAGTAGTATATAGATGATAGCATTACACTGTGGATACCTCTAAAGCAGCCAACTGTTTCTATGAATAAACGAGCTACCATACTGTAGAATAAATTCACCAAGCACAATACTAATAATAACTATACTAATAATAACTAATAATATAATTTATTTTTCATAAAATTATACCGTTTTCTTAGCTAGCTAAGTTGTTTCCCTGTTGCTAGGCAGTTGCTAGGGACATTCCTGAAAGAAGCTAGCTAGCTAACAAGGAGTGTCTAGTTGGCAGAAGAGAACAAGGGACAAAGAAGGGACAAAGTGGGACAAAATAAGGACAGAAGAAAAGGGAAAGGGGACATTAAGGTGAAGCAGTCCTCTAAAGACACAAAAGACAATAATACAAGAAACAACACTTCTATTGCCTCTCCCTCTACGATACGCACTTCCGGTTTGGTTTGGAGCGAGTAGTTGCATTCCGCTTTGCTCCACAGGTAGTATTACAGGTAGTATTACATTTCATTTCATTACAGTACAACAGTTTGATTTGTTTGATCTTAGCTGGCTACATAGCCGTCTTTGTATCCAAGATAATTGTGTAGTCTAGAGTAATTGTCGAGGTTACCTAGCCAGCTACACTTTCAAACAAAGTCAACAACGCAGCCACTGCTAGCTAGCCTATTTCACCAGCCAGCAGTACTATATCATTTTAGTCAATAAGATTTTTTGCAACGTAAGCTTAACTTTCTGAACATTCGAGACGTGTAGTCCACTTGTCATTCCAATCTCCTTTGCATTAGCGTAGCCTCTTCTGTAGCCTGTCAACTATGTGTCTGTCTATCCCTGTTCTCTCCTCTCTGCACAGACCATACAAACGCTTCACACCGCGTGGCCGCTGCTACTCTAACCTGGTGGTCCCAGCGCGCACGACCCACGTGGAGTTCCAGGTCTCAGGCAGCCTCTGGAACTGCCGATCTGCGGCCAACAAGGCAGAGTTCATCTCAGCCTATGCTTCCCTCCAGTCCCTCGACTTCTTGGCACTGACGGAAACATGGATTACCACTGATAACACTGCTACTCCTACTGCTCTCTCCTCGTCTGCCCACGTGTTCTCGCACACCCCGAGAGCTTCTGGTCAGCGGGGTGGTGGCACTGGGATCCTCATCTCTCCCAAGTGGACATTCTCTCTTTCTCCCCTGACCCATCTGTCTATCGCCTCCTTTGAATTCCATGCTGTCACAGTTACCAGCCCTTTCAAGCTTAACATCCTTATCATTTATCGCCCTCCAGGTTCCCTTGGAGAGTTCATCAATGAGCTTGACGCCCTGATAAGTTCCTTTCCTGAGGATGGCTCACCTCTCACAGTTCTGGGTGACTTTAACCTCCCCACGTCTACCTTTGACTCATTCCTCTCTGCCTCCTTCTTTCCACTCCTCTCCTCTTTTGACCTCACCCTCTCACCTTCCCCCCCTACTCACAAGGCAGGCAATACGCTTGACCTCATCTTTACTAGATGCTGTTCTTCCACTAATCTCATTGCAACTCCCCTCCAAGTCTCCGACCACTACCTTGTATCCTTTTCCCTCTCGCTCTCATCCAACACTTCCCACACTGCCCCTACTCGGATAGTATCGCGCCGTCCCAACCTTCGCTCTCTCTCCCCCGCTACTCTCTCCTCTTCCATCCTATCATCTCTTCCCTCTGCTCAAACCTTCTCCAACCTATCTCCTGATTCTGCCTCCTCAACCCTCCTCTCCTCCCTTTCTGCATCCTTTGACTCTCTATGTCCCCTATCCTCCAGGCCGGCTCGGTCCTCCCCTCCTGCTCCGTGGCTCGACGACTCATTGCGAGCTCACAGAACAGGGCTCCGGGCAGCCGAGCGGAAATGGAGGAAAACTCGCCTCCCTGCGGACCTGGCATCCTTTCACTCCCTCCTCTCTACATTCTCCTCTTCTGTCTCTGCTGCTAAAGCCAATTTCTACCACTCTAAATTCCAAGCATCTGCCTCTAACCCTAGGAAGCTCTTTGCCACCTTCTCCTCCCTCCTGAATCCTCCTCCCCCTCCTCCCCCCTCCTCCCTCTCTGCTGATGACTTCGTCAACCATTTTGAAAAGAAGGTCGACGACATCCGATCCTCGTTTGCTAAGTCAAACGACACCGCTGGTTCTGCTCACACTGCCCTACCCTGTGCTTTGACCTCTTTCTCCCCTCTCTCTCCAGATGAAATCTCGCGTCTTGTGACGGCCGGCCGCCCAACAACCTGCCCGCTTGACCCTATCCCCTCCTCTCTTCTCCAGACCATTTCCGGAGACCTTCTCCCTTACCTCACCTCGCTCATCAACTCATCCTTGACCGCTGGCTACGTCCCTTCCGTCTTCAAGAGAGCGAGAGTTGCACCCCTTCTGAAAAAACCTACACTCGATCCCTCCGATGTCAACAACTACAGACCAGTATCCCTTCTTTCTTTTCTCTCCAAAACTCTTGAACGTGCCGTCCTTGGCCAGCTCTCCTGCTATCTCTCTCAGAATGACCTTCTTGATCCAAATCAGTCAGGTTTCAAGACTAGTCATTCAACTGAGACTGCTCTTCTCTGTGTCACGGAGGCGCTCCGCACTGCTAAAGCTAACTCTCTCTCCTCTGCTCTCATCCTTCTAGACCTATCGGCTGCCTTTGATACTGTGAACCATCAGATCCTCCTCTCCACCCTCTCCGAGCTGGGCATCTCCGGCGCGGCCCACGCTTGGATTGCGTCCTACCTGACAGGTCGCTCCTACCAGGTGGCGTGGCGAGAATCTGTCTCCGCACCACGTGCTCTCACCACTGGTGTCCCCCAGGGCTCTGTTCTAGGCCCTCTCCTATTCTCGCTATACACCAAGTCACTTGGCTCTGTCATATCCTCACATGGTCTCTCCTATCATTGCTATGCAGACGACACACAATTAATCTTCTCCTTTCCCCCCTCTGATAACCAGGTGGTGAATCGCATCTCTGCATGTCTGGCAGACATATCAGTGTGGATGACGGATCACCACCTCAAGCTGAACCTCGGCAAGACGGAGCTGCTCTTCCTCCCGGGGAAGGACTGCCCGTTCCATGATCTCGCCATCACGGTTGACAACTCCATTGTGTCCTCCTCCCAGAGTGCTAAGAACCTTGGCGTGATCCTGGACAACACCCTGTCGTTCTCAACTAACATCAAGGCGGTGACCCGTTCCTGTAGGTTCATGCTCTACAACATTCGCAGAGTACGACCCTGCCTCACGCAGGAAGCGGCGCAGGTCCTAATCCAGGCACTTGTCATCTCCCGTCTGGATTACTGCAACTCGCTGTTGGCTGGGCTCCCTGCCTGTGCCATTAAACCCCTACAACTCATCCAGAACGCCGCAGCCCGTCTGGTGTTCAACTTTCCCAAGTTCTCTCACGTCACCCCGCTCCTCCGCTCTCTCCACTGGCTTCCAGTTGAAGCTCGCATCCGCTACAAGACCATGGTGCTTGCCTACGGAGCTGTGAGGGGAACGGCACCTCCGTACCTTCAGGCTCTGATCAGGCCCTACACCCAAACAAGGGCACTGCGTTCATCCACCTCTGGCCTGCTCGCCTCCCTACCTCTGAGGAAGTACAGTTCCCGCTCAGCCCAGTCAAAACTGTTCGCTGCTCTGGCACCCCAATGGTGGAACAAACTCCCTCACGACGCCAGGTCAGCGGAGTCAATCACCACCTTCCGGAGACACCTGAAACCCCACCTCTTTAAGGAATACCTAGGATAGGATAAAGTAATCCTTCTAGCCCCCCCCCCCCCCTTAAAAGAGTTAGATGCACTATTGTAAAGTGGTTGTTCCACTGGATATCATAAGGTGAATGCACCAATTTGTAAGTCGCTCTGGATAAGAGCGTCTGCTAAATGACTTAAATGTAAAAATGTTAAATGTAACAATACTGCTTTAAAAACATACATCCTCTGCTGCCTTGATTATATAGCAATGGAAGACTTCTTTCTGTCAGAAAAATAGCTGGAGATGTTTGTGGAAAACTGTTACACCTCCAGGTGTATTTTTCTAACATTGATGTAAAAACTGAAATGCTGATTAATGTACAATAGTGTCCCTGTGAAATACTTTTTTTCAATAAACTTCTGATTCCAGTTTAACTACGGCAACAAGGAGGAGCTGCCCAACGCCGTAACCATTCAGATTAGGCTGATCCGCCTGCTTTCTAAGGAGGGTGTCCAGAATGTCACCTACCACTGCAAGAACAGCGTGGCCGTGAATGACGGAGCCACAGGCAACCTGAAGAAGGCTCTGATCCTCAAGGGCTCCAACGGACAGGAGGTCAAGGTTCAGGGCAACTCCCGCCTCAGATACACTGTCCTGGAGGATGGCTGCTCCGTAAGTCACCTAACTACCTACCTACCTACAGTACCTACCTACCTATACCTACTTATACCTACAGTACAGTATACCCACCTACCTACCTATGCCTACCTACCTATACCTGCCTGCCTACCTACCTACCTATACCTACTTCTACCTACAGTATACCTACCTACCTAACTACCTACCTACCTATACCTACACTACCGGTCAAAAGTTTTAGAACACCTACTCATTCAAGGGTTTTTCTTTATTTTTTACTAGTATCTACATTGTAGAATAATAGTGAAGACATCAAAACTATGAAATAACACACATGGAATCATGTTGTAACCAAAAAAGTGTTAGCCACACTTTGCCTTGATGACAGCGTTGCACACTCTTGGCATTCTCTCAACCAGCTTCATGAGGTCGTCACCTGGAATGCATTTCAATTAATAGGTGTTAATTTGTGGAATTTATTTCCTTCTTAATGCGTTTGAGCCAATCAGTTGTGTTGTGACAAGGTAGGGTTGACTCTCATGAGGACCGCCACAGGAAAGGAAGACCCAGAGTTAGGGGGGTAGACAGAAGATAGCCCTATTTGGTAAAAGACCAAGTCCATATTATGGCAAGAACAGCTCAAATAAGCAAAGAGAAATGACAGTCCATCATTACTTTAAGACATGAATTTCAGACAATATGGAACATTTTAAGAACTTTGAATGTTTTTTTAAGTGCAGTCGCAAAAACTATCAAGCGCTATGATGAAACTGTCTCTCATGAGGATCGCCACAGGAATGGAAGACCCAGAGTTACCTCTGCTGCAGAGGATAAGTTCATTAGAGTTACCAACCACAGAAATTGAAGCCCAAATAAATGCTTCACAGAGTTCAAGTAACAGACACATCTCAACACTGACTGTTCAGAGGAGACTGTGTGAATCAGGCCTTCATGGTCAAATTGCTGCAAAGAAACCACTACTAAAGGACACCAATAATAAGAAGAGAATTGCTTGGTCCAAGAAACACGAGCAATGGACATTAGACTGGTGGAAACTTGTCCTTTGGTTTGGAGTGCAAATTGGAGATTTTTGGTTCCAACCGCTGTGTCTTTGTGAGATTTATTTATTTATTTTTATTTTACCGTTATTTTACCAGGTATGCGGTGTGGGTGAACAGATCTCCGCATGTGTATTTCCCACCGTAAAGCATGGAGGAGGAGGTGTTATGGTGTGGGGGTGCTTTTCTGGTGACACTGTCTGTGATTTATTTAGAATATAAGTCACACCTAACCAGCATGGCTACCACAGCATTCTGCAGCAATACGCCATCCCATCTGGTTTGGGCTTAGTGGGACTATCATTTGTTTTTCAACAGGGCAATGACCCAACACACCTCCAGGCTGTGTAAGGGCTATTTGACCAAGAAGGAGAGTGATGGAGTGCTGCATCAGATGATCTGGCCTCCACAATCACCCGACCTCAATCAAATTGAGATGGTTTGGGATGAGTCGGACCGCAGAGTGAAGGAAAAGCAGTCTACAAGTGCTCAGCATATGTGGGAACTCATTGAAGACTGTTGGAAAAGCATTCTAGGTGAAGCTGGTTGAGAGAATGCCAAGAGTGTGCAAAGCTGTCATAACGGCAAAGATTGGCTATTTGAAGAATCTCAAATATAAAATATATTTTGATTTGTGTAACACTTTTTTGGTTACTACATGTTTCTATATTTGTTATTTCATAGTTTTGACGACTTCATTATTATTCTACAACGTAGAAAATAGTAAAAAATAAAGAAAAACCCCTGAATGAGTAGGTGTTCTAAAACTTTTGACCACACCTACTTCTACCTACAGGATACCTACCTACCTACCTACCTACCTACCTACCTGCATTAGTGAGGTTGGGCGCTGGTGTTGGGCGATTAGGCCTGGCTCGCAGTCGACGTTCCAATTCATCCCAAAGGTGTTTGATGAGGTTGAGATCAGGGTTCTGTGCAGGCCGGTCAGGTTCTTCCACACCGATCTCGACAAACCATTTCTGTATGGACCTTGCTTTGTGCACAGGGACATTGTCATGCTGAAACAGGAAAGGGCCTTCCCCAAACTGTTGCCAAAAAGTTGTAAGCACAGAATTGTCTAGAATGTCTGTGTATGCTATAGCGTTAAGATTTCCCCTCACTGGAACTAGGGGGCCTAGCCTAAACCATGAAAAACAGCCCTAGACCATTATTTTTCCTCCACCAAACTTTACAGTTGGCACTATGCATTGGGGCAGGTAGTGCTCTCCTGGCATCTGCCACACCCAGATTCGTCCGTCGGACTGGAAGATGGTGATGCGTGATTCATTACTCCAGAGAACGCGTTTCCACTGCTCCAGAGTCCAATGGCGGTGAGCTTTACACCACTCCTGCCGACGCTTGGCATTGCGCATGGTGATCTTAGGCTTATGTGCGGCTGCTAGGCCATGGAAACCCATTTCATGAAGCTGCCGACGAACAGTTCTTGTGCTGACATTGCTTTCAGAGGCAGTTTGAGTGTTGCAACCGAGGACAGACTATTTTTACGCGCTACGCGCTTCAGCACTCGCCGGTCCCGTTCTGTAAGTTTGTTTGGCCTACCACTTCATGGCTGAGCCGTTGTTGCTCCTAAACGTTTTCACTTCACAATAACAGCACTTAAAGTTGACCGGGGCAGCTCTATCAAGGCAGAAAATGGACGAGCTGACTTGTCGGAAAGGTGGTGCCATGTTGAAAGTCACTGAGCTCTTCAGTAAGTCCATTCTGCTGCCAATGTTTGTCTATGGAGATTTCATGGCTGTGTCCTCGATTTTATACACCTGTCAGCAATGGGTTTGGCTGAAATAGCCGAATACACAAATTTGAAGGGGTGTCCACATACTTCTGTATATAGTGTACCTACTTACCAACCTACTTACTATGGCTGTTGCAGTGGCCCTATTACCGCCACACCGGCAGTCATGACAGCAGTAAAATTCAGCTTGACTGTTGAGTCATGGTAATATCCTCTTATGCACTCTGGACATGCATTAGGAGTACCCAACTCGCTAACTATCATCAGGTCCTAATCGCTAATGGCCTGTTACTCAGGGCTCTAGCATCCCTCCATCAGTTCCTAATGGCCTGGTACTCAGGGCTCTATTGTCCCTCCATCAGGTCCTAATGGTCTGGTACTCAGGGCTCTATTGTCCCTCCATCAGGTCCTAATGGTCTGGTACTCAGGGCTCTATTGTTCCTCCATCAGGTCCTAATGGTCTGGTACTCAGGGCTCTATGGTCCCTCCATCAGGTCCTATGGCCTGGTAGTCAGGGCTCTATTGTCCCTCCAACCACTCTGACATCAATGCAAATGCAAATGCACACAACACATAAAACATGATATAATACAGAACATTAAGAGACAAGTACATCACAAGGACAGAACTACATACATTTAAAATAAGTATGCAAGCTTTCATACATGTATGCCTTCATAATCATCTGATTATGTGGTTCTGTCCTATTGTTTACTTGTTTACGTTGTATAGGACAATGAGTTGAATTCAGAAGTATAGCTACGGTATGTCTTCTTCTCCTGTGTCTGCAGAAATCGAATGGAGACTGGGGCAAGACTGTGATTGAGTACAGAACTCAGACGCCAGCCAGACTACCTATCGTAGACTTGGCCCCCATGGACATAGGCAAGGAGGATCAGGAGTTTGGCCTGGACATCGGACCTGTGTGTTTCTGCTAAACCCAACACACATGGATGGATGGATTGATTGATTTATTTAACCCTATGAGGAGTGATTTTTTAGAACGCCATCCTCAATTCTGTTTAAAGAGGCAATCTGGATTTCAAACAACAAAAAAGCACTCACGTTTTAGTTACATTCTTCAAGAATCAATGGCTATATATCACTCATTTAAAAGATTGCCCCTTGAAGAATTAGGTTTCAGTTCAATAACTAATAATGAACAACAACCCCTTGTGATGTCATCAATTAGAATCGGTTGGAATGTTGTCGTCCATTCTCCTCCAAAGGGTTAAACATTCCCAAGACTCTTGGACTACCTGCTGAAGCGATCAGCTTTGTACATAAAGGCAGGGCGGAGAAACGACAGTACAGTATATGTCCTGCCCGCTACTAAAATATTTATTGCTTCTTTCCAAGAAACAACTAAAGTTGTTAGTGCAATGGTACTGGTAGTAATCACTATTGAGGAATGCAGGTGTATTGTATTAAGAAGATTGTGTCATGATGGAGTTTCAGGGCCTGAAGGTTTCAGCATGTTGAAAACAGGACAATTTATGGAACTTAAGTGTCAGTGTCGTATGACGTTCCATCGTACATTTCTTTACCAGTTTCTCAGTGAATGCCACTAAATAGATATACTGTCACTTGATGTAGAGACAAAACAACAACAATTGTATTCCTTTTTCTAATGTAAATGCAACATAAGAATGTCAATTGCTCTCCACACGTTTATTATTCCTGTTTATTATTAATATTATGGTATTTTCTTCTGTCGACTGATGGTGTTACACCCAATAAAATGAATCTCATGCCCTGTTCAGTCAATCTGGTTTAAGGTTCAGGTCAGAATGAATAAAACAAATACCTTCCCATTTAATAATAGTGTTTGAATTACGCAGGGGCGCAACCTTGATTTTAGAAGGTGGGGACATGTCCCCAGTGAAAGTTTCACCCCTGGAATTACAAATTGGGGAGATTTTACCAATTAGAAAAGAGAGACAATCCCAGAAGGAAACATTAACAAGAGCACACAGACTATTTATGTTCGATTTCTTTATTAAAATACTGTCTAATGTGTAATTAAAGAAGGATATAATGACAGTTTACATAGAAATCCTAGTCGGTCAACTTTCACACAGCCAATATTGTTTGGAGGGAAATAGATGCTTTTCCTTAAATATCATCTATACAGTTGTGCTCTGATATATTGGCGCACTTGCAAGATTCACCATTTCTTCAAAAAAATATGTTGAAAGTGAAAAAACATTTGATGTTCACACGTGTATTTGTTTGATTTATAACTGCACAGGACCAAGAAAAAAAATTATAAACTGAAATTTCGATTTTTCACACAAATGGCCTGGACTAAAGGTGATAAGTTGCAGTTACCTACAGGGTCAAAATAGCCATTCAAGCAGTTTTGAAAATAGAAACCACAATATTCTGCTCTATTGCACTCCATTGTAAAGTGCAAGGGTGCCGATGTGTTAGAGCACAATGGTAGATGAACATGGCATCTTGATTAAAAAAAGGTTGTGTTTATTTGTCATGCGTAATAAATCTTACAAGAGCTTTTACATTAACGTCAGCATTAAAAACTGTAAGAAAGTTTAGAATAAGCAGTAACAATTATATGCATAATTAATTAAGTCCAATTTCCCCTGGAAAAATGACCCCACATCCAAACAAGAAGAAAAGTTCAGGGTTGAGTGGAACAACATAGACTGAAGATCAGAGGCAGATAAGAGTTCACTGTTTCTCTCATCTCTATCAAATGCAAAACGTTGGAAAACTTTTAACCAACTACAGTACTACACGCTCCCACTGAGATGTCTGAATTCCTAGTTTCTGTAAAACTTCATCGACAGAGGGCACAAGATAATCTCCAAATTCCCAGAGTCTTGTGTCGAGGACCAGCTGCTCATTGGTCCAGCTTTCTCTCTGAGCCTCTTTCACCTGCATGATCTTACACACGTCGGACGGAACCCTGACAGAGTCCCCATAGCTCTGTGTCACCTCAAACATGGCCGTCTGCAGCACCAGACGGGGGTTGACCACCATCTTGTAGGAGCGGAAGGCGTCTTCAAGAATAAGCTCTCTGTAGACGTAGTCCAGCAGATCCACCCCCGGCGCCCTCCTCCGTGCGGAATGGTCTTGCGTAGCAGTACCGGCTGTGGCAGGGAAGAGGTGCGTCTCCATCAGGAACACGGCTGCGTCGGGGTGCTGCCCCTGCAGGTCCTCCATGAGGGGCAGAAGAGAGCTGTGTGAGGCCGGGACCAGGAGCTGATCAACGTCAGCCAGGAGGACGTACCGTGACCTGTACATGTTCCTGTAGATGCACTCGTTCATGATGGTCAGCTGGCCGTTGAGGTGGATATCCCCTTCCAGCTCCTGGGCCTTCCACCCAGTAGAGGGCTTGAGGAAGTGGTTGATGGGCCAGCCAATCACCTCCAGAGTGCCCTCCTCTGCGTAGTACTGGAGGACCTTCTCCAGGTCAGGTCCACAGCTGGTGAGGTAGAGGACAACCCTCCGCACCCCCAGGAGCTTGTAAAACTCCATGGTCTGGACAAACTGTTGGACGTTGTTGTAGTCTCCAAACATGCTGGACATGCACACGGTGAGGTAAAAGGGGAAGTCCTCCTCCCGTCTCTCCCGGTTCTGGATGCTCAGAAATGTCCGGTTGAGGGTGTCCTGGATGTCGAGGGACGTGCCGAGAGTGACGTGCGTGGCGTGGCATCCTGGTTCTTCGAGGCAAAGCATGTCTGCGGCCACATACGGGTAACCATAGTGGACGCTGTGCATTACGACAGCAGCTGGAGCAACCTGGGGGGCGTGTCCTGAGCAGCACAACACACAGTACAGAGACATGGGTCGGTCTCTGTTAACCATGGCAATGATGCGTGTGGCTCCCCCTTCCCTGTGGTCCTGGTATGCAGACACCATTAGATGAGTTGAACCCTTGACTGGTGTTATAGTCTCATTGGCTGTGTGAAGAGGGCAGGTAGAGAGAACAGGGGGAGGAAGGGAGTGAGCTTGAGTAGAGTTGGTCCTGAAAGTCACCAATGGGGAAGACAGTGTGACACATACTGTGGCAGACAGACACAGGATGATCAAAACCACTTTCCATTTCTGACTCCTGGATTGGTGCACGTCAGCCATTTGATCTGTTGGAGACCTAAAGGAGGATCATGTCACAATCAACAATCAACGATGATAACAACATCATCATCATCATCATCACAACATCCTCACTATCCCTGTCATAATCAAAACATTGACATGGATATTATCAGTGATGCACTGAACAATCAGACAGGGAAAATCAAGGCAAACTGGCTTTCAATCAGCCTAATCCATCTGGTCCACCCCAAACATATATCCTGATATCTCCATACTTACATGTTGGCTGTGTGATCCGCCACCTCCTGGTCTGTTCTGTCATTCAGTGGGGCTGTAGGGGAGTCTCTCATCTCTCTGTTGTCAGGAGTTTCAGGGGGGCAGTCAAGAGATTCAGGCTCTGGTCCAGATGATCGTGCTGGTCTTCTTCTCAACATCTCCAGGAAAATGAAGGGGGGCTCTGACGGCCAATCAACACAGGTTACATTAATATTAACACTATAACTGCTGGGCCTCATTCTGACAGCAACATTCTAACAGTGTAATTAATACATTTTATATTCAGCATGCTAAAGCAAAAAGAATCATTTGGTTGTGTTTATGAAGGCCTTGGGTAACAACATTAGAATACCATTTTTATTTTATTTGAAATAACACAATAGCATTTTCATTAGTTTGTCACTGTAGGCTGTATGTACAAACTAAAAAACACAAAAAACACAAACATTCAAGCGTTACATCAATTTCATTTGTGGAGTGACTTTGTTAAAACTATGAAACAGAAAGCATATGTGTTGGAACATGGTAACAGATTATTTTTATAAAAACAAATTAAAAAGTAAAATACCTCAACCACCCAGTCAAGTCAAGACGCGCGGTCAAATGATGACAACATCAGTAGCCTAAGCATCATTATAAGGGCCAAGTGGCCTTGATAAATAGTGAAACTCAATAATGGCATTGTAATGAGTATAAGTATCACATGACAGCGGTCAATAATAGTCAATTATTGTCAGCTTGTGCTTGTGTGTATTCACCAATGGCATCAGTTGTATTTCATTTAGCTGTTATCCCTTGTTCTAACAGATGGCAAAATCGTCGTAACTTTCACTTGCTTGTCACACTTTGACATACTTTGTTTGGTTGTAGTGTGTAAAAGTTTCCTGTTTTCTCTTTATTGTGTCCCTGTCATCTTGTCATTCTGTGGAGTACAACGGCTGGTAAGGTGCCTTATTTTGCGCAAAGGGAGGGAGCTCCCATCTCACTTTGTTCATGGTGCCGGCCAGACTTGTTTTCTTTGTAAGCAACTTGTTCGCCAATAAAGGAAGAAATTGTCCCCGGTGACATTCCTCCCCTTACCAAGGTAAGGTTCCACAAGCCTCATCACCACATTCTCTGACACTCGCTTACCTGCTGCCCGATGTTGATATTGTACAATTACGCAAGCTCTCACTGTGTAGCCTACTCCGAGTACTATAGCGGTGGACAGATATAGGGTACATACCATTTTAAGATTAGAATTAGAATGAATCAATATAATACAATGTTCTGCCCTGTGCGAGAGCAAAATTGCAAGATTGTTTTAATACTGTAATTGCATCAAATGGTTGTTTTATGCAACAGAATAGAGGGTTCTAATAACTATATTGTGTGTGTGTGATCTGAAAGTGGGCCTCTGGGAGATTTAACACTGACAGGAGATTTACGATGTCTTTTGGGTGATAAAACCTAAAGAGACCGCATTCTAGATCATGAGTTAATGTTTCTGTTCTATAAGGTACCAGGGAGAGATGACCCCAGGGCCAGACCTTGGTCTCTATACAAAGATAACTGTTTTTACAGCAGATACTGTCTGCTGTGAATTATAAGTATCTTTCATACAAATCTTAACCTTGTGACCCATTCCATACATCTGTTGTTTGTCATGTAGACTGAAAGGGGTATATCTTGACTATAAAAGGCCTTTGTACCTTTGTCTCTTGGCTCTCAACAAATCATCTGAGGGTGATTCGTTGACCAGCCATCATTATCGTAGAGCACTCATTCAATTCACTTTATATGTGTATGTTGTATTGACCTGCTCCCTTATTAATAAGCAAATAAAGACTTAGTTTAGGTATAACTCAAACTTGTGTGATAAGTTTGTCTCTCCTCATTTGATAGTAAAGAAATTAACTACCACACCTGTTCTTCATTCACAATTGGTGATTACACAATTATGCATCATTCTCCTACCCTCGCTCATCAACTCACCCATTCTCTCCATCATACTTTACTTCATTTATTTCATCTGTTGTTATAAGTCAGTGGTCACCAACCTTTTCTGAGACAAGATCACTTTCGCAGTCATAACCAAGCCGAGATATACAGCTCAGAATTTCTTTTCAACATAACTTAGAACATGTAACATTAATCGAATAAAACCAGTTCTGTAGGAATGAGGTTTGTGCAGTAGGCCTAATACATTATCATAGCATATTGACTATATGCTTGGCCTGCCAATATTGTTCTTCTCAGACCATATTATATTTCAAAATTCAAGCTTTGATAACAAAATAGATCAGTTGGTGTAGCATTTGTGAGGCACAGCTGAGCATATATTGAAATAATTGGCTAATAATTAGCTTTTTTATTTCACTGGACTGATGGTACCTGCATGTGATGGTCATGATGCTTTCAAGACAACTGGGTCCTCTGAAAAAAACAAGGTCAAATCATGACGTCTGTAAACTTCGGGTCGGAAAGTCGGAGCTCTACAAAGATGCCCGAGTCTCCGAGTTGGATGACTGTTCAAAATGAGTTTCCCCAGCCGGATCTCGTTTTCTTCCGAGTTCACAGTTGTCTTGAGCGCACTGGAGTTGTAAGTCGGAGATTTCCAAGTTCCCAGTTGTTTTGAACACGGTATTAGTCTCAGCGGAGTGAGGGAGAGATCAGCAGAAGGTCCGCCTCTCACAGTCCCTGATCTCTCCTTCCTTTCCTCCACTGAGCCTGACCAGATAGAGGTGACACAGTCTTCCACTTGATGGCGAAAATCGAGTCGCCTCTGGCAGAACTTCATGTTGTTCCAATGACCAGAGAAAGTGAAATACTCCTCGATATGAACATAAACACGACGAGATGTTAATAACAATAAAAACGCTATGGATACACTTTGCTACTCGTTCATGCAGCGCCAGTGGAAGTAGAGAGAAGCACGTTGTATGTTTTGTAATAGTGTTGAATAACACGTATATATGAACTCACTCATAAAAACAGCTTCTCTTTGTTGTTTTCTTTGACAGTGTCACGTTCCTGACCTGTTTTCTCTTGTTTTGTATGTGTTTATTGGTCAGGGCGTGAGCGGGGTGGGCATTTCTATGTGTTGTGTTTCTATGTTGGGTTAAGGGGTTGCCTGGTATGGCTCTCAATTAGAGGCAGGTGTTTGGCATTTCCTCTGATTGAGAGTCATATTAAGGTAGGTTGTTCTCACTGTTTGTTTGTGGGTGATTGTCTCCTGTGTCTTTCGTGTCAGTGTATGTGCACCACACGGGACTGTTTTGGCTGTTCGTTCGTTTGATGTAGTCTGTTCCTGTTCGTGAGTTCTGCGTGTAGTATGTAAGTTCCATGTTCCTCCTCCCATGTTCAGGTCTGTCTACGTCGTGTTTGTTATTTTGTAATTTTCAAGTGTTTTTGTGTTCATTTCGTATTTCAATAAATATCATTTATGTCATCATACCTCGCTGCGTGTTGGTCCGACCCATGCTCCTCCTCTTCGGATGAAGAGGAGGAGGAACGCCGTAACAGAATCACCCACCTAACTAGGACCAAGCGGCGGGGGAGAGCTCAACAGAGCAACCAGGACTCATGGACATGGGAGGAGATCCTGGACGGCAAAGGACGCTGGGCTCAGCCAGGGGAATATCGCCGTCCCAAGGCGGAGCTGGAGGCAGCGAAGGCAGAGAGGCGCTGGTATGAGGAGGCAGCGCGGTGACGCGGTTGGGAGCCCGAGAGTCAGACCCAAAAATTTCTTGGGGGGGGGGGGCACACGAGGAGTGTGGCAAAGCCGGGTAGGATACCTGAGCCAACTCCCCGTGCTTACCGTGGAGTGAGAGGGCGTCGTACTGGTCAGACACCGTGTTATGCGGTAAAGCGCACGGTGTCCCCAGTACGCGTGCTTAGCCCAGTGCGGGCTATTCCACCTTGCCGCACTGGGAGGGCTAGGTTGGGCATAGAGCCGGATGTCATGAAGCCGGCCCAACGTATCTGGCCTCCAGTACGTCTCCTAGGGCCGGCGTACATGGCACCAGCCTTACAGGTGGTGTCCCCGGTTCGCCTGCATAGCCCAGTGCGGGTTATTCCACCTCGCCGCACTGGCAGGGCTACGGGGACCATTCAACCTGGTAAGGTTGGGGAGGCTTGGTGCTCAAGAGCACGTGTCCTCCTTCACGGTCCGGTATACCCGGTGCCACCTCCAAGTACCAGTCCACCGGTGGCAGCCCCCCGCACCAGGCTGTCTCTCCGGGTTCTCTCTCCAGCTGCTCCCACCTGTCCAGCGCTGTCAGAGCTTTCCTCCTCTCCAGCGCAGCCAGTGCCTATACCACGCACCAGGCTGTCTCTCCGTCTCCTTCCTACAGGTGTGCCCGTCTGCCCAGCGGCGCCTGAGCTGCCCGTCTGCCCAGCGGCGCCTGAACTGCCCGTCTGCCCAGCGGCGCCTGAACTGCCCGTCTGCCCAGCGGCGCCTGAACTGCCCGTCTGCCCAGCGGCGCCTGAACTGCCCGTCTGCCCAGCGGCGCCTGAACTGCCCGTCTGCCCAACGGCGCCTGAACTGTTCGTCTGTCATGAGCCTGCAAAGCTGCCCGTCTGTCATGAGCCTGCAAAGCCGCCCGTCTGCCAAGAGCCTACAGAGCCGTCCGCCAGACAGGAGCCGCTAGAGCCTTCCGCCAGACCGGATCAGCCAGAGCCTTCCGCCAGACCGGATCAGCCAGAGCCTTCCGCCAGACCGGATCAGCCAGAGCCTTCCGCCAGACCGGATCAGCCTTCCGCCAGATCGGATCAGCCAGAGCCTTCCGCCAGATCGGATCAGCCAGAGTCCCTCAGCCCGAACCTGCCAGAGTCCCTCAGCCCGGACCTGCCAGAGTCCCTCAGCCCGGACCTGCCAGAGTCCCTCAGCCCGGACCTGCCAGAGTCCCTCAGCCCGGACCTGCCAGAGTCCCTCAGCCCGGACCTGCCAGAGTCCCTCAGCCCGGAGCTGCTGCCCCTTATCCCGATGCTGCCCCTTCATTTAGGTGGGTTTAGTTGGAGGGTGGTCATTGGGAGGGGGATACAGAAGCGGGGAGTGACTATGGTGGTGTGGGGACAGCGTCCGGAGCCTGAGCCACCACCGTGGTCAGATGCCCACCCAGACCCTCCCCTAGACTTTGTGCTGGTGCGCCCGGCGTTCGCACCTTAAGGGGGGGGGTTATGTCACGTTCCTGACCTGTTTTCTCTTGTTTTGTATGTGTTTATTGGTCAGGGCGTGAGCGGGGTGGGCATTTCTATGTGTTGTGTTTCTATGTTGGGTTAAGGGGTTGCCTGGTATGGCTCTCAATTAGAGGCAGGTGTTTGGCATTTCCTCTGATTGAGAGTCATATTAAGGTAGGTTGTTCTCACTGTTTGTTTGTGGGTGATTGTCTCCTGTGTCTTTCGTGTCAGTGTATGTGCACCACACGGGACTGTTTTGGCTGTTCGTTCGTTTGATGTAGTCTGTTCCTGTTCGTGAGTTCTGCGTGTAGTATGTAAGTTCCATGTTCAGGTCTGTCTACGTCGTGTTTGTTATTTTGTAATTTTCAAGTGTTTTCGTGTTCATTTCGTATTTCAATAAATATCATTTATGTCATCATACCTCGCTGCGTGTTGGTCCGACCCATGCTCCTCCTCTTCGGATGAAGAGGAGGAGGAACGCCGTAACAGACAGTCTCTCTCTGGTTTTAAAAGTGATGAAATCTCACGTAGGCTAGTATGAAACGTGTGTCTTGGAAGCTGTAGGTAGGCAAGGTGATTTGAGCTATCCGATTGGCCAGCACAGTAGTAGCACTCCATTTAGCCACAGATCTCCCGGTCCACCAGGTAGGCGGAGTTTAATATTCTAACACCGATAGTGTTTTTATAGAGACTTATAAAAATGTGCTTCTTCTATAGAAATAGGTCCTGCCTCTCACTAAATAGTAGAAAGCAGATTATTCAGTCGATGTTCCTATCGGTCCTAGACTATGGCCCTAGACCAGGCCTGGGCATTCCAGTCCTCAGGGGCCTGATTGGTATCACACCTTTCCCCCATCCCTAATCCCTAGCAAACACAGCTGATTTATACTAATTCCATTCTAAACTGAAGATCATGATTAGTTGATTATTGGAGTCAGGTGTGTTAGCTGGGACTGGGAGTTGCCCAGGCCTGGTCTAGACTGTGGCGACATAAACTATATGAATGCAACTGCCACTTCATTAAAGCCGTTAGATGCAGTTCATCATAGCATACTGTGATTTGTTACAGGTGACAATTTTAGTACTCCTCACTGCATTCTCTACCAGAAAGTTGGTTGGCCCCCTTTGACATCAAGTAGGTTGACACATTGCTATGTTCTCATTTATAAAGCCATTTTCCAAAAAGTCCCCCTGAACCTAACATCGTTACTAAACTTTAGACATAGGAATTACCACACCTGGTCTCAGGGATGGTTAACTCTGGAAATTCCTTTGGTCTCTACTGAGTTAGGTAAATCAGCTTTTAGTTTTCTTGCACCTTATTTGTGGAACAATCTTCAAAATGTTCTTAAATGTGATGTTCTGGTGCCTCTACTGCAGGGCTGCCCAACCCTCTTCCTGGAGATCTACTGTCCTGTAGGTTTTCAGTCCAATCTTGTTCCTGGAGATCTACTGTCCTGTAGGTTTTCAGTCCAACCCTCTTCCTGGTGTTACGACTTCGACCGAGGCAGGCTCTCCTTCCCGTTCGGGTGGCGTTCGGCGGTCGTCGTCACCGGCCTATTAGCTGCCACTGATCCTTTTCTCCCCCTCCCTATGTGTTTATTGGGTGCACCTGTTTTGTATGAGGGTGTAATTAGTTGGGCTTATTTAGTCAGCCGGCCCGCACGTTTCTTTGTGCGGGATTGTTTGTATGTAAGTGTGGTGTTGGTTTTGTGCTTCACGTTTACTGGACTGTGTTCATTCCCCCCGTGTCTGGGGTAGTTTATAGTGTACACCCAGTGTGTTAGTAGGGTGGCCTAGTTTGTCCGTGTTCATTAAAGAACATTTGTATTTGCACCTGCTGCTCCTGCGCTTTTCCTTCACACTCCGACACCCAGGCCTTACACCTGGAGATCTACTGTCCTATAGGTTTTCAGTCCAACCCTCTTCCTGGAGATCTACTGTCCTGTAGGTTTTCAGTCCAACCCTCTTCCTGGAGATCTACTGTCCTATAGGTTTTCAGTACAACCCTCTTCCTGGAGATCTACTGTCCTGTAGGTTTTCAGTACAACCCTCTTCCTGGAGATCTACTGTCCTATAGGTTTTCAGTCCAACCCTCTTCCTGGAGATCTACTGTCCTATAGGTTTTCAGTACAACCCTCTTCCTGGAGATCTACTGTCCTATAGGTTTTCAGTACAACCCTCTTCCTGGAGATCTACTGACCTATAGGTTTTCAGTCCAACCCTAAAGTAGCATATCTGATTCAGCTAGTTAAGGTCTTGTTGAGCAGCTAATTAGTACAATCAGGTGTGTTACATCTCCAGGAAGAGGGTTGGGCAACCCTGCTCTAGGGCAATTCAAAAGCTGATTGAGGACCATGTTACTGATTCATGTGTTTGTTTTTTAAGACCATGTTTTTCTTTCTGCTTGCATTCTGTATTTATATTTTGATGTGTGTATTTTCTGTAATTTCTGTAATCCCGGGCTCATCTGTAAAAGAGACATTGCTCTCAGTATGACTGCCTGATCAAATAAAGGTTAAAAAACAACAACAAAAAAACAAAGCTGAAGCGTTACAGATTGCATGATAGAGATGTAAAGGTCATTTCTGATTGAGATGACACATGCAGGGCATACCGTACATTGCCTTTAAATGTCAAATTCCTTGATGTGGAATGAATAGAGCCCTTAAGCTAATAAAGTCCAAAACAAACAAAAACATTGACTGGGAGTGTCAAGAGACAGTTGATTTGACTTTTCTCTGCATAAAAAACCTAGTCTTATTGTTTGATATGGATTTAAAAAGGAATTAAAGAAGAGGGATTGTGAATGTGCTGAAACCTGCTAAATCAGTAGAGTACAATGGAAACCATAAACATTTTGAAAACAGTTGTCTCCACCCACTTCAAACTGCTTTTCAACCCGGACCTCAGAACCTGTCACATTTCCACCTAGAGACATGTGCACCCAATATGATCATATTTATTATAATAATAATAATAATAATAATACAATAATCTTATTCTTATTAATGATGATGATATTAATAATAACGGACACAATCATAATAATAATAACAGACATAATAATAATAGCAATAAAGCCGTAACATATGACTATTTAAATGTAATATACCAATACTGTCATATTTCACATAAATGTTTCACATAAATGTAATACATTAAAATAGGCTATTTTAAGACATTGAAATATACATTTTAACCTGAATGCAATAGGCCTATCGATTAAATATTTAAATCATAAAGTGCAAATATGAACTCAATTAAATTTGGGAAATACAAATTCAAAACTATTGAATTTAATTACAATTTCTCTTGGCAAAACATTCAGATCAAGACAACTTTTGCTCACAATCAATTCATGTTTTCTGACAATCACAATTAAATGATTTAATCCAATAAAAAATGTGTACCCACCCTGAATACCAGCCTGGTCTCATAGACTAGACGTAATATAGTAAATGTAAATCCGGAACACTAGAATGATATGTATTAGTATTAGTATGATATGCTACATTTTGTATGGTTACATAAGATAGATGGTTACTTAGGGCAATAACAAAAGTAGAGTGGTTGGTCAAGGTGGATGGGTAGGCATATAACACGACCGTCTAGCAACCCAAAGGATGTGAGTTCGAACCTCATCACGTACAACTTTAGCGTATTAGCTAATTAGCAACTTTTCAACTACTTACTACTTTTTAGCTACTTTGCAACTACTCAGCATGTTAGCTAACCCATCCTCTAACCCTAACCTTAACCCTTTTAGCTAACCCTAACCCTTTTAGCTAACCCTTCCCCAAACACTAACTTTAACCCTTTAACCTAACTCATGAACTTAACTCTAACCTTAACCCCTAACCCTAACCCCTAGCCTAGCTAACATTAGCCAACATTCTAGAATTCGTAGCATATCAAGTTTTGCAAATTTGGAACATATAGTACGTTTTGCAAATTTCTAACATTTAGGAAGTTTTTCAGATTTTTAACATATTGTACGTTGTCACGCCCTGACTTTAGTTATATTTGCTTTCTTTATTATTTGGTTAGGGCAGGGTGTGACAAGGGGTGGTTTGTTTAGTTTTTGTATTGTCTAGGGGTTTTGCCTTGTCTAGGGTTTTTGTTATCTATGGGGATTTTGAATTGTCTAGGGGTATTTACATTTACATTTAAGTCATTTAGCAGACGCTCTTATCCAGAGCGACTTACAAATTGGGTATGTAGGTTTATGGTGGCCTGAGTGGGTGCCCAATCAGAGACAGCTGTTTATCGTTGTCTCTGATTGGGGAGCCTATTTAGGTTGCCATTTTCCAAGTTGGTTTTGTGGGTATTTGTCCTTGTTTAGTTGCCTGTGAGCACTACGTTGGCGTCACGTTTCGTTTTGTGAGTTTGTTAAGTGTTCTTTGTTTAATAAATAGAAGAATGGATGCAAATCACGCTGCGCCTTGGTCCTCTCCTTTAAACGGCCGTGACAGAACTACCACGTTTTGCAAAATCGTAACATATAATACGATTGTAATTCGTAACATATCATACGAGATGGAGAATGGATATCCACAATTTTATACATATCGTACGAAACATAACATGCTAAATAGAGTGTCTCGGATATACATACAGAATAATACTAAATGCTCAGGTTGTGAATATCGCTCCTTATGATATTGACCCTATGACAAATATGAACTTACTTTCAAGCTCTTTCTCTGTGTTGCGATGTTGTGAGGCCTCTTGTGTAAATTCAAACGATGATCTGTAGTAGCCTGTTAGTGGAACATACTGTGCAGCCTTCTGTGTTAGGAGCGACAACATGAATGATCAACATGAAACATCTACTGTGGGATGGCCTTTTGTGTCACAGCAAGTGAATGATTGAAAGTCATATGCCCCTCCCTACCCAAAGCAGGGACTCCATGAGCGATGTGGCCACACCTCTGAAGATACTGTAGCTTGAGAGAAATATTTAGGTACAAGCCTGCATGCACAAGTTTTCATGCCACTCCTTGTCATACTAAACAGAGTGGAGAACAGAGGATTTGATCCTGATTCAATAACCCTCACAGCTATCCTCCAATCACAATGATTGGAACTCCATCACATTCTATGGCTTATGATGCTCTTAGTACTCACTCTAGCCTACTATACTAGCCCACTATAATAACTCGACACCTAAGAAACACCTTAAAATAACTCACTTTAACAACTCTATTACTACTACCACCATTATTGCTGCTGTTACTACCACTACAACTACTGCTACCATTTCACAACCATACATACTTCAAGACTAGCTAGCACACACATTTTCTGAAGAAAATGTCATTTTCTAATATTATTAGGTGTGCTTGCTGAAAGCAAGAACAACTACTACAAGCCATTATAATTATTATTAGAATCCAACATCCGTATTATTATTATTATTATTATCGGCCTTCAACTGGAAACAGTAGCGACAAAACTGTAGAAGCTACCAACACAACTTTCAAATGTGCAGGCTATCTTCAGGTTGTACGAGATCATCAGTTTCTTGACAATTTCTATTATGGAATAGCCTTCATTTCTCAAAACAAGAATAGACTGACGAGTTTCAGAAGAAAGTTATTTGTTTCTGGCCATTTTGAGCCTGTAATCGAACCCACAAATGCCGATGCTCCAGATACTCAACTAGTCTAAAGAAGGACAGTTTTATTGCTTCTTTAATCAGAACAACAGTTTTCAGCTGTGCTAACATAATTGCAAAAGGGTTTTCTAATGATCAATTAGCCTTTTAAAATGATAAACTTTGATTAGCTAACACAACGTGCCATTGGAACACAGGAGGGATGGTTGCTGATAATGGGCCTCTGTACGCCTATGTAGATATTCCATAAAAAATCTGCCGTTTCCAGCTACAATAGTCATTTACAACATTAACAATGTCTACACTGTATTTCTGATCAATTTGATGTTATTTTAATGGACAAAAAATGTGCTTTTCTTTTAAAAAACAAGGACATTTCTAAGTGACCCCAAACTTTTGAACGGTAGCGCACGTTATATACAGTTGAAGTCAGAAGTTTACATACACCTTAGCCAAATACATTTAAACTCAGTTTTTCACAATTACTGACAGATATTTAGGTAGCCTTTTCCCACCTGTGTTTTGTGGGTAGTTGTTTTCTGTTTTGTGTGAGTACCTGACAGAACTGTTGCGTTTTGTTCCACTTTTGTTTTTGTTCCAGTGTTCAGATTTTAATAAACATCATGAACACGTACCACCCTGCGCTTTGGTCTACTCCTTCTTCCTCAGATGAACATCGTTACATATCTTAGGCTGGAAAAATGTCTGTGTGTTTTTTTGACTTGGCTCTGACCTAACATAATCATATGTTGTGCTTTCGCTGTAAAGCCTTTTTGAAATCGGACATGATGGGTAGATTAACAAGAAGTGTATCTTTCATTTGCTGTGTTGGACTTGTTAATGTGTGAAAGTTACATATTTCAAAAAAATATTTTTGAATTTCGCGCGCTGCCTTTTCAGGGGAATGTTTTCGAGGGGTTCCGCTAGCGGAACACCTGCACTAGAAAGGTTAAACGACACCGTTGTAAATCAGTTTTCGCTCTCCTGCGCCTGACTTCTCTGCCGCCAGTACGCACCTCACTACAAAGCTGTTGTTTATAGGCGTGTTGTTCAGGCAAAATGTAATTTACGTAATCCACAAAAGTAATTATTTATCATGAGAGGGCCATAAACAAGAACTAGTGATGCTGCATACTCAAAGAAAGGTTACAATTTCACATTTCTGGTAAAAATAGTTATAAATTGCTGAAGTGTAGTCACTTTTGAGGACATTTGTAGTTCCTATTCAACAAAACTGTATGAACAAGGCTCGAAATGACATACGCTTTATAAATATGCATAATCAAATTAGAAAACGATTATCTATTAGATTTCATATTTGTATGTTTAGTGTGTTGTGGAAATTCTAATCAATAATGAGGAGAGACAAGGTCAATCACCAATCAGGATATTACTTTATTCAAAACGTATTAATAACATTGATTAACGAGCGGATTTGAGCCACAGCATTTCATAGCAAAGTACATCCTCCTGAATGTTCATGACAAACAACAGATGTGTGGAATGGGTCAGAAGGTAAAACTTTGTATAAAATAAATGAATAATTCACGGCAGACAGTATCTGCGGTAAAGACTGTTCTCGCTGTATGGAAACCAGAGTTTGGCCCCCAAGACTAGGCTCTTATCTCGTCCCTGGTACCTCACAGTACAAAAACACCAACTCATTCTATGGCATAAATCAATCTATATCTCGAGTAAACACCATGTACTTGACCATAGCCAGACTAGCTGCAGGGAGCTGGAGTGGAAAACATCCCTTCTCTCTCCCTTCTCTCTCCCTTCCCTTCTCTCTCGCAAGTGTTAGAGAAAATGTTAATATTTTCTAAAGGTCTTTCTTGATCAAAAAGTCTGCCCCCATATCTGGGAACGTCACAGAGCTCTGGCTTGGCTTCCTGAACTCGTTAGGGACTTTCCGTCTCATATTAATATTGTCCGTCTATGACAAACAGAAAGGGTTTGTTTAAAATCTATGAATTATTTTAGATTAATTAGGGCTGCGTAAGGTTCAACTGAGATAGGAACAATATGACACCTGAACTTGATTAAAAGAATTGTTTAATTCTAAAGTTAATAAATGGCAAATGCAATTTCCGTATATACGGGTTCACTGTAACATCACGCAGGATGAAAACAGAGAAGACACTTGTTCCTGACAAAGATATGATAATATACTCATGACAGAGATAGTTCCCACTTCCGAGCCGGCCTGTCAGAGTAGAGACTGGGCGTGGTTTAGACTCACCCAGCCTATCGTTGGTGTTGGCGCTTTAACCCTTAGCGCATGTGATGTCCCGACGCTGTTGCTGTGTAGATTACGCTCCTTCACCCCAGAGACTGAGGTCAGACAGCTCTGCAATATTGTCTGAGCTATTCGCACCTGTATACAATGCCCACTGTTCTCGCTCAAGGCTAACCACAGCTTCCCAGCACACTTATCTGGGGCTAACTGTTACTTTCAGCACACACACACAGACACCCAGGCTCCCAGGCCAACAGTTGCAAATATTCAATCACATGTGTTATAGTATTGGGTTATAGTGTATAATTCAGAACCTCACAGATGATCTTCGTGTGTATAATTTATCTATTATTGTCTATTGTACACCATAGTCAGCAGTCTCCTGATTAACCCCCCTTCCTCTACACCCCTCCTGTGCTTCTATAAGATTAGCAACGTTTCGGTCACACAGTACAGCGCACACACATTTCACACTGCTGTTCATATCTTATGCCCTTGTACAATGTTGCATACACACACATTCTTTGGGTTGCATCCTCACAGTCAGGCTTCTGAGAATATTGTACAATGCAGGTTCACATGAGTCATAAATTCAAACTTTAATATATAAGATATTTTCTTGTTTATAGTTAGTTAAGCAAGCATGCTAAAAACCTTAAAGAACCCCACAATTAATGGCTATAAATCTGTCTGAATGTTCTACTGTGATGAAATCACTCTCTCCTGCTGCGCTACGATCTAATGATTGCAGGCATGTGCTTTGTCAGTGGCTGTGATGTAGGGTTCAGCCAGGAGTTGATGGACAGTTGGAAGAGCGAATTAAATGTTAGGGGGGACATCCCAGCTTCAAGTGGGTTCAGAGTTCACATCCTATGTCACACATGCTCAGACAAAATACTACCATGTCTGTGGGAACCAGGGCTATCGCTCTATGCTGTCCACAGATAGATTTATAAGCGAAAATATTGGTTGGAACTGGTACCAGAACAGCACAGGTCCCCTAAACAAGGATCAAGATGGCGCCGATAGAGAGGTCTGCCTCACTTCTAGTTCTTAGGAAACTTTGCAGTATTTAGTTTTTTTAGGTATTATTTCTTACATTGTTAGCCCATAAAATCTTAAGTGCAATTATGTACATCCGGAAAGAACTATTGGATATCAGAGCGACATCAACTTACCAGCACTACGACCAGGAATACGACTTTCCCAAAGCGGATCCTTTGTCCGAACCACCCAGGGCATTTGAACTGATTCCAGAGGCCGACCCAAAACAACGCCGCCGGAGAAGAGGTAAACTGAGCGGTCTTCTGGTCAGAAGCACACCACTCACCGTTTCCGAGTATATTACTCGCTAATGTCCAGTCTCTAGATAACAAGGTAGACAAAATTAGGGCAAGGGTTGCTTTCCAGAGAGACATCAGGGATTGTAACGTACTCACGGAAACATGGCTCTTTCGGCATACGCTGTCGGAATCGGTACAGCCACCTGGATTCTTTGTGCATCGCACTGACAGGAATAAACATCTCTCAGGGAAGAAGAAGGGCGGGGTGTTTGTTTCATGATTAACGACTCACGGTGTAATTGTAACAACATTCAGGAACTCAAGTCCTTTTGTTCACCTGACCTAGAATTCCTAACAATCAAATGCCGACCGTATTATCTCCCAAGGGAATTCTCCTTGGTTATTGTCACAGCTGTGTGTATCCCCCCTCAAGCCTACAGTTGAAATCAGAAGTTTACATACACTCGGGTTGGAGTCATTAAAACTTGTTTTTCAACCACTCCACAAATTTCCGGTTAACAAACTATAGTTTTGGCAAGTCGGTTAGGATATCTACTTTGTGCATGACACAAGTAATTTTTACAACAATTGTTTACGGACAGATTATTTCACTTATAATTCACTGTATCACAATTCCAGTGGGTCAGACGTTTACATACACTAAGTTGACTGTGCCTTTAAACATCTTGGAAAATCTTGGATGTCATGGTTTTAGAAGCTTCTGATAGGCTAATTGACATCATTTGAGTCAATTGGAGGTGTACCTGTGGATGTATTTCAAGGCCTACCTTCAAACTCAGTGTCTCTTTCCTTGACATCATGGGAAAATCAAAAGAAATCAGCCAAGACCTCAGCAAAATACATTGTAGACCTCCACAAGTCTGGTTCATCCTTGGGAGCAATTTCCAAATGCCTGAAGGTACCATGTTCATCTGTATAAACAATAGTACGCAAGTATAAACACCATGGGACCATGCAGCCGTCATACCGCTCAGGAAGGAGACGCCTTCTGTCTCCTAGAGATGAAAGTACATTGGTGCGAAAGTGCAAATCAATTCCAGAACAACAGCAAAGGACCTTGTGAAGATGCTGGAGGAAACAGGTACAAAAGTATCTATATCCACAGTAAAACGAGTCCTATATCGACATAACCTGAAAGGCCGCTCAGCAAGGAAGAAGCCACTGATCCAAAACCGGCATAAAAAACCCAGACTACGGTTTGCAACTGCACATGGGGACAAAGATCGTACTTTTTGGAGAAATGTCCTCTGGTCTGATGAAACAAAAAAAATAACTGTTTGGCCATAATGACCATCGTTATGTTTGGAGGAAAAAGGGGGAGGCTAGCAAGCCGAAGAACACCATCCCAACCATGAAGCACGGGGTGGCAGCATCATGTTGTGGGGGTGCTTTGCTGCAGGGTGGACTGGTGCACTTCACTAAATAGATGGCATCATGCGGCAGGAAAATTATGTGGACATTTTGACGCAACATCTCAAGACATCAGTCAGGAAGTTAAAGCTTGGTCGCAAATGGGTCTTCCAAATGGACAATGACCCCAAGCATACTTCCAAAGTTGTGGCAAAATGGCTTAAGGACAACAAAGTTAAGGTATTGGAGTGGCCATCACAAAGCCCTGACCTCAATCCCATAGAAAATTTGTGGGCAGAACTGAAAAAGCGTGTGCGAGCAAGGAGGCCTACAAACCTGACTCAGTTACACCAGCTCTGTCAGGAGGAATGGGCCAAAATTCACCCAACTTATTGTGGGAAGCTTGTGGAAGGCTACCCAAAATGTTTGACCCAAGTTAAACAATTTAAAGGCAATGCTACCAAATACTAATTGAGTGTATGTAAACTTCTGACCTACTGGGAATGTGATGAAAGAATTAAAAGCTGAAATAAATCATTCTCTCTACTATTATTCAGAAATTTCACATTCTTAAAATAAAGTGGTGATCCTAACTGACTTAAGACAGGGGATTTTTACTAGGATTAAATGTCCAATATTGTTCATCTCAGACCATATATTTCAAAATTCAAGCTTTGATAACAAAATAGATCAGTTGGTGTAGCATTTGTGAGGCACAGCTGAGCATATATTGAAATAATTGGCTAATAATTAGCTTTTTTATTTCACTGGACTGATGGTACCTGCATGTGATGGTCATGGTGCTTTCAAGACAACTGGGTCCTCTGGAAAAAACAAGGTCAAATCATGACGTCTGTAAACTTTGGGTCGGAAAGTCGGAGCTCTACAAAGATGCCCGAGTCTCCGAGTTGGATGACTGTTCAAAATGAGTTTCCCCAGTCGGATCTCGTTTTCTTCCGAGTTCACAGTTGTCTTGAGCGCACTGGAGTTGTAAGTCGGAGATTTCCAAGTTCCCAGTTGTTTTGAACACGGTATTAGTCTCAGCGGAGGGAGGGAGAGCAGTGTTGCCAACTTAGCAACTTTGTCGCTATATTTAGCAAGTATTCAGACCCCTCTAGTGACATATTTTCAAAAAAGCGACTAACGACAAATCTAGCAACTTTTTCTGATGTTATTGGAGACTTTTGGAGACTCTGACGTGAAAGCACATATTGTTCTTACTCTTCTCAACGACCACCGTGCTGCTGTGGGCCCCACCCCGTCCCAAAGCACTCACAGGCGGCCCAGTCCTCACGCAGCAGTCCCTCCCAGCTGCAGCCAGAGTAGTTCTAAACAACTTTTTGTCTCTCCCAAGACGTTATTCCTTTCTCCTACCGAGTCCATCACAATTACATGCACATGGCCATTAAGCAAATTAGGTGATGACGTCATTTAGCGACTTCTAGCGACAGACATTTAGCACAGCCAATAGCTACTTTCCTTACTGAGGAGTTGGCAACACTGAGGGAGAGAGCAGCAGATGGTTCGCCTCTCACGGTCCCTGATCTCTCCTTCCTTTACTTCGCTGAGCCTGACCAGATAGAGGGGACACAGACTTCCACTTCCACTTGAAAATCGAGTCGCCTCAGGCAGAACTTCGTGATATTCCCATGACCAGAGAAAGTGAACATAAACACGACGAGATGTTAATAACAATAAAAACACAGGGCTATGGATACACTTGGCTACTCGTTCATGCAGCGCCAGTGGAAGTAGAGGGAAGCACGTTGTATGTTTTGTAATAGTGTTGAATAACACGTATATATGAACTCACTCATGAAAACAGCTTCTCTTTGTTGTTTTCTTTGACAGTCTCTCTCTGGTTTTAAAAGTGATGAAATCTCACGTAGGCTAGTATGAAACGTGTCTCTTGGAAGCTGTAGGTAGGCAAGGTGATTTGAGCTATCCGATTGGCCAGCACAGTAGTAGCACTCCATTTAGCCACAGATCTCCCGGTCCACCGTGTAGGCAGAGTTTAATATTCTAACACCGATAGTGTTTTTATAGAGACTTACAAAAATATCCCTTTTCTATAGAAATAGGTCCTGCCTCTCACTAAATAGTAGAAAGCAGATTATTCAGTCGATGTTCCTATCGGTCCTAGACTATGGCCCTAGACTATGGCCCTAGACCAGGCCTGGGCATTCCAGTCCTCAGGGGACTGATCGGTATCACACCTTTCCCCCATCCCTAATCCCTAGCAAACACAGCTGATTTAAACTAATTCCATTCTAAACTGAAGATCATGATTAGTTGATTATTGGAGTCAGGTGTGTTAGCTGGGACTGGGAGTTGCCCAGGCCTGGTCTAGACTATGGCGACATAAACTATATAAATGCAACTGCCACTTCATTAAAGCCGTTAGATGCAGTTTATCATAGCATACTGTGATTTGTTACAGGTGACAAACCGACTTCTTGCTTCCAGACAAACTAAACACCTTTTTGCCCGCTTTGAGGATAATAGTGCCACCGACGCGGCCCGCTACCAAGGACTGTGGGCTCTCCTTCTCCGTGGCCGACATGAGTAAGACATTTAAACATGTTAACCCTCGCAGGCTGCCGGCCCAGACGGCATCCCTAGCCGCGTCCTCGGAGCATGCGCAGACCAGCTGGCTGGTGTGTTTATATTCAATCTCTCCCTATCCCAGTCTGCTATCCTCACATGCTTCAAGATGGCCACCATTGTTCCTGTACCCAAGAAGGCAGAGGTAACTGAACTAAATGACTATCGCCCCGTAGCACTCACTTCTGTCATCATGAAGTGCTTTGAGAGAGTTGTCAAGCATCATATCACCTCCACCTTACCTGTCACCCTAGACCCACTTCAATTTGCTTACCGCCCCAAAAGGTCCACAGACCATGCAAACGCCATCACACTGCACACTGCCCTATCCCATCTGGACAAGAGCAATACCTATGTAAGAATGCTGTTCATTGACTATAGCTCAGCATTCAACACCGTAGTACCCTCCAAGAAGATGATCGTTGACTTCAGGAAACAGCAGAGGGAGCACTCCCTTATCCACATCGACTGGACAGCAGTGGAGAATGTGAAAAGTTTTAAGTTTGTCGGCGTACACATATCGAGCAAACTGATGTGGTCCACTCACGCAACAGCGCCTCTTCAACCTCAAGTGGCTGAAGAAATTTGGCTTGTCACCTAAAAGCCTCACAAACTTTTACAGGTGCACAACTGAGAGCTTGCTGTCACGCTGTATCAGCGCCTAGTACAGGAACTGCAAGGCTCTCCATGGGTGGTGAGGTCTGCACAACGCATCACCGGGGGCAAACTACCTGCCCTCCAGGACACCTACAGCACCCGATGTCACAGGAAAGCCAAAAAGATTATCAAGGACAACAGCCACCCAAGCCACTGCCTGTTCACCCCGCTATCATCCAGAAGGTGAGGTCAGTACAGGTGCATCAAAGCTGGGGCCGAGAGACTGAAAAACAGCTTCTATCTCAAGGCCACCAGACTGTTAAACAGCCATCACTAACACAGAGAGGCTGCTGCCTACATACAGACTTGAAATCATTGGCCACTTTAATAAATAGATCACTAGTCACTTTAAAAATGCCACTTTAATTATGTTTTACATATCTTGCATTACTCATCTCATATGTATATACTGAATTTTATACCATATATTGCATCTTGCCTATGCCGCTTTGTCATTGCTCATCCATATATTTATATGTATATATTCTTATTCCATTCCTTTACTTATATTTGTGTGCATTAGGTAGTTGTGGAATTGTTCGATTATATGTTAGTTATTGCTGCACTGTCGGAACTAGAAGCACAAGCTTTTCGGAAACACTCGCAATAACATCTGCTAACCATGTGTATGTGACCAATAAAATTTGATTTGCTTTTATTACATCTAAGAGGACATGTTGTGGCGAAATCGTGCACGAAGCCTTCACCGTGCTCTGTCACTTTAAGAGCGCAGCAGCAGTCAGGAAGGGGGAAATAAAGATGGCTCTTCCGGATCTTTCGGTTGGCGCGGCAGTTTTGACAACTTATGCAACTCTGCAGAAGTCTTGTGTCGTTTCAGCGTGCTTAAAATCGCCTTTGTTACCGCGCTACTCCTGACGAGTTGGAACCCTGCTATCCTCTGATCTCATGGATTACTAGCAACATTGTTGCAAGCTTTTGTCAAACAAACAACCAAGGATTGTGTAGGACGGACGAATGAACATATACTCAGATGTACTCATATGAAACAAGTTTTACAAGGACTCGCTCACCAGTGTCATGATCAAATGTATGATCAAGAGCCTCCCATACAGTAGATCGTTTGGTCATTATGCTGCCACAGAATGAATTGTGAGCATGACCTCAAAGCTTTATATACTGCAGAAAAGTTCTATATACTATTGAAACACTGTTTGTGAGACAACAGGTGTGGTTCCAGTGGGGGAAAGGTTATATTGGGGAAAGGTTCCCGTGGGGGTTGCCATGGAAGCCAAGAAGGGGAGTGAGGTGTGTGTGCTCAAACACACATGCATGTGGGGGTCTGGGAGAAGTGTGTCCAGCTTATTAATGGACATGTGCCTGAACTCAATTTTACAAACTAATTGTATTCTCACCTATTCATTTCTAATGACCGGGAATACCACAGGTATACAAAGTTAAATACCCAACATGTAATGAAAATCATAAATGTATTTTGTGTGTTCAGATGCAGTGTGGACAAAGTCATGGAGCCTTATGACAATCAGATTAAATGAAAGTTTTTCAGAGAGATAACTTGTAAATGGGTCCAAATCAACCGGAAACACAGCAGGAGGGTTAAAGGGAGGTTGCATGAGTTTGTTTTAACAGTATAGACATTAAGGTGTTATTTGTTTTGTCTTTGAACACACACACCTCATTCCCCCACTGGGAGGTAATACCGAATATTGCAAATTCTAAGGGTTATGACTGGGTTCCTTCTTGTCAATTGTTTCTATGAAGTTGCCTTTTAAATTGCTCTGCCATTATTATTGTATGCGGTATTATTGGTTGGGTTACCCCTGTGCTGTGACGTGTTTAATATGGCATCTTATCCTTTCTCTCCACTGGCTACCTAGCAAACAGGCTACCCTCTCTTCTGCTGATCTTTTTCCTGGTGTGGTACTCTCTCATACTCTTTTCCTTTCGGCAGGTATAATACCTGCCTGGCGCCAAATGAACATCTTTACCTCTAATCAATACGTTTATCGGCGAACAACAATGAAAGGAAAGGTAAAAAGTAATTTAAAAAGAGCTTCCTGGTGCAAAAATTATACAGAAAATATTTGTTCAAGTGCCAGCGTCTATAAAATGAGGAAGTCAATGAGCTAATGGTCTTCCAATCTTGTCAACCACTAATCACATTTAATGACTGCACAATAATCCAAATGACAAAAGCAATGCACCCCCCAACAACAAAAAATACACATTTTATTTATGGGGTAGAAAAATAGTCATCTACTGCAGTGCATTTATCATGACATTGGTCACCATTTAAACCAATGCAAATAGTCCCAACGTATAGTTCCAGAAATGTTGAATTTATACAAATACTTCTTTACCAATTAAATTATGTCTACAAAAGGAAAGCATTGGGGTCATCAACTGTCCACGTTAGGGTTGCATTGGGGTCAGCATCAACTGTCCATGTTAGGGTTGTGTTGGGGTCAGCATCAACTGTCCACGTTGGGGTCAGCATCAACTGTCCATGTTAGGGTTGTGTTGGGGTCAGCATCAACTGTCCACGTTAGGGTTGTGTTGGGGTCAGCATCAACTGTCCATGTTAGGGTTGCGTTGGGGTCAGCATCAACTGTCCACGTTGGGGTTGTGTTGGGGTCAGCATCAACTGTCCACGTTAGGGTTGCGTTGGGGTCAGCAGCGACTGTCTACTGGGTCCAGAGAGAAGATGGTGCCCTCCAGGGTTAGTCCCATATTGAACCCCTCCTTCAGAGAGAGACACACACACACAGGTCAGTGATCCAACCAGAGACTACAGAAGTCTAGAGCAGTGTGTCCTATATAACAATGAGCAATGCTGTAATTACAGGGCAGTATCCTAGACATAATCTCAATTGAGATTCTCAGGAAACCTTGCTTTCTAATTCAGGTCTACACTTAATCTGTTTTGACAAAAGCAAAATGATGGCTAATTGATAGGAAATGAGCAGGACTAGCACCAGCAGGCTGGGAGCAAACATGGTATGCTACAATCATAATGTACTTTGACAGTTGGCCTCTATGTACATAATTGATTTATGAGTGATGCAAACATTCAAATAGAGGCAGACCTCAGTGAAAATGTGAATGCATGTTTAATGGAAAAAAAAGATGTGATGGATATTGTGAAGCATACACATAGGTGAGAGTAAACTAACCGTCGCTGACGCTGCACAGTGAAGAGAGAGAATAAGATTATATACTGTAGGTTACAATCTATAGTTAGATGAACTAACTGTAGGTCATAATCTTGTTAGATTATAAACTCAGCAAAAAAATAAATGTCCTCACGGTCAACTGCATTTATTTTCAGCAAACTTGACGTGTGTAAAATGTTTGTTTGAACATAAGATTCAACAACAGACAAACTGAACGAGTTCCACAGACATATGACTAACAAATGGAATAATGTGTCCCTGAACGGGTCAAAATCAAGTCAGTCAGTATCTGGTGTGGCCGCCAGCTGCATTAAGTACTGCAGTGCATCTCCTCCTCTTGGACTGCACCAGATTTGCCAGTTCTTGCTGTGAGATGTTACCCCACTCTTCCACCAAGGCACCTGCAAGTTTCCGGACATTTCTGTGGGGGGGGGGGGGGGCTCACCCTCCAATCCAACAGGTCCCAGACGTGCTCAATGGGATTGAGATCTGGGCTCTTCGCTGGCCATGGCAGAACACTGACATTACTGTCTTGCAGGAAATCAGCCATACTGCTCGTTCTGTGCGTGGTGGCATTGTCATGCTGGAGGGTCATGTCAGGATGAGCCTGCAGGAAGGGTACCACATGAGGGAGGAGGATGTCTTCTCTAACGCACAGCGTTGAGATTGCCTGCAATGACAGGCTCAGTCCGATGATGCTGTGACACACAGCCCCAGACCATGACAGACCCTCCACCTCCAAATTGATCCCGTGCCAGAGTACAGGCCTCGTGTAATGCTCATTCCTTCGACGATAAACGCAAATCCGACCATCACCCCTGGTGAGACAAAACCGCGACTCGTCAGTGAAGAGCACTTTTTGCCAGTACTGTCATGTCCAGTGACGGTGGGTTTGTGCCGGTGATGTCTGGTGAGGACCTGCCTTACATCAGGCCTACAAGCCCTGTCCAGCCTCTCTCAGCCCATTGCGGACAGTCTGAGCACTGATGGAGGGATTGTGCATTCCTGGTGTAACTCGGGCAGTTGTTGCCATCCTGTAGCTGTCCCGCAGGTGTGATGTTCGGATGTACCGCTCCTGTGCAGGTGTTGTAACATGTGGTGTTTTCGGAGTCAGTAGAAAGGTCTCTTTAGTGTCCTAAGTTTTCATAACTGACCTTAATTGCCTACCGCCTGTAAGCAGTTAGTGTCTTAACGACCGTCCCACAGGTGCATGTTCATTAATTGTTTATGGTTCATTGAACAAGCATGGGAAACAGTGTTTAAACCCTTTACAATGAAGATCTGTGAAGTTATTTGTATTTTTACAAATGATCTTTGAAAGACAAGGTCTTGAAAAAAGGACGTTTCTTTTTTTGCTGAGTTTATACTTAATATATGTAAAATATTTACTCAGACCATGTAAACAATATACGGCATTACAATAATGACAAGATTAACATTCAACTCTTATAAGACGGGTCCAGTATAAACTCTAGAAAGGCTGTGTCCCATTCTAAAAGGCAGAATCCATGTCGATTGGAACGCAGCCAAAGCATACAGTATTTTACCATTGATAAACATCTAATCAGCATAATGGTAGAGCGTTGCTATATTTGTTTAGAGGCAATGCTATTACTTACACCAATGACTGAGCACATAATGCCTGTGTAATATGCCCCTTATTAACGTAAATATATGAGCATTACAAAGACTCGCTCTAGAAACACTGCTGTTCCTACAGTTGAATGTACACACCTGCATTTCATCCAGTTTAGATTGGACGTCAGGAGGAAAGGATGTGTTGCAGAGGAACGGGTCAAAAGGCTCCGCCCCCAAAATATCTGTTCCTGTTGGAGGGGAGAGATGGAAGGATGAGGGACCGAGGGAAAATACACAGCAGAGAGAGGGAAGACAGGAGTTGAATCAGCATACTGTATGTGTGCAATTGTTAATTTAACAACTTGTATTAGTCTTTATGCAATTGCATACAACAGTTTATCAATCAATTTCATTACGACATAATGTAAAAAGGAGCATAGTGCGGCAGAGTAGTCACCTCTCTCTTTCAGGAAAACATGTGGAGGAGGTGGAGGAGGGGAAAAGGAGGGAGGAGGAGGGGAGGACCCATTGATGGCAGGTTTCCTTGCCATAGGAGACCCTGAGGAGAATGGAACCATGTCGAAAACGTCCGTCGGGGGACGCCTGGATATGGTGCTCCATGCCTGAGGGGGGAAAACAACCAAATACAAAGCTGTTGAATGGCAGCTGGATGTCATACTAAGGCTACAGTCATAAAACCAAACACACACACCCTCATAATACACTGTCTAAAATAAGGGCGCTTCTGTGATTCTATATGACGTGAACCATAGAACCTTTTTGCTTCTCTTCTAGCAGTGTATTAAGGAAAAGCGAGAGAGAGCGGTAGCTATTTACTCGCGGTCGAGGTAAGCAGCACCCATAATGCTGCGGTAGCCTGGGCTGGGCAGGTTTACTGGGTGGAGGGGTTAGTAGACCAGCGGAGATACTGGAGTCTGGAGAGCTGGCTGGGGTTAGAGCCACAGAGGACATCTCTAGAAAGGAAAGGGCGTTCAGGCTGACACTGTCATCCCAGAACATAGACGAGGGACTCGGCAGCATGTGGGCCTCGCTAGAAGAGTTCAAGTGTAGAAGCTGAGGAGAAATCAGCCAGAGAAAGAAGAAACAGGTAGCGATTTGTTATCACTGATGTCAGGAAGTAAGATAAGGTGTTGTTACGGCAGACATTTCTAGGGATTAGTGTGAGACAAACTGTTAGATTAGTAGCTAGGTTACCGGTGAGCCTTGACAATCTGCCATGTGATCCTCTAGATCTTGAAGTCGTTCTTTCAACTTGGAATTTTCAGTTTCCAGTTCCAGAATCTAAAGTCAACAAACACAAGCCAAGATCATAATCTAAGAGGTCCCATTTTGTTAGGCCTTTTTCATGCTCTAGGCATGTCAGGATGTGGCACTACATTCCCCATGATTAAATAGTGCACTAGAGAGTTCTGATCAACATTAGTCCACTGTAGAAGGAACGCAGACTTACTCTTTTCTGCAGACTGCCGATCTGTTTCCTCATCTCCACGTCTTTTCCGCCAGACTCCAGAAACTTCCTGTACGCCAGGTCAAATGCTCGACCAATGCTGACGGTGATCTCCTCTGCCTGCAATCCAGGGCATCATGGGTATCCTCAAACATCTAGTGAAAGTACCCTTTGACATGTTGCACATATATGATGTTGTACACATGTTTCAGGGACCTTTTCTGCTCTTGACCGCTATTTTCAGAACTACTTGCTTAAAAATAAAACCTCTAACACCTCTTTAAACCTGAAACAACTAGTTAGGATGAATTCAATAATGCTACTAAACCACCGTGACCTCATACTATGGACTAACGTCTGGTAAATTGACATCTAAGATTCATATAAGGTTATTATAACCTCTAAAGAATCCATATAAAAACACATGAAATACACAAACACTAAATTAAACTTTTTTCCCCTTACACATTTTTCACTGTCGAACACATAACAGATGTGTTTTTTGGTCTCTGGCTCTGTGCAGATGAAGGTGAATATCCTCTTGTCCGTTTTGTCGTCCGCGCAGAAGGATATCCTATGAAGCTGACAGTTGTGCTGTACATCCTATAATGAATGAAGATAAATGAGCTTCATCTAATTCTACTCATAAAAAAAGAATATTAAGACAGACCGCTTTAGTAAGGGCTGACTGCTTGGTGAGTTTATTCTTCACAAAAGACCCAATGAATCTGGTCTATTATGAGGCCCTCACAGTGAACTTACTCTGGTCTTGGGGTCTAATAATTTCACTCCGTAGATGGATACCTGCAGCTCCACCTTCGGTGTTTTGTGTCCCTCTGATTTCTTGATATGCCTTTGGAACTGCAGGATTGAAACGTCAAATCCAAATCTAATTTTATTGGTCACATACACGTGTTTAGCAGATGTTATTGGTCACATACACGTGTTTAGCAGATGTTATTGGTCACATACACGTGTTTAGCAGATGTTATTGGTCACATACACGTGTTTAGTAGATGTTATTGCGAGTGTAGCGCTGTAGTGCCTCTAGTTCCGACAGTGCAGTAAATATCTAACAATTTCACAACATATACCCAATACACACAAATCTAAGTAAAGGAATGGAATCAAGAATATTTAAATATATGGACGAGCAATGTCAGAGCGGCATCGGCTAAGATACAGTAGAATAGTATAGAATGCAGTACATACATATAGGATGAGTAATGCAAGATATGTAAACCATTATTAAATGAAAGGGACATTATTAAAGTGACTAGTGTTCCATTTATTAAAGTGGCCAATGATTTCAAGTCTGGATGTAGGCAGCAGCCTCTGTGCTAGTGATGGCTATTTAACAGTCTGATGGCCTTGAGATACAGTAGAAGCTGTTTTTTTAATCTCTCGGTGCCCGCTTTGATGCACCTGTACTGACCTCGCCTTCTGGATGATAGCGGGGTGAACAGGTAGTGGCTTGGATGGTACGTTATGAAATTGACAAATCTAAGGTACTATAAAATCAATTGTTTGAGTACTGGGGGAAATCCTTAAGAGCATACCTTCAGCTTTCTCACTGCTACCCTTATGACATCTGTGCCTTTAGGTTGGTCAACCTCTGTTACGCCAAGGAACTGCAACAGGATAAAACGGCACATCATTTTCAGTCCAGTAGATGGTGCTATTCACCTCTGTGAGCTCAACGCAGGCGGAAGTGGAATTAGAAGATCCTACCTTGACATTGTACGCCATGTGATTCTTGGCCAAAGCCTCAGGGGATGTCATTCCTCCAGATTTATCTGAAACAAAGAAATGAAGGTTAACACCGTACATACATGTATTGAAATTTGATACAGAAAAAATATATATTTATGTTTTAAAACATGTATACAATTCTTTGCCATCCAAGCCTTAAACAGATACAGGATTAGAACTGGTCTGACCCGGGTTCTTCTTCCCCAGGAAGTGTATATAAGCATCTATCAGCTAAGCTACATAATTAGATAAAGTGATGGTACAACAAACAAATTATATAAAAAAAGGTAACATTGACAATTAAACATTTGCTGTGATTATGTTCATCTTGATTAATGCGACAAGAGCAGGAACTAGTGTCTTGTATCAGGAGTTATCTACATTCCATCAACTATTAGGCCTGTGCATAACCACAGCCATTTTTAGCATTGGCATTAGACCAGTGGCCCCACTGAGTTGAGTTCCCACATCAAAGGCTACTGCTCCACATGTGCTCAAGCCTTCCTTCACATTTCATACAGAACCATGGGGATTACTGAAAGGTCACAGAGAGAGAATACAGATTTTACCTCCATGTAGAGGGATACATCAGGTAGTATTAGTGTAACCTCCATGTAGAGGGATACATCAGGAAGTATTAGTGTAACCTCCATAGACAGATACATCAGGTAGTATTAGTGTAACCTCCATAGACAGATACATCAGGTAGTATTAGCGTAACCTCCATAGACAGATACATCAGGAAGTATTAGTGTAACCTCCATGTAGAGGGATACATCAGGTAGTATTAGTGTAACCTCCACAGACAGATACATCAGGTAGTATTAGTGTAAACGCCATATAGGAGGTCAGGTAGTATTAGTGTAATCTCCATATAGGGACACATCAGGTAGTATTAGTGTAACTCCATATAGAGGTCAGGTAGTATTAGAGTAATCTCCATATAGGAGGTCGGGTAGTATTAGTGTAACCTCCATATAGAGGTCAGGTAATATTAGTGTAACATCCATAGAGGTCAGATAGTATTAGTGTAACCTCCATATAGAGGTCAGATAGTATTAGTGTAACCTCCATATAGAGGTCAGGTAGTATTAGTGTAACCTCCATACATGAGGTCGGGTAGTATTAGTGTAACCTCCATACAGGAGGTCAGGTAATATTAGTGTAAATTCCATATAGAGGGATACATCAGGTAGTATTGGTGTGACCTCCATATAGTGACAACTCAATATTATGAAGGTGTTCTTAATGTTTTGTACTCAATGTAAATGAACACATCAGGTAGTATTAGCGTAAGAAACCCATGCAGTCAGGTGGAAATGTGCTCGTTTTGCCTACTGTAGACACACTGGCACTGAATGTGCTGTAAGTTGATCTGTAATATTAATGTAAATGAATATAACAGGGAAGCAAGAGAGTGGTGTTTGTGGTTCAGATAAAGAAAATGCATTTTGGTTTTATTCTGGTAGGAAAGCACACAGCCTCATTTTATTCCAACTCTTTCTCACTTTGACGGTGATAATATACACTAACTGCAAGGTATGGATGGATTGAACAGCCACACCTAATGAATAGTTCTCATGAAAATACTATATATTGTTCATTCACCTTGATTAATCACATTCAGTGCCAATGTGTCTCCACAGTTTACAACCAACAGGAAAGGCTATAAAGACGCAGTGTCTCAAATGCGACCGTATGCCCTATACAGTGCACTCTCTTTGACCAGGGCCTATACAGTGCACTCTCTTTGACCAGGGCCTATACAGTGCACTCTCTTTGACCAGGGCCTATACAGTGCACTCTCTTTGACCAGGGCCTATACAGTGCACTCTCTTTGACCAGGGCCTATACAGTGCACTCTCTTTGACCAGGGCCTATACAGTGCACTCTCTTTGACCAGGGCCTATACAGTGCACTCTCTTTGACCAGGGCCCATAGGGGCCCATTTGGAGACCCTCTCTGCATCAGATGGTCTCCATGTAAATATGTCTCTGAGATAGGAGACATCACAAATGACAAAATTAACAATAAAATAAATAAAAATTGTGTACTTGAAACGGGACTTGGGAGAGTAACAATGTGTCTCCTAACTAATCCTGGAAATACTGTCAACACAACAGGGGTGAGTTCTAGGTGGATTAACGGGTAGAGGCTGCTTTAAGATCCAGTACACACACACTATTATGGATGTTTAAAAGTAGTAGCAGGAAAGTGTGTGGGTATTTGTAGAGTGGGGTTGACGCAACAGAATAGAATGTGCCGCACAGCATCCTAATGAAATATTCAGACCACCAAACCCAGCTACTGCTGCGACTGCTAAGTGAGAGACTCTGGGCAGACGTTGGTGGTGAGGTAAAGACCGTGAAGCATCGGAGGCCAGAGGCGGCGCATATGCACGCATATTAGGAAAGTCACTAGTCTAGTAAAACATCAGCTCAGAGACACCTGTATCAGCCCACTGACAGATGTAACCAGCCATGTCTAGAGTTTTTGCAGCTTAGAGAGCTCAAGCGAGAGATTGTGTCTAGACTCGACAGTTCATTCAGATTCTGTATTATGGAATTCTGATTATAGAATTCCAAACACGTCATGCGTCTGTCTACATTTAAAATGTGTCCACATTGTGTCCGTTCCCGCACTATATTCAAAATCAAGTATGCATTCTACAAACGGTAGAATAGGCTAAATATGATAACGCCACAACAGCTGTTGGCAGCAGCTAACTACTGTAGCTAGCCAGCAAGCTAACAAGAAACGCTAAAGGGACTGCAAACGAGTTCGCATAACTCTAGCCAAATATTTTTCTAAATATTAGCTAATTGGATACCATTTGAAGCCAGCAAACAGGTTCCCTACATGCTAGGAACATATTTCCTCCAACGTTATAATGAAACGGTGCCTCAGTCCCAAAACACACGTTTTCTGGAGACTTGTGGTAGGAGTGCTGATGACGTCGCCCACGCCATGCGTTTCAGTAGCCTGATTGCGTCCAGACTGAGGAGAAATCTGCACACAATGCATTCCTGACCACCTCCTGAAGTGGTCAGACAGATCTGAACACAATCTGACGACAAAGCCACTATTGTGCGTCTAGATCCGTCTTCGTATTATGATAGCAGAAGTCGCATGTAAGTGTAAAGTGTAGACACGACTAGAGAGACAGAAAGAGACACTAATGAAGATGAGAATTGAGACATTTGTTCATCAGGAATTAAATTGAGTAGGTACAAATTGCCTTTACATGATGTTCTGTAAGTAACACATATATTCCATAAAGAACTACAACATGAAATGTCTCTACCCACTGGACACAGACCTCATTTCAATGTCAAAGTTTGATTTACTTTTACAGTTTACAGTTGGTTCAGTTGTCAACTAACATGAAATAAAAAATAAAAAAAAATCCCTTACATTGATTTATTTTTATCAATCCAGTTTTCCACTGATTCAACGTCCTCACATTAAATGTGATTAAAAACGACGTGGAAACAACGTTGATTCAACCAGGTCTGGCCCAGTGGGTAAGTACTTGAGGTCAACATGCTTTCAAAAGACTGTGCCGTTTGTGTACAAGAAACATGGTGTTATTTCAAATGCACTCAATGAATACAGTGAGCTGTTACCGTTTCTCCTGTTGAAAGCCCAGTTCATACTGCAGTAGCTTCTATGGTGGTACTGAGACCGGGGCTCTGCAGTGGATCAGGAGCCTGGAGGGAGAAAACACAACAAAGTCAAGGTCAAGGACATTGAACGACTGACTGAGGGGCTGTGGGTTAGGGGGTGGCTGGGAAAAGAGAGATCAGCGCCCCAAATGGCACCCTATTCAGTGCACTACTGTTGGCCACAGCCTTACGGCACGTGGTCAAAAGCAGTACACCACATCGGGAATAGGTCGCTACTTGAGACACACTCAGAGAGAGACATCCATCTGTATTGGCTTGTCTTGGCTAACTGGTGCAGTGAGAGATCAATGTGAAGCTAAATGACTGGAGACCGGAGCTAGAATGACGTTTGGTCTGGTGTTGGGTAAAGGAGACAGGAGCTAGATTGAGGTTTGGTATGGTGTTGGGAGGTAAAGGAAATATGGGTTGGAGACAGAGGACAGGACTATTGTGAACTTCATTCACATGGATGCACCTAGTGGAAACCACACACACACAGAATAATAGATGCAATGCATTTCTGCTTCTACCAATGTTCAGCCTTTAGGATGCATTCCTCTATACGATTATCCCTGATCCAACCAGTCAAGCCATGCTAAGCTTTAGCCAGCGCTCGACTTAAACAGTCATGCCTTAAACCCAGTCATCCCACAGAAAAACAACACTATCCCTTTGTTAACACAATTGCAAAAATAAACATGTTGCCTTGAGTAACACTAGTGAACAGTCTGCTTGTGAATGTAGCATATTCCATATCGCCAGACCAGTTCATTTCAGTTCAAACGATTAGGTCAGAGGTTTCTATCATTTTTCATGATTTCACTTCCCTATATGACAAGTGCATGAGATGTAAACTAGTGAGGCTTGGTGGTGACTCAGCTGAACGGTCTCTCACACCATGGACGTTTCCATCAAAGTTACCAAAGATATAACCAAGGCCACTATCATGTTTAGTATAACCTTTACGTGGAAAATCCCTATATCAGCCATAAACTCTTGTGTAACTGGAATGTCTTCCTATATTCCTCACCAACTACAGCTTCTTAGCCTGATGGAGCTAGACGGCTAGAAGGCTGACATGCTGCAAGTAGTTTGAGTTCTCAACGTACTGCCACGTTCCTCACCTCTTTACTAAGATCTTAGGACGGAGACTTCTGAGAGCTGTGGATACAGGTACAAATGTAGGATCTTTATTTGAGCCAATTTGCTATAGCTGGAAAATAATGCCGCAGCAACATGAAATGTGAATTATAATTAATGCACAATTTTCTAGGGGTTGATACATTTTGTGTAAGGGAAAGATCATGTCTGAAATGTCCAAGTGGAAATGACAAACTCCAGAAGACTTTTTTAACCTCAAATACACAAGTTGAAAATATGCTACAATGCAGGAAAGTTGTCCTGCAACAGGGTGATCAAATGAACATCCTACATCTGTATGCAGTGGAAACTTTCATAGTTTATATGGTTTCTCCTCCATCTTCTTAGACAGAGAAAAGTCTTTCCTCCCTGAAACTAAAACTGTCGCCAACCTCTGAAATGACCTCAATCTTTTATTTAAATTACACTTTAAAAAATGTCATGGCACAGATAGACGGGCTTAACTACGTCTAATATATGTGTTATATTAGCTTTGTATAAGCAGCTTTGTTTTGGTCTTGTTGGGACATAATCTAACAGGGTCTGAGATGAAGAATTAAGGGCAACACAGTCGGACTCAAAATCACAACATGGACTTAAGCTCCGCAGGCTAGAATCAATGCATGGTCTAACAACGGACACAAAGGAGACAAAATATTGATTTTGAAAAAGAATCGTGATGGCTAAAGAACATACCTTGTCATAGGGTCAAGGGTCAGTTATTGTAATTTCATTCAATGGGTGACATCGTCACAGTTCATTGTTCTTGGTGAGACTACACCTCATGTAAAAAATGAATACACTGGCTGTAGCCAAGACATGTCATATTGTAGATATTCTTGTCATGAAAAACATGTACAGAAGTTTAAAAAATACACTTATTGCAGATTGAGTGTATTGTACACTGTAAGCAATTCAGTTAAGGGCCACGGGAAGAAATGAATGCATCATCATTACACGCATACAAAGAGGCAACCTCAGAAATCATTGTCATCAATTCAATAACATGTCAGTCATACACTGACAATCCAACACCATATAAACCCATAAAGGATCCATTAAAATGGACTTCCATCATGCACTTCCATTGACAAGTGTCTCAAAGTAATATTATCCATCCTCTCAAAGCCTTAGAGAGTGAACGACTTTCAATTTACATGCTGGTTTTATCAAGAAATAATACTTTAATGTGGCACATGGACTATAATGGAAGTGTAATTAGATTTCCATGGATGCATGGTAACACCAGATACATCTAAATTGAAAATACTACAGACAGGAAGCCATTTTAAAAAGTTACGAGAAAAAAAAAAGGATGGGGGAAAAAAAGGGGGAAAAAAGTGTGACTTCTTCCTTCAGGAACCAATCTTATTAAAAGTGTCTTCCATTATAGGGATCCATGGATCAGATCTCCACGCTGCACAGGGAATTTACATTTGGGGGAACGTGTTTTGGTGGGAGCTGAGTTAGGTCTGTCCTCACTCAGAATAAAACAGGGCCAGGATGATTGAGGCCATCACTGCTTATGGCTGTCACATAGCAACCATTACAGTCAAAGACATCGGTTGGTTCTCTCAAATACTTTTCACCTATTTGTTAGTCATGAAGAAAATGTTCTCACATAGGCAAGTATCCTAAATTCCACTGGGGTCAAATGTATATTTAGTCTCCCATTGACATCAATGCATGACTAAGTGAAAATTCAGCTTAAGTGGAAGTTAGGATTTAGCCTCTGTCTACTCAAATGATGATCCAGACACTTCCTGGAAACTAATGTGTGACCTAGGAAGACAACAACAGTGTGTCCATCAGGGACCCATTCCAACTAATGAAGGCTTTTAGATTCATAGCTACTCCCAGAGAGGAGGTACTCAGATCCCCCTTAAAGGGGCAAACTGCAATTGAAACAATAACAAAGCAGGTACCCCACCACTGTTTCGGTAAAAATGCTGAGGGATAAGGCTGGAAACTGCAGACTGCCCCTTTTAACTAACCTATTTTACTGTGCTCATTTATTAGCCAGATTAGAATAGCATTCATACTAATTACTGCGTCTCAAACGGAATCCTATTCCTTATATAGTGCACTACTATTGACCAGAGCCCTATGGGACACAACCTTACTTTAGTCATGCGGAAATTCCAAATCCGATTGGCAGTTTCAAGTGCCGGGTGCGAAGCGGCGAGGAAGGTGTTTCAAACACTATGGCCTGTTTTCTTTTCTCTTCTCCTTTCTGATAGGTGATGTGGCAATGGTTGTCATGGGTTGGAGGGGGAAGTGTAGTTCTTTGTTTTGGGGTGGCCTGTGCCTTTATGCTATGTGAAGTTGAGCAATGTGAAGTTGATTTGAGGCCATGACTGATGTCTGCCACTCTCAAAGTTCTTGAGCTAGTCGTTCCGTTGCTTTGTAGAGAAGTGTGTGTGTGTGTGTGTGTGTGTGTGTGTGTGTGTGTGTGTGTGAGAGACGACAAGACAAAGCACTCTAGTATAATGAGGCAGGTCTATAAATCTCACTGAGTGATTCCCGGTGAACCGTTTAAGGCTTAAACCCTTTTTAATAATTTCACTCTAATCTTCATGGCTGTTTTTGCATGATAAGGACTTTTGCCCACGGAATGCCAGACCGAGACATTCATAATGTGACCATATTTTCCTGTCAAGCATTGATTTCCTAGGGGAGGTGGTTCTCTCAGAGGCTGAGAAAATACAAGCCCTCGAGGGCAAGGACAGACTAAACTAAGTTTAAAACTGTGGTCCTGCTTTTTACTTCCAGTAGATAAGAAAAAGAGAGAAAGAAAGAAAGAAAGAGAAGGAGAGAAAAAAGAAAGAAAGAGAACTTTGCAAGTTCAGTGAGAAACATTTGTCAAAGCCGAAGATGGCACTGTTAAGAATGAGTACTTATTTTTCTAACCAAGGGAGAACATATCCCAGCTATACCATTACTATAAGACATACTCAGCTCCTTGACCTTGCTATTAATGTAGCACATACTGTACCGGATTGCAATTAAATAAAGACCTATATGTCGAATCTGAAATTTGAGCCTGTTTGCTGAAGCAGGAAAAAAATTCCTGCAGCAAGAGGAAATGTGAATAATTACGTGGATTATAATTAATGGACATTTTTGTAGGGGTTGATACATTTAAAGTCTGAAATTTAAAAGTGGAAATTACAAACTTTAGAAGCCTTTTTAAACCTCAAATAAACTGCTAGTTTTAAATGTCATGCATTGGAGCAAAGTTCTCCTTGAAAAGGGTGATCAAATTACGATCCTACATCTGTAGCACATACTGCGCTGTGACCAATCAGGGAACATGACAGGACTAAATAATGCTCACTAACTGACACACTCAGCAGAGCTCCATTTGGAACAACAATAGTGTGTTACCTGTCCTTTACACATGCAAGACATTTTCATGTAGAAGAACAGGAGTGGTCCTGTACCTTTATGAAATGTTCAGGGAACATGTTGTGACGAGAGGAAGATGAATGTACCTTCTTGATTTGGATTTGTGTGTCTGGAACCCACTAGTAGTGTCCGTCAATCATCTATCCTCCCCTCTGACTCATCAGGTCCCTCTCTCCTGTTGAGAGAAAAACAGAGGAAGTATTGATCATCATCCCCATCATGATTATAAAGGATCTTCTCATGGTAACCATACATTATTATAATATGACATCTCTTTATAGCATAAAATATTGGAAGATTATGACTACAAATTGGAAGAACATTTTTATATTGGACATGCTAGGATCTAATCATTTGCATCTATATTGCTCCACGGATTGAAACATGAAGCATAATAGGTTATGCAATATTGGTATATACAGTAGTGTATCATAGTATACTATGGAGTATAAAGCCCCCTGACAGCCATTGTCACGTTGTTTCTATAACCATTACTAATGGAGTAATAGTATTTTCTCCATTTCTATCTCAGGGCAAATAACAACCATGAAATCCCAGCTGAGATTTGTCTCCTGGAACATTTTCCTTCCATTAGAATATAATGTGCATCACCACAGCAACCTGACAGCCCACAATACAACAATAAATGGCTTAACTCTTTCCCCTTATAGATAGATATTCAACCAATGAACATACAGAACTTGAAACTGGAGGGAGAAAGACAGAAAATTAGGGAAATATGAGAGAGCGGGGGAGAGAGAGGAGAGAGAGCGAGCGAGATACAGAGGGTCGGGGGAGAGAGAGGGTCTGGGGAGAGGACGAGGTTGAGGGAAGCGGCTATAGGGACATATATGGCGCGTCTCCCATTTCAAAGAAAACTCTCAGAAGCATTTAACAAATGCACAATGTCCCTTAGGAGACATCTCAGTAATGTGAAAACAGGGCTGGTGTTCATATCAGCTTCTGACAGGAGACTTGACAGTTATTTGCATGACAAGCTTAAAAGAGGAAAACAGGGAGTAGGCTTCTCCTGACATACCCATCATTTAGCTTGTGTGTGATGGAAGATACAGCTATGAGAAATGTCTAATGTATACATTCTAATACTCTTAATGGAGCGTATGGTTTTTAAGGCAGTGAGAAATGATGTGTGTGTCCATTCGATCAATGAGGCAGCAATGCAAGTTAACAGGGCTGCACTGTGGAGAGAGAAATTACTGGCTCCATCTTCGTTTCTTCTTTATGTGTATTCTGCAGCACATTCTACATGGGAGGAATCTGATCCAGAAACCTGTTGTCCTGGAGCACATTCTACATGGGAGGAATCTGATCCAGAACCCTGTTGTCCTGGAGCACATTCTACATGGGAGGGAATCTGATCCAGAAACCTGTTGTTCTCGTTAAGCATTATGTCTCTGTTGATGTTGTTTAAAAGTATGAATCACTCAGTCGAATGAATATGATTTAATAGAACAGCAGTGTGTGTAAGTGTGTCTGCGTAAGTGTGGCTGTGTGTATGGGTTGGATGTGTAGTGAGAGTGGAAATAGTCTATAAGGTGCAGGTCTGTGCAGGCAGACAGCTAGTGTTATCTGTTCAGCAGTCTGATGGCCTGGTGGTAGAAGCTGTCGTATCGGAGCCTGTTGGTTCATCCACTCTACCCTCACACTCCAACATGGACCAGAACACTCCAGGCCCTGTGAATACCTGTATTGGTTTACCTGTGCTGCATCTCTGAAAACAACAGCTCAGCACAGAGGACATTGGAGATCTAATTTTTCCAATTGAGACATCCCCTATCCCTGTTAAGACTCTGATCTGCAGTCCTCTGTCTGGAGTAGATAAGTCTGTGCCATCCCCCAAAGCCCTCGCTGTGGCCAGTACCATGTAACCTACCCAGCCAGGCCCTCTCCCTGTACCCAGTCAACCCCCTCAGGGGACCCCTGGAAACACACCCAGCCAGGCCCTCTCCCTGTACCCAGCCAACCCCCTCAGGGGACCCCTGGAAACACACCCAGCCAGACCCACTCCCTGTACCCAGTCAACCCCCTCAGGGGACCCCTGGAAACACACCCAGCCAGACCCACTCCCTGTACCCAGTCAACCCCCTCAGGGGACCCCTAGAAACACACCCAGCCAGACCCACTCCCTGTACCCAGTCAACCCCCTCAGGGGACCCCTAGAAACACACCCAGCCAGACCCACTCCCTGTACCCAGTCAACCCCCTCAGGGGACCCCTGGAAACACACCCAGCCAGACCCTCTCTTTGCACCTTCTAAAACACAAGTCTCTAATTTAAAATGACAAAACTGTCTACTTCTTGACAGATTAATGGTTCTGGACAAAAATCCCTTTTAATAAATGTAATTGGATGGTGCAAGTCAGAGAAAATCTTTAGGTACACTTCTGTATGAAAAATAGTTTTTTGCCTGAGCCATTCTAGACATAACTGATCGATTACCCATGTCACCTGATGACAGTCAAGATAAGTTGAAGCAGAGACTTTAAGGGAACAAATCCCGCTTTAAAATACCTAACATTGAACCTGCAGGCAGAGTATTTACAGACTGACAGGAAAAGAGACTAGTTGTTTATTTTACAGAGTGGGTAAGGAATATGAGTTTACCCCCTGGTACAGTCTTAACTTCATGTCCACACCCCAGCTCAACCCTAAACCTAGCTTCATGTCCACACCCCAGCTCAACCCTAAACCTCAACTTTCCTCAATTATCCCTTACTCTTACAATGATGATTCATAAGCCACCTTAAACATTGACAAGTAAGCTATTCAAAACAGGATTTATGATCATGTCTAGAGTGTTGGAAAGAGTGTCTGGATTTGTAGAGATTGACCTATATATCCACTGTTAAGCACTGTTAATAACACTGTAATATAAAACCCTCTCTAAGCAGTCGGGGGGGGGGGGTTGGGGGCGACACCAAACAATTAAAATAATGTTTCTCGCCTTTGTTTACAAATGTAGGTCAATTATCTTGACGGATGGTGTTTGGCCAGTTATACTGGAATATAAAGTACTTGTATTGTATGTAGACTATTTAGGGGGATTCTATTACAGGTGTATTATGCAAACTAATATTTCCTCATTAATATTCAATTCGGATATAAGCATTGAGGAGACCAATCAATATGCCAGACGTATCATACCGGTCTTGTCTAGATGAACAATAAAAAGGACTCTACAGTAAGGTAGCACTGTGAGGGGGAAACTAGGGCTATATATAGCTCTGTATTTCCCCACACAATAGATGTATATTTTCCTTATAAGTGAACTGTAAGAAACTGTAGCTTCACCAGGTCATTTATCTCTGTGCCTACATAACACAGCGTTGGTTGCTTCCTTGGTCTTCTCCAGCAACAATACATTTCCTTAACACATTTACCACAGAGATGACAGCTTTATTATGCTATCATATCTCAGTAATGCAGTACCTTCCCGCTCCAGCCGAATATCCATCACGCATAAACTCACCACTCTGGTCAGAGAGAGGACAGGAAAATACAAACAATTCAAAAGTAGGAGCGAGAGAGAATCCCTTATTGGCCTGTACGTATGCCACAAGGACTCATGTTTCAGTTATACTGTAGTGTATAACTGCAGTAGGAACACGACAGAAACCCATTGAGTGGGAAGGGCTGTAACATTGAGCTCCTAATGGATGCCAAGGCTTTGACCATAGCCCTATTCCAGCCCCTGCTATCTAGCTCCTGCAAACACCAAGCTCAACTAAGCCTGTTACCACGACAAGCACACAGCAGATTCCATACACAAGGCTTCCACTGGCCTGAACAGTCACACATTCCAAATCCAACAATGCCTTAGAACCCTGTGGATTCCGCGCTGGAATACATTGACAGACTGACGGACAACAGCCAACGAGATCAAAAGAGAGGGGCTCTGTTTGAGCAGTGTTCTGTGTTCTTTGTTGGACATACTGTACCTCATGTAGTCGACATGCACTGAAAACACACACACTATTTCAATCAACCCATCTGAATATAGAGTCGATGGTAAAGTTAGTATGGGACAGTGGATGTCATGTTCATTTAGTGAAAAACAGCAGCAAATAGCCTACAAGAAGTGATGACTAACTATGTGTTCACGTTTTTCTGCCAATCGATGTGATTTTGTTTCACGCAATCTGTCTGTACATGTGGTGTAAATCTCTGACTGGGCAAATAAGTGGAGGTGGTATAGCTATCTGTATGTTCATCTATCACTGATCAGAAACATTTAGCATGCAATAATGTAGCCTAAATCAAGCGTAGGCCTATTATTTTGCTCGATAGCGTAAAGGCAACTCCAAAAGCCTGCAGAGGTTGTGAAATATGAACCTGAGATTCACATACTTTTGAAAATATAGATTGCTATTATTTACTAATCGGATCACAAAAGAATGGGCTTGCCTCGGGCTCTGTTTCGAAATATCCCTTTTTTATATGACAGCAGTTACACACGTTGCTGTGACGGAAGTTGTGGGGGAAAAATATTAGTATTTTATTCTGTTATATTTCATTATATTCTTACTATAAAATATATGCGTGTTGACTGTGATCCGGTCGGTGTGTCTTGTCTATTTAATGAACAAAATAATAACTATTGATTTCTTTCATTTGGATGTAACAAACTCAAAATATGCCATTCTACTGTTATGAAAATAAATGTTATTAGTCTTATGTTTCTTAGGACCTGCCTAAACTAAATCCATCATGAATTTGTTTTCATGGTGTATACAGTATTCAATGGATTTATTAAAATAGATGCCCGCCCACCCACATCTGCACACCACTACCACCACCAGCACCACACCAGAGGTATTAAAAGGTATACACGCAGGCAAGAATGTGGTGAAAATGGGCCTGTTTGTAAGATATTCATATAAACCTTGCCCAATTTTTTTTTTATAGACAAAATACCATAAATCCTATGTGAAAGCAGTATATGAGACTACTAAATCATTGTGAAACATTACCAAGCCACAGATATCCATTAACTGGATCAAAGCACACAGACAGACCATGATAAGATGGATTTTATACCCTGCTGTAGACAGGCATATGGGATTTTGGTGAAAATCAGACCCAAGTCCCATTTCTGTCAGCCCCCAGAAATCCCTTCCTGTTTCTCCAACGCGAAAGGAAATTGAGCAACACGCACACCGCCCAGTCTAAAACAAGCATTGTAATTGCTGAGATACTGATCTGGTGTATCACGTAATGTCCTATTTTATTAACAGATCTAATCATTCATTAATACAAATACAGCACTGTGAAGTCATTTGATCTATTTTAGACCTGTCCATACCTCAACATTACCCTGGTCTGTGTCCACACACTGCCAAGCTATGGCTATTGAAGTACACCCTCAGTGTTTTTCTGTGAAGCAGTGGTCCCCACCCAGTGTTGCAAACAGAGGTCTGGGTGAGGTGGGTGCTGGGAGATACACTATATACTCAAAAGTATGTGGACACCCCTTCAAATGAGTGGATTTGGCTATTTCAGATAATTGTGAAGTGGAAACGTCTCGGAGTAACAACGGCTCAGACGCAAAGTGGTAGGCCACAGAAGCTCACAGAACAGGACCGGCGAGTGCTGAAGTGCTTAGTGTGTAAAAATCGTCTGTCCTCGGTTGCAACACTCACTACCGAGTTTTAAACTGCCTCTGGAAGCAACGTCAGCACACAAACTGTTCGTCGGGAGCTTCATGAAATGGGTTTCCATGGTGGAGCAGCCGCGCACACAAGCCTAAGATCACCATGCACAATGCCAAGCATCAGCTGGAGTGGTGTAACGCTCGCCGCCATTGGACTATGGAGCAGTGGAAATGTGTTCTCTGGAGTGATGAATCACGCTTCATCATCTGGCAGTTCTGGGTTTGGACAAATCTGGGTTTGGCCGATGCCAGAAGAACACTACCTGCCCCAATACATAGTGCCAACTGTAAAGTTTGGTGGATGAGGAAGAACAATGGTCTGGGGCTGTTTTTCATGGTTCGGGCTAGGCTCCTTAGTTCCAGTGAAGGGAAATCTTAACGCTACAACATACAATGACATTCCAGATGATTCTGTGCTTTGTTCCAACAGTTTGGTGAAGGCCCTTTCCTGTTTCAGCATGACAATGCCCCCGTGCACAAAGTGAGGTCCATTCAGAAATGGTTTGTCGAGATCGGTGTGGAAGAATTTCACTGGCCTGTACAGAGCCCTGACCTCTACTTAATTGGAACGCCGACTGCGAGCCAGGCCTAATTGCCCAACACCAGTGTCCGACCTCACTAATGCTGTTGTGGCTAAATGGAAGCAATTCCCCGCAGCAATGTTCCAACATCAAGTGGAAAACCTTCCCATAAGAGTGGAGGCTGTTATAGCAGCAAAGGGGGGAACCATCTCCATATTAATGCCCACGATTTTAGAATGAGATGTTCGACGAGCAGGTGTCCACATACTTCTGGTCATGTAGCGTCATAAGGGGAATGTGACCCTAAAGTCATAAGACTGAGAACACTCCTGGCCCATCTCATTCTTCAGTGAGAAGAACACATTGAACTGACCCTAGATCAGTTTTCTCTACCCAGATCCCAACCTTAAGCCCTCCTCGCTCCTCAGGCAGAGGGCAATCCAATCAGAGCACTCTGGTCTAAGGTCAGCTTTTTCCCAATCATTAAAGTTCAACATTCCTAGGTCATCATATGTGCTTCAAAGAGAAGTTGCACTCTAATGAATGGGTCTTGGATCAGAGCCCCCTCTGCCAAGATCCTACATTAAACCACTGGGGGCTAAACTTAAATATAGCCTGTACCTGGAGAACTACTGCAACACCGGATGAAACACATTGTACTTCAGACTCCCAAGTACTATGTCTGGCCCCTTAGAGTTCCATTTTACAACACTAGTACATCATATTCACATGACTCAGCTCAAGGGTGAACTTATTTTGTTCCTCTTCCCTGAGTGTCCTAGAGAAGTGATCCATAGTGCTCTGCCATCCATCTTGCTGGCCATATCTCCATTTGAAGTACCTCATTACTTTTCTTCAGCATTTGATGCAGGGGTAGAGTGTGTATCAAAGAAAGAGTAGGTATTCATCATGATACGGTAGAAACTAGAGTAATATTAGTCTGGTTAGGATAATCTTGATACGGTAGAAGCTAGAAGAAAAACAGTCTGGTTAGAATGATATGAGTCAAAGGAGGGCAGGATTTGGGGTTTCAGGCTTCTCCACTCAAACAATATGGCTGACCTGTTTAGAAGAAAAGCCAATTGGATTACAGCAAAGTGGAACCACAGACTCAATACGCTCACTAACAAAACAATTACAACTGTTCTTCACAACAATATAAAACAAGACTGAAGTAGCCAGTTTAATGTTCTAACAGATTTATCTCTCTTTCACCGTTTCCATTTCATTTGTTTTATCTGCTTACTTTGGGACACGGTATTTTTTAGCCAACTCTACGCAAATAAATGGTTATTTAAATCATTAATCTGTGCGTGTCATAGGAAGGACACCTGCCAAACCAAAGCAATGAGGTGATTCATGTGCTTCTGTCTCAGGAAAGAATTATGACTGAGCAGTGTACAGGGACTCACTATACCATGAGGATGAATTAGATCATTACACTGGTGACTGGAAACAACCAATATTAAAGAGCTAATTTCTCCTTCATTTGGTTGTTTAATGTGAAGTGTGTTGCAATTTAAAATGCACTTCAAATAAAGATTTGATTCAACTCATTCTCTTGATTTGATTGATTAAGGATAGAGTAGTAGAACAATAGTATTGTGCTCATACCTCATTGACAACTATGGTCGAGTGAGAGAAAGCAACATTAGTCACCATTATAAACTGAGTGGTTCGAGCCCTGAATGCTGATTGGCTGACAGCCGTGGTATATCAGACTGTATACCACGGGTATGTCAAAACATTTATTTTTACTGCTCTAATTACGTTGGTAATCAGTTTATAATAGCAATAAGGCACCTCGGGGGTTTATGGTATATGGCCAATTTACCACGGCTAAGGGCTGTATCCAGGCACTCCGCGTTGCATCATGAAAAGAGCAGCCCTTGGTCATGGTATATTATCCATATACCACATCCTCTCGTGCATTATTGCTTAATTACTGCATGTTAGTTCCTCCGATATTAAACACTGATATATAGCTCATCTTTTATGATCAATACAATGTTTATGTATCAAAAGTATGCGTAAGAAAACACAGACGGGCTGAACACCCTATACACACGCTACATACACAGCTCCTCATTATGTATTGCATAAATGTTACACTTCTGACTTCTGGAGCACAGCAGTCTATATACTGTCTCCCAGACAGTGAAATATGTGCATGACAGTGAAATTAGCCCACTGTGGAATTCAAATCTAATTCAAAGCACTCCCTGGGAAACCCAACATAGTGGCATAAGCTAATTGGAAAACGACATCCAGTTCCATTCATGCATGGATGGTGAACAAGTCTAAACAGTCCTTGTATTTCCCTAAAGGAGGGTCAATGTGGAGCCACAGTGTTCTGGGGAGTCATTCAATCAAATCGCTGCAGAGTTTCTGTCTTTATTTACAGAATTCGTTTTTAAAGGCAATGAACTTTGAGCCTGGAGGAACTTTTTTGTGTACTTTAAAAAAAGTTTATTAGATTTGTTTTGAACTTTGATTTCATTTGATTCCTTTAACTTTAAATAACTGTTTAAACTGACCATTTTCCCAAAAAAACTTGCAGCAGTCTCCATAATGAATGAGTGAAGGCAGTTGAGGCGTTTTTAATGAGATGCTGCCGCCATTAAATTAAGTCAATTTCAAATGAGAAATGTCCCATTTTGAGCTGCTCGTTATTTTAATCAATAAAGCTTTCCAATCAAGTGGAAAATGGAGATGAATAAATGTCTATAATTTATATGCAGAAGCATAATTCTCTCCAGACTCTAGAAAGAGAGCCAATCACATAGAAATAGAATCTATAGATCCTATTTCTATGGCCAGTCACAAATCGTTCTATATGAGCATAGAACTAAATATTAGAACTTGAGTATGGAGTCTGAATTAACAGCGCTGTGTGATGTCAATCTTTTTTTTACTTCAAAATGATCAAACAAATCCCTCAGAGATATAGGTACTGCTGACTAACACGAGCCACATCTTTCCAATCAGGAAAAAACAGATTCAAGCACAGAGAAATAGGCCTTCATGACCAAACAGTCTCAATACAAACTGATCTGATTCCATTTTCTCTGGGCTGAGTGACAAAATACGTTTCAGTGAGAAAGTCGTTTAATACGGGTGCTCATATTGGCTGCCTGCCAGACACCATCACTCTTTTACTATCATTCATTTCAGGACGAGTCTCTCACCAGTCGATATGACCAATTAATTAGCCTAAGCATCTTCATTATAGAGCATTGATCGCCAAACTGTACCCACGGCCGGTAATTAATATCAGTTTATGAAATAACACTTAATCAAGCTCAGCAAATTAAACCGCTATCCTTCTAATGAGAATGCCAAAACTACAGTATAGTAAAACCCTCAACAGCCTGCAAGTCCAGACAATATAATGGAGCTATGTGGTGTATTGCACCGACAAAAACAGCATCCATTTACTGTTCTATGAAGTTCACCTTAATATGGAAGAAATGAATGCTGTTACATAAAAGTATAGAACCATAACTAGCCAGTAGGTATTACTATGGATTCTAGTTGCAACTTCTTCACAGGGTGCTTAAGCTTCCTCCTGCTTTGAGAATCAATGTGTTCTGACAGCTGAGTAGGGTGCTGCTGTCAGATAGACAGAATTGTGTGATGCTTCTTCTCCTAGAGAGCAGCAGGTAGATCCAGCAGCATCAGAAACCCCACAGGAAGTAGGAAGGGGCCTCAGGAAAAAGGTCACTACAACTACAACGATGCCTGTAAATGCCTGTTTGTAGAGGGGAGGTGGATTGACGTCTCCGTGGTCAGGACAGACCACGAAGCAAACGAGTGGTTTCATTTGACAGTGAGGCGCTAACCAAGCAGCATGGGATTACCCTGGCCACCGCTTCAGGTTCACTTGAGCCTTAGAGTACTGCTAATGATTATAAAGAGAGGAGAAACAGGGATCCAGCAGCAGGTGCCATCCTCAGCACAAGACAAAGCAGAGCACTGATTCCATGTGACAGCGAGGTACTAACAGTAGCAGCATACAATATCTGTAAATAAATGTAAATAAATGTAGTGTTCGACTCCAGTGCTTGTCTGAGTTCTGCTGGTATCAATAACTCCTTGTAGCCTAATTGTCTGATCAATTGGCCATAGAGCCAGCCCACTCAACTAAGTTTATTCTGAACCCGTCGCTGATTAAAAAGGTCAAAACTAGACTTAGCCACTGTAACGGATGTGAAATGGCTATCTAGTTAGCGGTGGTGCGCGCTAATAGCCTTTCAATCGGTGACGTCACTTGCTCTGAGACCTTGAAGTAGTGGTTCCCCTTGCCCTGCAAGGTCCGCGGCTTTTGTGGAGCGATGGGTAACGATGCTTCGTGGGTGTCAGTTGTGTATGTGTGCAGAGGGTCCCTGGTTCGCGCCCGGGGCGAGGGGACGGACTAAAGTTATACTGTTACACCACCATGCCTCTACATCTGCACTACTTGCTGTTTAGGGTTTTAGGCTAGGTTTCTGTATAAGCACTGCTGATGTAAAAAGGGCTTTATAAATACATTTGATTGATTGATTGATAAACAAGTGTGGTCCATGTGGGCTCTAGCAAAGCAGTCCTGGCATCAACAAAGTGAAATTCGGCAGCTTCAGAGAGGGGAGCATTTAACGTGGTTGGGTTTGAAATGGGAGAAGCAGCACTCTGTCTATTAGTGTGTATAGAGTGCAGGACTGTTGCAGATATCAGCTATAACAGCATGGTGCTGCAAAGCTCCATGTCTAAAGCAGTGGAACTCTTCATTATCATTTCCTCTTTCTGCATTTTTCCTGCTGGCTGTTTTAACTTCTGCTATAAAGCCTTGTCCTTGGGGTTAAAGAGAACATTCTCATTGGGTGAATACAGTTAAAGGAACCTCTTCTAATTCAAGTTCTTGCCTCAAGCAGAACTTGTATCATCACTGGCCAGCTCTGCTTCAGTCAAACAATGGGGAAGAGAGACATACTTCAAATACAACCTTTTGCTCTATTAAAATGTCGTGCAATACAATAACCCACAGTGACCTAGAATGGCCAGTGTGCTGCACATTACAAACCTTGCTAAAAGGAAGATGCTCCCTTAGAAATACATTAAGGTCTGTAAAAAACAACCTGTATTCAACATAGCCTATAGCTATTAAAACTTTACATAGTAGTTTACATTAATTGCTCGCCCGTTCTACAAATTAACCCCCCTTTTCACTACAACGTTGTTTCTTTTAACTCTCTCTGTTAACTCATTTGTAAATACTGAGTTTAAAAAAAAAAAAATTAAGGACGTGTGTAGCTCTTCTAAAAATGTGTGTCAAATCAGTCATGAAAAATCGCTTTAACGACACCTGCCATAGTTGGACAAAGGAAAACAAAAACGCAATGTAGCCTATTCCAGCAGAATCCATTCAGCAATAAATCCCGGCATCACAAAAACAGTGAGTATATTAACGCAGCGCTGTCAAAAACAGCAGACATTGTGTTCAGTCTAATCGAACCAACAATTCAATGAAACAAAATTTCCATCGCCTATAACTAACGATGTTAACTCATAGGAAAACCTAAAAGTCTGCACAAAAAGTAGCATATGCATTCCCCCTTTTCCAAATAGGCTACAGAGAAAAAGCAAGAGAAAACATTAACCCACCGAATGAAGTGAAAGATTCCTTGTTTTGTAAGGTCTCCTTGTCGCCCAGCGCTCTCTCGTTCATGCACGGCTCTGTTCCGTCTCTCTTCACAAACCCGGGCAGCGCGCACAGCTTCTTGAAAAGTTTAGTGACGTCAACCCAAGTATTTAAAAAGCCGCTATTCCGCTGCAATTTAACAGACTGCCATTTAAATTGACCACGTACATAACATTATATCATGAAAAAATCGTGTGGGATTAAAACTGAAACTGATCATATCCTTTGATATTAGAAGATTATCTATTGTAGTCAAATATCTCTTTCTCTGGCAAAAAATAACTTTTGTGATCTCAAAACCATGGGAAGACTTCTAGCCTTTCGAAATAACTTGAGACAGAATAGTAGATTACAGCATTGCACAGCCCCAGCAGAGAAACAGTTGATATTATTGTTTATCATGGGCAGTGGCGACCCGTCATTCAGGGCAGGTGCAGCCCCGTCTGTTTTATGCCCCACCTCTTTAGCTAAAACAATATATATTTTTTTTTTTGTTGTCGCCTGTTTTACATGTTATTTTGGCATTAATACTAGTCACATATCAGTTTACAAACAATGTAAAACAAACATGGTCTCTTTTTTGCTTTCTTGAGTAAAGCAGCTCCAAAATGCAGGTGTTTCAGTCTAGCTCAGTGCTTTCTGTGGTGGTGGGAGGGGCAGCCAGCAGAACATACAGAGCATAGGGGTTGGTAATGTTCTCTAGCTGCGCCGTGATTGGATCAGTGTTCTGTCACTCATGGGGACACCACGTCACCGAAAAATCTACAGGTTGAGCTCTAAAACTTCAAGCCCGTTTGGTGATGCCATAGATTTATATTAGAAATGCCCATCCAAGAAGGCCCAAGGTCACAAATAAAAGGACGTCAAATCATGTTATATCTACCGTAGCTTTGATTTTAATTATCAAATAGCAAGCTAGACAATCAGTCATCATCAGGAATCAAGCAACTGGCAAATCCTTTTCAATCATTGTCATATGAAGAGAAATGATAGATAAAACATATCGGTGCTCATCGGTCATTGGACATAAACATTACACAACAAGTTGGAAATCGCAAATTCAACAATGAGTGGTTTGGAAGGAATCAGTGGCTAACTGCAAGCGTTGCAAAGCAATCACTAGCCTGCTATTCAGTGGAAAGGGTGTGTGGTTCAAGTCTGGGTTTAAGGGTCTCTTTTCCAAGCTTAAAATGATTGACATTCACATGCAACACCATGGTCCAGAAAAGGTTGAATACATTGGCCATGACTTCTGCCGCTTTCAAAATAACTGGAACTGGGCAATCTCAGATTTCAGTGAGTTCAAGACAACTGGAAACATGGAAAATGACGAGCTCCGACTGGGAAAATACGTTTTGAACGTTCATCCAACTCGGAATTCCAAGTCGGGAACTCGGGCTCTTTCTAGAGCTCCGACCTCAAGATCACTGACGTCATGATTCAACCTTGTTTTTTTCAGAGTTCCCAGTTGTCTCAAAAGCACCATAAATCCAGAGATGACATAAATCCAGTTTGATTTGCCCACAGGAAGGACCACCACGCCACTTTGCTGTTCAAGTGAGCATAGCAGAACAAAAATGTATTGTATGCTGCTGCATAAATTATGTAATTTGTCAGGGAGATATGTATACTGTAATGAAGAAAGTAATACTAAGTGTATGTTGTGTAGTAAGCTGTTAGTAGCCCATGTGCCTCACTCTAATAATTTGTTCCTTTCCCCCTCATAATTCAGCCTACTGTTCTGACTTGGTGGTAGCCTGTTTTAGAGAATTGTCCTCATCGAATATTGTACGAGCTTTCAATGTCTGCTTATATGCCTTTTTATTTATCCTACGGTTCTGACTTTGTGTACAGGGAGAATACTGTAAGAACGGCCCATGTTCTGAATTCCTTCGCTGTACATTTCAAAAGTGCTAAACAGATATTCACTACGTCCATCCTAGCTAGCTCATTTATGTCTTAATCTAAATTACGGATTGCCTCTTATCCGCTCATCGTTCCCTTATGCCATAGTTTGTATATCTCAATTGTCAGTAGAAACCACATTTGTTTAAGCAAGTCAGCCATATCCGCTATGTTTTTTTAAAGGCAATAAATGAGACTGAATGAACTGTTTCACTGCCAGACACGGTTCCGCTGATAGCCAGGTGTAGCGGTGGTAAGGTGTTGGGACTGCTGTTGGGACAGCTTCATGTAGGTCCTAATAGTTTGTGGGGACCGTTTGTCACTATTATTGTGCAATTAATTGTTTAGTGTTGTGTTGTGTAGTGGCTTTGCTGGCATGCATCCCCCCCCAAAAATGTGTTTTGCACCACCAAGATTGACATGCTAACATTGCCACTGATGATGGAGGGTGCATATTAGCATAATAGGATATTACAAATATGCATAAGCATAGTGCTTAAGTTTTTCCTTCGCTGTAGTTAGACTAGCCTATATCAATGAATGTCTGAACTATTTTGGGAATAGGAGTGTAACTATCTAAATATACACAATTTTCAAAGTAGTCACATTCTAACTGAAAACTGGGACAGAAGAGAGAGGAGGGGTGATGACAGGTGAGGTGATGTTGTGGAATTGAAAAGCTCCTCTATGTTTTCATGTTGTCTGTTTCCCTCTAGTGATTCACTTAATCATAACAGAGTACCTCAGCTTGAGAGAGCATTGTGCTATAACTCCCCTTGGGAAAGATCATGTATCAGGCTGCTTGCTGAGAAAGTCCACTGTCACGGTCATAGGCTGGTTTATTTTGAACATCTTGGGATTTATATTTTACCTCGGCCAATCATTCCACTCAGTAGAGAGAGAGGTTTTGAATACTGTGCCTCTTTGAGAACATGAATCTGTTCTGCTTCAACGTGGCTAAAACAACTGAACATCTTTGAATGTAATTCACTGAAAAAGACATGCATTGTCCTATCCTATCGTCCTATGTCTGACTATGTCTGAAAACTGCCCATAGCAGATCAAACCCAGAACCAGCTCATGTAGTTGTACGGAAACAACTGATGACAGCAATTTTCATGGCAATTTTGCCTGTCTGTGTGACAATGCATCATCATTAGAATCTCCATCAGACAAAGAATAGGAAATGTGCTGCACAAAGAACACATCACCAAACAAGGAACAGATGGACCTTACATTGACCCACATAGCATAACGCAACATGGCACGAACTGAAGTGAAAGTGGTGCTGGTATTATTACATACAATGGTGTATTCTGTAACGCCTTGAGCAATATTTCAAAAAGGATATAATTATGCTAACACTACAATAAAGTGGATTGAAATGAACTGCATCATTGGTGTTGAGCAAAACCTGCAAGTGTCGAGGTAAGATAAATTAATTTAATTTTAATGGAACATAGATATAGGACTTTGAAAGTGTAACGTCTGTCGTTAAATGAAGACCAAGGTGCAGCGTGGTAGGCGTACATTTTCTTTAATATTACATGTTCCACCAAAAACAATAAACAACTCAACGAACGTTGACAGCTGCCTCTGATTGGGAACCATACTCGGCCAACAAAGAAATATAAACATAGATTTCCCACCCTAGTCACACCCTGACCTACCAAATAGAGAATGTAAAGGATCTCTAAGGTCAGGGCGTGACAGAAAGGTTAAAATCACAGGAGGTTGGTGGCACCTTAATTGGGGAGGACGTGCGCGTGATAATGGCTGGAGCGGAATAGGCGGAATGGTATCAAATACATCAAACACGTGGTTACCATGTGTTTGATTCCATTCCATTCGCTCTGTTATTATGTTGCATCCTCCCCTCAGCAGCCCCCACTGGTTAAAATGTTGAAAAGAGGTCAGGAGTTGGCTGGAGTACCTGTTGGAATTGTATTAAGGAAGAAATCAAATGTATGCATAGTCAATATTCACTACTTCATCATAAAAGCTGATTTATTGTCAATGCCTTTCAAAGTACACTTAAATCATATTAGAGCTAAGACTTTTTATGGCATGACCTATAGAGCATGGAAAATGCAGCAATGAGAGGACAATTTAACTAATGCACACAGATATATGATTCAGTATGTACTAGAATTCTTATGACTGCGTGCAAAACCAATCAGTGTCCAACTGTTCTGATACACATTACCAGTCAAACGTTTGAACACACCTACTTATTTCATGGTTTTTCTTTATTTTTACTATTCTTTACAGAAATAATAGTGTAGAATAATAGTGAAGACAAAAAAAAAGGAAATAACCCATGTGGAATCATTTAGTAACCAAAAAAAGTGTTAAACAAATACACATATATTTTATATTTGAAATTCTTCAAAGTAGCTACCCTTTGCCTTGATGACAGCTTTGCACACTCTTAGGATTCTCTCAACCAGATTAATGAGGTAGTCACCTGGAATGCATTTCAATTAACATGTGTGCCTTGTAAAAATAAAATTGGGGAATTTATGTCCTTCTTAATGTGTTTGAGCCAATCAGTTGTGTTGTGACAGGTAGGGTTGGCAAACAGAAAATAGCCCTATTTGGTAAAAGACCAATTCCATATTATGGCAAGAACAGCTGAAATAAACAAAGAGAAACGACAGTCCATCATTACTTTAAGACATGAAGGTCAGTCAATCTGGAAAATGTCAAGAACTTTTAAAGTTTCTTCAAGTGCAGTCACAAAATCCATCAAGCGCTATGATGAAACTGGATCTCATGAGGACCGCCACAGGAAAGGTAGACACAGAGTTACCTCTGCTGCAAAGGATAAGTTCATTAGAATTACAGTACCAGCCTCGGAAATCCGCAATTAACTGCACCTCTGATTGCAGCCCAAATAAATGCTTCACAGAGTTCAAGTAACAGACACATCTCAACATCAATTGTTCAAAGGAGACTGCGTGAATCAGGCCTTCATGGTTGAATTGCTGCAAAGAAACCACTACTAAAGGACACAATAAGAAGAAGAGACTTGCTTGGGCCAAGAAACACGAGCAATGGATATTAGACCGGTGGAAATCTGTCCTTTGGTCTGATGAGTCCAAATTTGAGATTTTTGGTTCCAATCGCCGTGTTTTTGTGAGACGCAGAGTAGTTGAACGGATGATATCCACATGTGTGGTTCCCACCGTGAAGCATGGAGGAGGTGTGATGGTGTGGGGGTGCTTTGCTGGTGACACTGTCAGTGATTTATTTAGAATTCAAGGCACACTTAACCAGCATGGCTACCACAGCATTCTGCAGCGATACACCATTCCATCTGGTTTGCGCTTAGTGGGACTATCATTTGATTTTCAACAGGACAATGACCCAAAACACACCTCCAGGCTGTGTAAGGGCTATTTGACCAAGAAGGAGAGTGATGGAATGCGATATCAGATAACCTGGTCTCCACAATCACCCGATTGTGGAGCATTCCAGGTGACTGCCTTATGAAGCTGGTTGAGAGAATGCCAAGAGTGTGCAAAGCTGTCATCAAAGCAAAGGGTGGGTACTTTGAAGAATCTCAAATCTCAAATATATATCCATTTGTTTAACACTTTTTTGGTTACTACATGACTCCATATGTGTTATTTCATAGTTTAGATGTCTTCACTATTATTCTACAATGTAGACAATAATAAAACATAAAGACTAACCCTTGAATGAGTAGGTGTGTCCAAACTTTTAACTGGTACTGTATATAACTCATATCCGCTACTATGGAACAATTTGATTTGTCACATGCTTTGTAAACAAGAGGTGGAGGTAGACTAACAGTGAGATGCTTATTTACAGTCCCTTCCCAACAATGCAGAGAGAAAACAAGAGAAATAATAGAAAAATAATAACACAAAGAATAAATACACAATAAGTAAACGATAACTTGGCTATACATGGGGTACCAGTACTGAGTCGATGTGCAGGAGTACGGGGTAATTGAGGTGGATATGTACATATAGGAAGGTATAAAGGTTACCAGGCAACAGGGTAGATCATGAACAGTAACAGCAGCGTATGTGATGAGTCACAGTAGTTCACTGTGAAAAAAAGATTCTGTGTTCTTGATCCTCAATTAAATGAAACAATTGGAAGGGTTGAACATCCTTATTGAGCAGTGTCTTTCTCTAGGTTCCTATACATTCCTGTAACACTTCAATGAAATAGGCCTCTGGGGACATCAAAGTGCTCCTCACAATCAATATGGTGATCACGGAACACTTTAATCACCTGTCTACGCTGAGATTGGCCGTTCTGTGTTCTCATACCACGCTGATTAGGGTTTCTAATTGGCCAAACCAAACTCATTATGCGTATTGTGCTAAATCAGTGTTGCATGGTCCCATCCAGATGCAAAGTCGAGAAATACTGACAAGATATACACGCACACGTACAGACACACACACACACACACACACACACACACACACACACACACACACACACACACACACACACACACACACACACACACACACACACACACACACACACACACACACACACACACACACACACACACACACACACACACAGTGTCCACTAATTACCCTACAATATTCTTGAGTTTGTTTACCCAGACGTCACAACAAACATGCTCATTCATTCTGACAGTATAGCAAGTCACAAGCACACTGATGTTATTTTATTTCAGATAAAGCAGTGATATTGTAAATCAAGATGTTCAAAGTTGCAACTTGCAAATGTTCAAAGCTCTATGTTTTCTAAAGGTCAGTCTATAATTACCATTCATGGGGTAAAGCTCTTCCTACAGCATTTCATAATCATGTCAACATTGTTCAGACTGCACACTGTGCAGAGCACGTTGCTTGTATTTCTTAGACTTGCTATACAGTGCCTTTCATGAATGTACATGAGGCAGCAAGAGAGCTACAGTTCCTGTATTCAATGTCTGTATTCAGTGGATGACGTTATACGTTATAGGTCATTAAAGTTATAATTGTAAAAGGCTCTAAATGCCTAGAACAGACATATTCCCAATTGTTGGTCAGCTCCATGAATGTATTTATTGTGATGATCCGTACACATTGACCAGGCTTCTATATATCAGTCACTCAGAAACCTCATTTGATACATTAATCAGAACCCAATCTGATCTGTTTTACTGACATTTGCATATCATAGACCTCTCATCTATATTTAATGGCTGATATTAGACTCTCACATTGATCAAATATTCTGCTAGCACTGCTCATGATTACATATCCATTAGTCAACCTGTGGTCATGATTACATATCCATTAGTCAACCTGTGGTCATGATTACATATACATTAGTCAACCTGTGGTCATGATTACATATCCATTAGTCAACCTGTGGTCATGATTACATATCCATTAGTCAACCTGTGGTCGTGATTACATATCCATTAGTCAACCTGTGGTCATGATTACATATCCATTAGTCAACCTGTGGTCATGATTACATATCCATTAGTCAACCTGTGGTCGTGATTACATATCCATTAGTCAACCTGTGGTCATGATTACATATCCATTAGTCAACCTGTGGTCATGATTACATATCCATTAGTCAACCTGTGGTCGTGATTACATATCCATTAGTCAACCTGTGGTCGTGATTACATATCCATTAGTCAACCTGTGGTCGTGATTACATATCCATTAGTCAACCTGTGGTCGTGATTACATATCCATTAGTCAACCTGTGGTCGTGATTACATATCCATTAGTCAACCTGTGGTCATGATTACATATCCATTGGTCAACCTGTGGTCATGATTACATATCCATTAGTCAACCTGTGGTCGTGATTACATATCCATTAGTCAACCTGTGGTCGTGATTACATATCCATTAGTCAACCTGTGGTCGTGATTACATATCCATTAGTCAACCTGTGGTCGTGATTACATATCCATTGGTCAACCTGTGGTCATGATTACATATCCATTAGTCAACCTGTGGTCATGATTACATATCCATTAGTCAACCTGTGGTCATGATTACATATCCATTAGTCAACCTGTGGTCATGATTACATATCCATTAGTCAACCTGTGGTCGTGATTACATATCCATTAGTCAACCTGTGGTCATGATTACATATCCATTAGTCAACCTGTGGTCGTGATTACATATCCATTAGTCAACCTGTGGTCATGATTACATATCCATTAGTCAACCTGTGGTCATTATTACATATCCATTAGTCAACCTGTGGTCATGATTACATATCCATTAGTCAACCTGTGGTCGTGATTACATATCCATTAGTCAACCTGTGGTCATGATTACATATCCATTAGTCAACCTGTGGTCGTGATTACATATCCATTAGTCAACCTGTGGTCGTGATTACATATCCATTAGTCAACCTGTGGTCATGATTACATATCCATTAGTCAACCTGTGGTCATGATTACATATCCATTAGTCAACCTGTGGTCATTATTACATATCCATTAGTCAACCTGTGGTCATGATTACATATCCATTAGTCAACCTGTGGTCGTGATTACATATCCATTAGTCAACCTGTGGTCATGATTACATATCCATTAGTCAACATGTGGTCATGATTACATATCCATTGGTCAACCTGTGGTCATGATTACATATCCATTAGTCAACCTGTGGTCATTATTACATATCCATTGGTCAACCTGTGGTCATGATTACATATCCATTAGTCAACCTGTGGTCATTATTACATATCCATTGGTCAACCTGTGGTCGTGATTACATATCCATTAGTCAACCTGTGGTCATGATTACATTAGTCAACCTGTGGTCATGATTACATATCCATTAGTCAACCTGTGGTCATGATTACATATCCATTAGTCAACCTGTGGTCATGATTACATATCCATTAGTCAACCTGTGGTCATTATTACATATCCATTAGTCAACCTGTGGTCATTATTACATATCCATTAGTCAACCTGTGGTCATGATTACATATCCATTAGTCAACCTGTGGTCGTGATTACATATCCATTAGTCAACCTGTGGTCAGTGGAAGTATGATGACCTTAAAGGAACATTACACTCCAAAACAAGATTTGTCAAATGTTTTCAGACCTCAAAAGGTGGTCTTATTTTGAAATGAAGTTCACGTCCCTGGCCATCTGTTGTGTAGATCCAGCTATATACCATGATTCCAAATTAATCGGAAAAGATAACCAGGAAATTATACGGTGCTTATATTTTCTATTCGTTGGGGGTTATGGGGCTTTAAGGGGCTTGGGGAGTTATATATCCCTTTAAATCCACCTGTAGAAAGACTTAGGGAAAATATCTGAAAGCATCAAACTTGCAGTACAGATTCCCTAGTGGAGAAAAAGCATTAATTTACTTTTCAGACATGTAATGGTAACCAGAGAGTTGAGGCGAAAGGCCATATGAAAGAGAGATGTGTACAGTATTTAAATACATCTAACAGCATTTCCACAGTACATTGTGTTGCATCTACCTCCACTGTCTGCCTACAGTAATTGATTCATTCTTGACTAAGGATGCTCCCTGACAGGATGTCTACAAGTCGCATGGCATTACAATGCTAATGATCCCATTAGGATACAGTAGCGAGGAGGAGCGATAGCGAAACACTATTCATTATACTGCTGCACTTTTTCTCAGGGAAGCCTGTGGCTACTGTGCTAAGGAGGGTGGTAAACTAGATAGCATGGGATTGGTACACAGTCAAGAAGGTGGTAAACTAGATAACATGGGATTGTTATACAGTCAGGAGTGTGGTAAACTAGATAACATGGGATTGGTATACAGTCAGGAAGATGGTAAACTAGAAAACATGGGATTGGTACACAGTCAGGAAGATGGTAAACTAGAAAACATGGGATTGGTACACAGTCAGGAAGATGGTAAACTAGATAACATGGGATTGGTATACAGTCAGGAAGATGGTAAACTAGATAACATGGGATTGGTACACAGTCAGGAAGATGGTAAACTAGATAACATGGGATTGGTACACAGTCAGGAAGATGGTAAACTAGAAAACATGGGATTGGTACACAGTCAGGAAGATGGTAAACTAGATAACATGGGATTGTTACACAGTCAGGACTGGATAGGTGAGCATACAGCCAGTGGCTCTCAATCAGATAGCGTAGCCAGCTCTATGCATGTACACACAGAGTGGCAAGAAAACTATGTGAACTCTTTGGAAATACCTGGATTTCTGCATAAATTGGTCATAAAATTAGATCTGATCTTCATCTAGTTCACAACAATAGACAAACACAGTCTGCTTAAACTCTTTATTGAACACACCGTGTAAACATTCACAGTGCAGGGTGGAAAAGTATGTGAACCCTTGGATTTAATAACTGGTTGACCCTCCTTTGGCAGAAATAACCTCACCAAACTTTTTCTGTAGTTGTGGATCAGACCTGCACAGCGGTCAGGAGGAATTTTGGACCATTCCTCTTTACAAAACGGTTTCAGTTCAGCAATATTCTTGGGATGTCTGGTGTGAACTGCTCTCGAGGTCATGCCACAGCATCTCAATCGGGTTGAGGTCGGGACTCCGACTGGGCCACTCCAGAAGGCGTATTTTCTTTTGTTGAAGCCATTCTGTTGTTGATTTACTTCTGTGTTTTGGGTCGTTGTCCTGTTGCATCACCCAACTTCTGTTGAGCTTCAATTGGCGGACAGATAGCCTAACATTCTCCTGCAAAATGTCTTGATAAACTTGGGAATACATTTTTCTGTCGATGATAGCAAGCTGTGCAGGCCCCGAGGCAGCAAAGCAGCCCCAAACCATGAGGCTCCCTCCACCATACTTTACAGTTGATATGAGGTTTTGATGTTGGTGTGCTGTCGTTTTTTCTCCACACATAGTGTTGTGTGTTTCTTCCAAACAACACAACTTTAGTTTAATCTGTCCACAGAAAATTTTGGAACATCCAGGTGCACTTTTGCAAACTTCCGACATGTAGCAACGTTTTTTTTGACAGCAGTGGCTTCTTGCGTGGTGTCCTTCCATGAACATCATTCTTGTTTAGTGTTTTACGTATCGTAGACTCGTCAACAGAGATGTTAGCATGTTCCAGAGATTTCTTTGTCTTTAGCTGACACTCTAGGATTCTTCTTAACCTCATTGAGCATTCTGCGCTGTACTCTTGCAGTCATCTTTGCAGGACGGCCACTCCTAGGGAGAGAAGCCACAGTGCTGAACTTTCTCCATTTATAGACAATCTGTCTTACCATGGACTGATGAACATCAAGGCTTTTAGAGATACTTATGTAACCCTTTCCAGCTTTATGCAAGTCAACAATTCTTAATCTTAGATCTCTTTTGTTCGAGGCATCGTTCACATCAAGCAATGCTTCGTGTGAATAGCAAACTCAAATGTTGTGAGTGTTTTTTATGGGGCAGGGCAGCTCTAACCAACATCTCCAATCTCGTCTCATTGATTGGACTCCAGGTTAGCTGACTCCTGACTCCAATTAGCTTTTGGAGAAGTCATTAGCCTAGGGTTTGACATACTTTTTCCAAACTACACTGTGAATGTTTAAATTATGTATTCAATATAGACAAGAAAAATACAATCATTTATGTGTTATTAGTTTAAGCACACTATGCTTGTCTAAATTTGATGACCAATTTATTCCAAAGGGTTCATATACTTTTTCCTGCCACTGTATATTGTAGACACACACACACACACACACACACACAAACACACACACACACACACACACACACACACACACACACACACACACACACACACACACACACACACACACACAGTCAAATATACAGTAACTACTGACATTTCATTACATGTTCGCTTTTAAACCAAGGCCTACTATTACTTGCTCTGATGAGTGCACTGCAGTAAAATCCTACAGGCTGTATCGTTAAAACGCTTTCTGCCTCAGATTCAAAAGAAAACGATTCCACTCATCTGTTTTTCTTGGCAAATTTCAGGTTTTTAATTTCAGGTTTTTAATCGAAAGGTTTATTCCATTCAATTCATTACGGCTGCGGAGTCAGTCATGCATGAAAGTGATCATTTTTCTCTATCTCCTCCACCTCTAATTTCATGCACCTCACTCTCTCACCCCACTTTCTATACTGTCTGGAATGTCATTAAAATGTCAGAAGTCTTTTGCCCTATCTCCAAAGGAGCTCTTTACTGTCAGTGAAAATGAACCAGAGCCAGAGCTTCTCTATGTATTTCACTAGATAGATAGCCAAAAACACAGTGTGGGGATTTTAAAACCGTGAAATAATTTAGGCACGTGTCTTCACTCCGTCAATTTGTACACCGCAGTCCAGTACTTACAGGGGATCATTCAGAAAGGAGATCTTCTTTCTCCTCTTGAGAGCCACAAATGTTCTGTTCAGAGTTCATTTCCCAGGGAGCTATGCGACGAACTGTCTCGCTCCCATCTTTCATTTATCTGAAGGAGTTTAGCTTCGGCAAAGTGTGAACAGGAGCCAATTTTACAGCCTGTTTTGTCCTAGCACCTCTCTATCACTCTCTGACAGACAGACAGACCTCTTCACTAGCTGTTCACTCC
>NC_092095.1:63787724-63907724 GCF_045679555.1 Salvelinus alpinus | reverse complement strand
GGTACCGGTACAGAGTCAATGTGTGGGGGCACAGGTTAGTCCAGGTAATTAAAGTAATATGTACATGTAGGTAAAGTGACTGGTCCCTGCCTCTGGAAAAACATCCCCACAGCATGATGCTGCCACCACCATGCTTCACTGTAAGGATGGTGGTGGCCAGGTGATGAGCGGTGCCTGGTTTCCTTAAGACGAGACACTTGGTATTCAGGCCAATAAGTTCAATCTTGTTTCTCAAGGTTCTGAGTCCTTTAGGTGCCTTTTGGCAAACTCCAAGCGGGCTGTCATATCCCTTTTACTGAGGAGTGGCATCTGTCTGGCCACTCTACGATAAAGGCCTGATTGGTGAAATTCTGCAAAGATGGTTGTCCTTCTGGAAGGTTCTCCCATCTCCACAGAGGAACTCTGTCAGAGTGACCATCGGGTTCTTGGTCACCTCCCTGACCAAGGACCTTCTCCCTGATTGCTCAGTTTGGCCAGGCGTCCAGCTCTAGGAAGAGTCTTGGTGGTTCCAAACTTCTACCATTTAAGAATGATGGAGGCCACTGTGTTCTTGGGGACCTTCAACGCTGCAGGACTTTTTTGGTACCCTTCCCCAGATCTGTGTCTCAACATAATCCTGTCTCGGAGCTCTACGGACAATTCCTTCGACCTCATGGCTTGGTTTTTGCTCTGACATGCACTGTCAACTGTGGGATCTTACATAGACAGGTGTGTGTCTTTCCAAATCATTTCCAATCAAGTTGTAGAAACATCTCAAGGATGATCAATGGAAATAGGATGCATCTGAGGTCAATTCTGGGTCTCATAACAAAGGGTCTGAATACTTATGTAAATAAGGTATTTATTTATTTTTTATTATAAATTTGCAAACATTTCTAAAAACCTGTTTTTGCTTTGTCGTTATGGGGTATTGTGTGTAGATTGATGAGGGGAGAAAAATATTTTATCAATTTTAGAAGGCTGTAACGTAACAAAATGTGGGAAAATTGCAGGGGTCTGAATACTTTCTGAATGCACTGTATATAGCCAGTAGCCAATAAGCTGTCAGAAAGCCCCTCCGCTGCCACTCAGATGAACGAGAATGAGAGGTACTTTCTAAGAGTCACTTCCCCTTCCTCTCTGTTTTGATGTGGGGTTTCAGTGAGTGCTGTCTGATGAGGTCAAATAATATTCTCTGTCTATTTAACCCCATTGGCACAGAGGAATACATGGCAGCCCAGCTAGCACGTAACATTCTGAGAACCATACTTTTCTTGGAGCTTGGTGAGAGCGTGGTTGTCCTATGGTTATTTTGCATACAAATTCTGAGGAATGTACTTTTCTGGTTTTGAACGATTACAGTAATTTGGCATGGAGGGAAATAGCCAGAGGCACCTACTACCTTGGTGTTTGACCATTTCCATATTAAAACAGTTTACATCATTTTGTTCAGAACCGGTTACATACTCTTTCGTAACCTTTCAACATCAATCATGTTTCCCTTCAAATCACCTTCACAAATTCATTAATAAGTAATCAATGTATTTTAATTTCGGCCTGCAAACCTTCAACACCATATCTATGAGTAATAATACTGGGGTGGAATGAGAGACCATAGGGCATTTTGTTACTGTCAAACCTGTGTCCCTCTCACCTTTAAAAAACAATAAAAACAATTGCAATAATAATAAAGCTGTGTGTCCCTCAAAGCTGCAAGGATGGAATGTGGACAAGCAACACGCAAAGCAGTCTGGGAAATGTTAATAAATAACAAAGGGAATTGAATAATTAGAACACTATTGCTAGAATGATCATAGGCTCTCCTTAGGAGTTCCATTGACGGGACATATTCACGTTATTGTGGTAATGAGCTGAAATGGTCATTTCCCCTGAAAGCTTGAGTGATCACAGAGCGTTCAAACAACAGCTGCTGGTGTCTGAGAGACATGTAAGGGGACAGAACATTCGATGGGTGAGCTAACAGTCTTCAACATGAGGAGCACATCAGTTTGGATTCCAGGCTAATGTGACCATGTTAATGACATGTGAGCAATGCTAGCCTGGTGACCTGGTCTGGTCTGGAGCATAAAGATTGGTGTTCCTCTAAGCTAATACTTAGGCTCTAACTCAGTGGGAAACAGGGTCTTGACTTTTGAGTCATGTCGATGATCTGGGTTCTGAACCTTGTAGGTTTTATGTTACAATATTTCAATTCCGTGTAGGTTTAGATTAGTTCTGTAACTTGGATCATCAGTTAGATGGGTTTTCGATGAATAAAGCACACTATGCTAAATGTATTACATATTACACATGCCTTCTTTTTATGCAAAAGAGCCCTCCCACTAACAGACGCCACAGGCTCGTGATTGTACTGTGGTTTGATGGATGGAGGGTATGTCTCCTGTGTCATTCCTGATGTATCCTGATATGACTGATGCTTGTCGTTACTGACTCTCCATACAGAGCTCTGTTGATTGGAATGTCTCACGCACACACACACACCCACACACTTTCTGCAATTTCTTAAAGTGCCTCCTGCATGTTTTCATTATGCATGTTAGAGACGCTGGCTAAATATAGATGAGAGTTTCTCACCCGTCATTAGTTCTGCAGGCTCTCCTCAGATTTTGTTGTGATGGTCTTTCGTGTCGAACCCATCATTGATTTATGCCCATCAACACACACCCTGTGTAACTAATGGAGTGGCTGAGATGTTCTAGGAATGAGACTCAGTTAGTCAGTGAAAGCATAGGGATGTGTGTTAGTTATAATATTGAAGGCAATTTATTCGCATTCCATGTTTATATTGACTGATTGATTTTTGCCCTTAGCTGTTGTATAATCATACCAATTAGGCAAATATGTATCTCTCTGTCACGGCCGTCGTAAGGAGGAGACCAAGGCGCAGCGTGGTAAGCGTACATTCTTCTTTATTAAAAGAACGAACACTGAACAAAACAAACAAAATAACAGCTCTGAACTGGGTACTGTCGCCTGAAGCTCTGAACTGGGTACTGTCGCCATGAAGCTCTGAACTGGGTACTGTCGCCAGAAGCTCTGGACTGGGTACTGTCGCCATGAAGCTCTGAACTGGGTACTGTCGCCAGAAGCTCTGGACTGGGTACTGTCGCCGGAAGCTCTGGACTGTGGAAGCGCACTGGAAGCCTGATGCGTGGTGCCGGAACTGGTGGTACCAGGCTGAGGACACGCACCTCAGGGCGAATACGAGAAGCAGGAACAGGACGTACTGGACTCTGGAGGAGCACTGGAGGCCTGGTGCGTGGTGCCGGCACTGGTGGTACCGGGCTGGGGACACGTACCTCAGGGCGAGTGCGGGGAGGAGGCACAGGATACACTGGGCCGTGGAGACGCATTGGAGATCTGGAACATAGAGCTGGCTCAATGCGTCCTGGTTGGATGCCCATTCTAGCCCGGCAAATGCAAGGAGTTGGAATAGAGCGCACCGGGCTATGAATGGGAACTGGAGACACCGTGCGCATTTCTGCAAAATACGGTGCCTGACCAGTCACACGCTCCCCACGGTAAGCACGAGGAGTTGGCTCATGTCTCCAACCTGACTCAGCCAATCTCCTCGTGTGCCCCCCAAATTATTTTTATTGGGGCTGCCTCTCGTGCTTGCCTTGTTTGTATTTCTCCTCATAATATCGCCGTTCCGCTTTTGCTGCCTCAATTTCCTCCTTCGGAAGGCGATACTCCCCAGCCTGCGTCCAGGGTCCTGCTCCATCCAGTATCTCCTCCCAGGTCCATTTTTCCATAAAACGCTGCTCCTCCTTTTCACGCTGCTTGGTCCTTTTGTGGTGGGTTCTTCTGTCACGGCCGTCGTAAGGAGGAGACCAAGGCGCAGCGTGATAAGCGTACATTCTTCTTTATTTAAAGAACGAACACTGAACAAAACAAACAAAATAACAAAACGAACCGTGAAGCTAATATGGATAGTGCAGACAGGCAACTAAACATAGATCAAGAACCCACAAAACCAAAAGGAAAAATGGCAACCTAAATATGATCACCAATCAGAGACAACGATAAACAGCTGCCTCTGATTGGGAACCAATTCAGGCCACCATAGACATACATATACCTAGACTACCAAAACCCCTAGACATACAAAAAAACTAGACAATACAACACTAGCATACCCACCCTCGTCACACCCTGACCTAACCAAAATAATAAAGAAAACAGAGATAACTAAGGTCAGAGCGTGTCTATATTTTTTACATTTTGTCAGGAAATGCAGCTCTGTCTCAGGTTCTGCTGTTGTGCAGTGGTTGCACAGCCTTTCCTCTACAGGGAGCCAGGTTTTCCTGTGTCTACCCTTCTCAATGGCAAGGCTGTGCTCACTGAGCCTGTACTTTGTCAAGGTTTTTCTAAGGTTTTGATCAGTAACCATGGTCAAATATTTAGCCACAGTGTACTGTCGATTTAGGGCCAGATAGCACTGCATTTTGCTTTGTGCTTGTGCTTGTGTTTCCCAATAAGCAATATAGTTTTGTTTTGACTGTGTTGTAATTTGGTTTATCCTGATTGATTGGATGTTCTGGTCCTGAGGCTTCAGTGTGTTAGTAGAACAGGTGTGTGAACTCAGCCCCAGGACCAGCTGGATGAGGGGACTCTTTTCTTTGCTCAGCTCTTGGCATTGCAGGGCTTGGTAGTGATATGAGAGGGGGTCACTGTATTTTAGATGTTTCCAAAACTTAATTGCTCTTTTTTGAGTTTTTATTATTAGTGGATATTGGCCTAATTCTGCCCTGCATGCATTGTTTGTAGTTTTCCTCTGGACATGTAGGATAATCTTACAGAACTCTGCATGCAGGGTTTCATTGGGGTGTTGCTGTGTAGATTACGCTCCCACACCCTAGAGACTGAGGTCAGACAGTTCTGTAACATTGTTTGAGCTATTTGCACCTGCATAGAAAGCATACTGTTCTCGCTCAAGGTTAACCACAGCTTCTCAGCACACTTATCTGGGGCAAAATGTTACTTCCAGCACACACACACAGACACCCAGGCCAACAGTTGCTAATATTCAATCACATGTGATATAGTATTGGGTTATAGTGCAATAAACACAGATCCTCACAGCGCCAACGCCAATGACAGGCCAGTAAGTCTAAACCACACTGAGTCTCTACTCTGACAGGCCGGCTCGGAAGCAGGAACTACTACTGTCAGAGTATTAAAGAAGATACCGTTAGGGTGTTGGCCAGTTCTCTGCTTTACCCTGCGTGGTGATACAGTGAACCTGTATATACAAAAATTGCATTTACCATTTATCACTTGTGTTTAATAAAAATACTTAAAGTATATTCGGTGACTCTGAATCACATTTTATCCTGTTACCAGATTTGATTGACGCAACCCTTTATAGGGTGTGGGTAAAGTGTTGTCGGTATGGGGGGGTTGTGGGTAAAGGTGGGTCAGTGGTGTTGTTAGGGGTGGTGAGGGGCTGCAGCTTCTCTCTGGGAGTGTCTACAGTCTGTTCTCTGTGCTGTAGCACTCTCTTGATGACAGACAACTATTTTTCCATCTCCTCCTTTACCTGCACCAGCTCTCTCCTCATCTCCCTTTACCTCAAGAGCTGTGGTAAGGCTCTCTCTCAGCTCCTGGACAGAGATCTTCAGCTGGGTCCTGCACTGGTTGATCTGGTCCTGTAGAAGCTCTGTGTCTGGGCTGGTGGTGGTGTAGCTGGGGGGCTGCTCCTTCAGCTCAGTAACCCATACCTCTAACAGAGCCAGCCTGTCTCTCAACAGGCTGATGGTAGTGTGGTCTTGGCTCTGGTGGTTGTAGGCAGGCAGGGGGAGGATGGTCCTGCTGTTGGGGTGTATGAGGTGAGGGGAGAGGTCGGGGGTGCTGTCCTTTTCTTTTTGCTTTCCGCTATCTTCGTTAGGGTGGGGAAGTCCTGCACAACAGAGCTGAGTGCAGCCTCACTGCCCTGGACCATGGCAGTGCCGTTCTGATACATGTTTACTGTCAGAAACCTGTTTTCCTGGTCCTTATCGCTGTCCTCAAAAATGTGGATTTGCCTTCCCTTGCAGATGCCTTTTTTTGTGGTATAGCTGAAATGCTGGTTACAGGCAGTAGTGTGGTCTGTGTAAAATAACAGGTTTGTAACAGTCCTGTTTTGTGAGCAGTCGGCAAACAAAGTTTCTGGGTTCTCCCTCAGAATTCTGTGTTTAAAATTGATTCTTCCCTTCTCTGATTTGATTTCTGCTGGATATTCCAAAAAAAGGGGGGAAAGTCTCTCAGTCTCTGCTGGTGCTGCCTCAGTGGCCATGTTGCTATGGTTACACCAGTAAACAGTTGGCGCTAGATGGTAAACTAGCTGACAGATTTGAATTTGGCTAGCTAGCACGATTAAGATTGGTCTTTTAACTCAATCTTTGTTAATCTTTTCCTCCTGTGTCGATCTTCAGTTGTACAATTTGATTACCTATACATTTTTTGCTAATTTAATCGTGTCAATCTCGCTCTTAACAACCAAAAAGTTATAACAAGTCAGGAGCCGTTCTTCTGCATGACTTCTCTCTCGCTCTCTCTCTCTCTCTCTCTTTCAATTTCAATTCAATGGCTGTATTGGCATGGGAAACATATGTTAACATTGCCAAAGCAAGTGAAGTAGATAATAAACACTCACTGTCAACTGCGTTTATTTTCAGCAAACTTAACGTGTGTAAATATTTGTATGAACATAACAAGATTCAACAACTGAGACATAAACTGAACAAGTTCCACAGACATGTAACTTACAGAAATTGAATAATGTGTCCGTGAACAAAGGGGGGGGGGGGATTCAAAATCAAAAGTAACAGTCAGTATCTGGTGTGGCCACCAGCTGCATTAAGTACTGCAATGCAACTCCTCCTCATGGACTGCACCAGATTTGCCAGTTCTTGCTGTGAGATGTTACCCCACTCTTCCACCAAGGCACCTGCAAGTTCCCAGACATTTTTGGGGGGAATGGCCCTAGCCCTCACCCTCCGACCCAACAGGTCCCGGACGTGCTCAATGGGATTGAGATCCAGGCTTTTAGCTGGCCATGGCAGAACACTGACATTCCTGTCTTGCAGGAAATCACGCACAGAACAAGCAGTATGGCTGGTGGCATTGTCATGCTGGAGGGTCATGTCAGAATGAGCCTGCAGGAAGGGTACCACATGAGGGAGGAGGATGTCTTCCCTGTAACGCACAGCATTGAGATTGCCTGCAATGACAACAAGCTCAGTCCGATGATGCTGTGACACACCGTCCCAGACCATGATGGACCCTCCACCTCCAAATCGATCCCGCTCCAGAGTACAGGCCTCGGTGTAACGCTCATTCCGTCGGCGATAAACGCGAATCTGACCATCCCCCCTGGTGAGTCAAAACCGCGACTCGTCAGTGAAGAGCACTTTTTGCCAGTCCTGTCTGGTCCAGCGACGGTGGGTTTGTGCCCATAGGCGACGTTGTTGTCGGTGATGTCTGGTGAGGACCTGCCTTACAACAGGCCTACACGCCCTCAGTCCAGCCTCTCTCAGCCTATTGCGGACAGTCTGAGCACTGATGGAGGAATTGTGCGTTCCTGGTGTAACTCAGACAGTTGTTGTTGTTGCCATCCTGTACATGTCCTGCAGGTGTGATGTTCGGATGTACCGATCCTGTGCAGCTGTTGTTACATGTGGTCTGCCACTGTGAGGACAATCACCTGACCTGACCTGTCCTGTCTCCCTGTAGTGCTGTCTTAGGCATCTCACAGTACGGACATTGCAATTTATTGCCCTCACAGTACTGACATTGCAATTTATTGCCCTGGCCACATCTGCAGTCCTCATGCCTCCTTGCAGCAGAAAAACTCCTTGCAGTGTTTTTCAGAGTCAGTAAAAAGGCCTCTTTAGTGTCCTAAGTTTTCATAACTGTGACCTTAATTGCGTACCGTCTGTAAGCTGTTAGTGTCTTAACGACCATTCCACAGGTGCATGTTCATTAATTGTTTATGGTTCATTGAACAAGCATGGGAAACAGTGTTTAAACCATTTACAATGAAGATCTGTGAAGTTATTTGGATTTTTACGAATTATCTTTGAAAGACAGGTTCCTGAAAAAGGCACATTTCTTTTTTTGCTGAGTTTATTTACTACGGCGTTTGTTCTTCACTTGTTGCCCTTTTCTTGTGGCAACAGGTCAGAAATGTTGCTGCTGTGATGGCACACTGTGGTATTTCACCCAGTAGATATGGGAGTTTATCCAAATTGGGTTTGACTTCAAATTCTTTGTGGATCTGTGTAATCTGAGGGAAATATGTGTCTCTAATATGGTCATACATTTAGCAGGAGGTTAGGAAGTGCAGCTCAGTTTCCACCTCATTTTGTGGGCAGTGTGCACATAGTCTTCTCTTGAGAGTCAGGTCTGCCACGGTGGCATTTCTCAATAGCAAGGCTATGCTCACTGAGTCTGTACATAGTCAAAGCTTTCCTTAAGTTTGGGTCAGTCACAGTGGTCAGGTATTCTGCCACGATGTACTCTCTGTTTAGTGCCAAATAGAATTCTAGTTTGCTCTGTTTCTTTATGAATTCTTTCCAATGTGTCAAGTAATTATCTTCTTGTTTTCTCATGATTTGGTTGGGTCTAATTGTGGTGCTGTCCTGGGGCTCTGTGAGGTGTGTTTGTGTTTGTGAACAGAGCCCCAGGACCAGCTTGCCTAGGGGACTCTTCTCCAGGTTCATCTCTCTTTAGTTGATTTCTTTGTTACGGAAGGTTTGGGAATAGCTTTCTTTTAGGTGGTTATCCATAGACAGGATAACAGTCTAATAGTCTTTTTCCCTTCTCTTCCTCCCTCAATCCCTCCATAGACAAGATTCTAATAACAGTCTAGGTGACAGGTACAGTTGAAGCACCAGTGATTCTGAGAACACTGTCCTGCGGCGACACAGCACTGCTTTGTCACATATAGGAGACACTTCTAGTAAGTGATTCACTTGGCTGTCTGACTGTGCCAACTGTCAGTGTGTCTACTCTACCATGAATAAATAACATGCTCATTTTCCTTCAGCTTGAGTCAGTGGATGGGGGTGGCATGTGCCACACTCTGTGGCTTATGTCCCTGGCAGGCAGATGTCTCAGCCAGCTTATGTTTAACCAGGGCCCAGATGTCGTGCACTGCTTGTCAAAATGATGCTTCATGGTTGCCAGACTTGGTATAGCTCCCGAGTGGCGCAGCGGTCTAAGGCACTGCATCTCAGTGGAAGAGGTGTCACTACAGTCCCTGGTTTGAATCCAGGCTGTATCACATCTGGCCATGATTGGGTGTCCCATAGGACGGTGCACAATTGACCCAGCGTTGCCTGGGGTAGGTTGTCATTGTAAATAAGAATTTGTTCTTAACTGACTTGCCTAGTTTAATAAAAAATATAGAAGTCACCTTTAGCTCCCAGGAGATTGACTGGGGATGTGGGGTTAGAGTTTCAGAAGTAACGGTTCCAATCTGTGAGTCTATAAAAGTTTAAATTCATATCAGAATACAAGAAGAGCTTTGTTTTGTGTTACTCCCTGACACCTGACATTTCTGGATTCTGGTTTTGATTGATAGTGCCCTCAGGCTGTATGCAGGTTGGACAGCCTAGTTTAAATGCACTCTACTCTTCTTGACCATGTTGATTGACAGGTGTGAGAAGAAGCAGAATAGTTTGAGCCACATTATGGCTTCCAGAATGTATTCTCAACATTCCAGGGGAAAATCGCTCAAATGCTCTTTACTCCTGAAGTCCTGGAAGGCCTAATCTCAGAACCCAGAACCAGATCTCCTGTGCGCTGGCCAGCTACTCCATTTATGTTAACATTTATGTTAACAATCAGTCACGAGAGACCTACCTTCCCTGTATGGCTTCGTAAAGGGTCTCTCAGCCCCTCCACATTTAACTTTACATTAAAAAAAACACTGTTTGAAAACATCTCACCACTTCTCCAGCCTGCGTTATTTTCTAGAACATGGCCCTGTTGATGTGTTAGCAATGAAGTTGGTACAGAGAACACGCGTGTGAGCGGAGATTTGCACCACTAATAACATGGATGAATGAAGTGAATCAAAGAAGTACATTATGCAGCAGAATAATTGGGTGTTTTAATGTCATGGAGCAACAGCTGAAAACAAGACATTTGTTATGGCTGACTTAATGACCAATGGTTGTGTTCTAAGAGATTTTATAGATGCTTAGCAATGACTGAGCGCCCTTAATAAGGATAATTTAAGGGTTTTGAAATAGCTATTGTGTCAAACCCAGTGAGCAATGTCATTAAAATAAATATGAAACGTTCATTTCTTGCTTTAATCTGAGTTATCCCATAAGAGAGCTAATGAGTTTGTCTCTTATCCTTAGAACCATCCGAAACAGCATCAGAGCTACAGTAATCATTTTCTCAGTTCCTTTTGCATTACAATCCCTTTGCTTAAGTAGGCTTCAAACAAGTTAAGGATTTTTTAGTTGCCTTTAGACTCAAAGACCCCTGGAGTGACATGTAATGCCACTTGTTAATTTGTACATTCTCATCCCGAGAATTAAATGGGTCAAAATTGATCAAAGCTGTGTCTGGGTTCAGGAAATGACTCTCTCCAATGACTGGCAGACCATGAAATAGGTTACCTTTCTGCAGTGGATTTTGATTCAGTGTCATGGTAATTCAAATGCTGTGTAGGCTACAGATGGTTCAGTGAGTGAAATTGATTAGGCTCCTTGAAGTAGTGCCAAATGAAAGCAAGTATACTGTACAAACAAATATTCACATCAGCTTTCAGTGATTTCAAGTTGTCTTTTTTCCTTGCCAGTTCCAATATCTGTATCTAACAAAGATCCCGTCTCTTATGGATACCCTCTATAACTACATTATAATTAAGCAATAAGGCACGGAGGTTGGCCAATCTACCACGGCCAATCTACCACAAACCCCTGAGGTGCCTTAATCGCTATTAGAAACTGGTTACCAACGTAATTAGAGCAGTAAAAATAAATGTTTTGTCATACTCGTGGTATACGGTCTGATATACCATGGCTGTCAGCCAATCAGCATTCAGGGCTCGAACAACCCAGTTTATAATTAGGATTCTAAACCTGGGGTTTGTTCAGGAGGATGCAACATTATTGAACGTTCAGAGAGAAACATGGAAGTCAAATAATGTGGCTCAACTTGTTTGTTTGTTTATTTGGATCCCCATTAGTTTTTGCAGAAGCAGCAGCTACTCCTCCAGGGGTAAGAAATTCAATACATTTAAAAAACAGTCACACAAATGTTAAATACAACGATATATAAATACGAAATAAAATAAAATTCAAACAATGCAACAATAAAATAATGTGTGTGTTAAGAGTGTCTGTACAGTATGTGCGTGTTTGTGTCCCTTGCCGTTCCATGTTTACCCCACAGAGAGGCAGTATTGGACTTTAAGCAAGGTGAAAAAGTGTGGCTTATTTTTGGTCAAAGAAATGGGAAGATGGATCACGTAAGTAAAGTATATGCTTTAGGTTACATTAAACTATATATATTTTAGAAGTTTTGGGCTTATTTGATCATTTAAAAAATGTGTATAGGCCTATCAAATTTGGAAAATGTCGGTCAGTCTAATTCAATTGTAGTCGAAATGTGACACTCCCAACGAATATAGAGATGTAAAATAGTCTAAATCAGAGCCAGACTGAGGGCATTCTGACATCAGCAGTCCAAAAGGGGATGAGACCCTCGGAAGGAAGAGGCGGTTTGTGATGATGTCACAGGATGCCACTGTAGTGGATCAATTTCAATTTGAAGCTCGAGCTCCTCTCCTCGCTTTTACCGTAGAGCACACTGGATTGAACCATCGGTGAAAGGACAACCGGACTATTAGCGCTCTGGAAAAAGGGTCGGGAAAAGCAGAATTTGCTATTTTCTTTTCATTTGAAGGCTACATTTCTCAGTAAGGTAAGACACATTTTAATGAATTCCAGTCCAGCAGAATGACAGATTTGAATAATTTCTGGTCTCTTTCTGAAATTGGTTCTGATTGGGTTTGGGTTGGTTATCAAGGTGGATCAGAATAAAAATGTCTGCACAAATAGGCCGAATGATAATAAAGTGATAGTATATTGTTGATTGTTAAGGTTGGGTCAAGAGCTAATAAAGCTTGATCAACCATGCAGAGTTCCTTCTGAAGAACAGTTGTTTAAACATCCCGGTTTACGTCCACTCCTACCCTGTTGTTGTTGTTGTTGTTGTTGTTGTCTGCATTTTTATGTAAGAGGGAGTTTGAAGATGATGAAATGCTAAGGGATAATATGGTTTAGATCGATAGGGCTGGCCATGGTGTGATGCAGCACGACAGGATTATATGCACTTCTAGAAAGAAAACTTCACGAAAGGCAGGGAGACAAGCGTACACGACAATATGAACAAAGGAAATAACACATATCAACGGCTATATCCTTCACACACAAGGGGATACTATAGAAGTTTCATCGCATTTCAACCAACTTGTCATCTTGTTATTTTTAATGTTCTTTCTTTTGAGCATTACAATGACACATATTGGCTGGTTGTGCAGCTTCACTGAGTTCTATGATGACATTGGTCCTTCTCAGGATAATAGAACCTTCACTAGCTGTTGTCAGGGAGATTCAGACAGTTTGGAGTATGTCTGGAAGCCACTTCTTGATGCCTGCTGAATGGCTCACACTGCTTGTTACGAAATAGTCTGGACTGCAGATGTCTGCTGGCAAACGTCTCATTACCATGGTTACGTGGTTACAAAAGCACCATGGTCAGTCTAAACAGATTGATAGAAGGCTTTGGTTCTGACTTCAGAAGCAGCACCATGTCAAATGTACACACATTGGTGATTGGTTTTGCTGCAATTCATTGATGTGAAAAGATTCCATTCCAAAGAGATGAGATGTGAGAGTACACACACACTGACAAAAGGTTTATCTTATTTCAATACACTATACAGATGCAGGCGGTGCTTGACTTGGGCAGGAGCTCACCGGAGCAGAGTACCGGCACCTCAACGTTTCTACTGCTTGAGCTCCTAGTCTTCATATAGAATATTAGCTCAAAAGTATTGTGGAGCTCCTGCACCTAAATATAAACAGTACAGGCACCTATTTCAGTCCAAGTCAAGCACTGGTTGCAGGGCATGCTGTAACAAAACATGTGCAACAACACTTTCATCTTCAGGTGTCCTAGCTACACAGTGGAATGGGCTTGGTGCCCCTGAATGTGCCCCTTTAAGAGAGAAAGCACTCTGTGTTGACTAGGGTTTTGGACAGTGGAAAGATTTGGGTACATTTCCAGGGGTGTGTTGGAGAAGGACATAAGTTAAACAAACTGTCAGAGGGTTGACAAGTGCTTCCTGATTTAGGAGGGCTGGGATGGGGCTACTGCAGGAAAGTGAGAAAGAGAGGGGGGGGAGAAATAGAGAGAGGGATAGAGAGAGAGAGACAGGGATAGGAGAAGGAGAGAGAGAGGATGGTAGGGGGGGGTAAATACCTCCATGTTTCCTTGGTTCTGCAAAGCTCTCTCACAAACTCTCTCCCTCACCCCCTCATGAATTCCATTAATTTGGTACTGTGGAACCTTTGGGGGTGTTGGCCGACTCAACCCTTCATGTTATGACCCAGGAAAGCTTGGAGAGGAAACCCTGACATGTCTCTCAGGCCCCTCCCTGCTGTTCCTCCCTGCTGTTCCTCCCTGGTGCTTCAGGAAGGGCACAAGGTTATCATGGTTGGGCCTGCTGTTATTCTGCTTGGCTTCAGAGAAGAGAAGTGCTTTTGTCTTATTGCCAAGCTGATGGTTTAAACCTGACGCTGCATGTTTGGGGAACGACCGTCGCTAGCTCTGTTTTTGTTTTAGAAAAAGATAGCTAATGCATTAATATCCAGCGGTGGGAGTTTGAGTAGCCGAGATCCCTGTGGATTTACAGTCAGGTCCATAAATATTTGGACATTGACCAAGTTATTATCATTTTGGCTCCGTACGCCATCACAATGGATTTGGAAGGAAACACAGCATATTGGAGTTGAAAATAAATTAAATTTAAATTAAATAATGAATGTGAGCTGAAAGTGCAGACTTTCAGCTTTAATTTAAGGGTATTTACCTCCAAATCGGGTGAACGGTGTAGGAATTACAGCACTTTTTATGTGGCCACCCAATTTTAGGGGCTCAAAAGTCATTGGACAAACTAACATAATCATAAATTATATTGTGAGTTTTAATACTTGGTTGCAAATCCTTTGCAGTCAATAACTGCCTGAAGTCTGTAACCCATAGACATCACCAGATACTGGGTTTCTTCTCTGGTGATGCTCCGTCAGGCCTTTACTGCAGCTGTCTTCAGTTCCTGCTTGTTCTTGGGGCATTTTGCCTTCAGTTTTGCCTTCTGCAAGGGAAGTGCATGCACAATTGGATTCAGGTCAGGTGATTGACATTCCACTTCTTTGCCTTAAAAAAGCATTGGGTTGCTTTCGCAGGATGCTTCGGGTCATTGTCCATCTGCACTGTGAAGCGACGTCCAATGAGTTTTGAAGCATTTGGCTGAATCTGTATACAAGGGAACCAATTCCATTGGCAGCCATATATGGCCATAACACTACCTCCACCATGCTTCACAGATGAGGTGGTATGCTTCGGATCAGGAGCAGTTCCTTCCCTTCTGCATACTCTTCTCTTCCCATCCGTCTGGTACAAGTTGATATTTGTCTCATCTGTCCATAGGATGTTGTTCCAGAACTGTATAGGTTTTCTTAGATGTTATTTGGCAAACTCTGATCTGGTCTTCCTGTTTTTGAGGCTTGCCAGTGGTTTACATCTTGTGCTAAACCGTCTGTATTTACTCTGGTGAAGTTTTCTCTTGAATGTTGACTTTGACACAGATATGCCTACCTCCTGCTGGGTGTTCTTGATCTGGACAACTGTTGTGAAGGGGTTTCTTTTCACCAGGGAAATAATTCTTCTGTCATCCATCACAGTTGTTTTCCGTGGTCTTCCGGGCCTTTTGGTGTTCCTGAGCTCACCAGTGTGTTCTTTCTTTTTCAGAATGTACCAAATAGTTGATTTGGCCAAACCTCATGTTTTATCTCTCTGATGGGTTTGTTTTGATTTGTCAGCCTAATGATGGCTTGATTCACTGGCAGTGACAGACTTCATATTGAGGGTTAACAGCAACAGATTCCGAATGCAAAAGCCACACTTGAAATCAACTCTAGATATTTTATCTGATTACTTATAAATGAACTAATGAGGGAATAACACACAGCTAGCCATGGAACAGCTGAGCAGCCAGTTGTCCAATTACTTTTGGTCCCTTAAAAAGGGGGCACCACATATAAAAAGTGCTGTAATTCCTACACCATTCACCCGATTTGGATGTAAATACCCTCAAATTAAAGCTGGAAATCTGCCCTTTCAGCTTATATTCATTAATTAATTTAAACTGTGGTTGACAGTTAAAATAATAATAACTTGGTCAATGTCCGAATAGTTCTGGACCTGAGTGTGTGTGATAGACAGATTTATATTACCCACTACTCGCTATGTACGGTATCTTAGTTTTACGGGTAGTATATTTGTCAGTTGGTGCTGTTCCCTTCACAGATGCTATTGGGCTGCACCTCCATGTGTATTTTATTAGTGAGGAGAGGACCAAAGGGGCCGGTTCTGGGTTCAGTTCTGTGTGATTGATGGCTTCATCACATCAACACGTGTCTCTTTAATGCTTTCAAACCAAAACAAGTGTATTTGGAAATAGACTCAGACGTTTTGTTTACTGACATGGACGTGATAGGGTAGTTGGCTATGTCAGTGGTGACATAACCAGGGGCGCAACTTTGGTTTTAGAAGTGTGTGGGGGGGGAACATTAATATTTTTTTTAAGCATGGGCCTAAAGCAGACCATTGCCTCGTCTTGTATCACATTCCAATGATAAAACTAGGGGGACAAAAATGCAATTTCAGAATGTGTGGGGGAGCATGTCCCCCTTGTCCACAGCGAAAGTTGCGCCCCTGGACATAACATTCATATAAGTGACAATGTCATTGATAATAATGTAATTAATTTATCATATGAGTGACATAGCAATCAATCATATGAATGGTTAATCTAGATTGATCTATAAAGGTTTTCTTAAAAAAAACTTGTTTTAGTGTATTATTATGACTGTGATCTCTCTCTCTCTTCTCCCTGTTTCTGCAGTATTTTCTCCCTCTCTCTGAGACCGATAGGGTGATTATTGCAAGCAGTCTTGGCTCTGAGCCATAGATAGCAGTTCGCTTGGCTGGGAGTGAAATTTTCCTCTCAGTAAAACCCCTTCCACCGTTCACAGACCTGCTGACCTGTCTCTATCTCTCCTCCAGGACCCGTTGACAGCAGAGCCAGGATGGATGCTAACGGCATATTCTCACTTCTGTTGCTGTGTTCTGTCACTGAGGTAATATACTCACCCAAGTTGTGAAGTCATTTACCCTTTGTCCTCGATGTGCCTTTTATAAACTCACTGTGGCATGCAGAGTGAATATGGTTCCTCTTGAAAGTCGTTAAAACATGATCATAACTCATATTTAACTCTCAAATCCACACTTTCACTCTCTTGATTTGGTTTGATACGCTAAAATACTCTATGATCATCTCCTTACCTGTCCGTGAGTGTATCGTTTCCTCTGAGTGTTAGCCGTTTTTTTCTCAGCTGTGTGTGTTGGCGAGCCCTGAGGGGAATGACTCCCAGCAGCACCATACCCAGAACGTCTACCACGACATCGGTGTCACCAGGAACACCATAGTCACTGCTCAGTTTGAGTGCTATCAGAAGATCATGAAAAACGACAAACACAACAAAATAGGTAAGGGTCCCTTAAGGGTGGTGTGGTGCAGGTTGTAATGGGGGTAGCTCATTTGTTCAATTTCAATCTCATGATTTGCATGGTAGAGTATTTCAATTTACTCTTAGCATGTTCCATTTGAATTTGAAACAATCTTCAGTCTTAACTGAAATGGTCCTAACCCCAGTGAATATCACCTTCTAAGGAACTGACCCCCCAGTTTCAGTTTCAACTTAAAAGTATGCTTAAAGGGATACTTCCGGATTTTGTCTAAATCTATTTCCCTAGAGTCAGATGAACTTGTGGATACCATTATTATGTGTGCAGTATGAAGGAAGTTAGAGGTAGTTTCGCGAGCCAATGCTAACTAGCGTTAGCGCGATGACTATGGGTATCTGCTAGCATGCTCATTGCCAAAATCCCGAAGTATCTCTTTAAACTGTGTGTGTTGTTGTGTCCCTTCACTCAGGGCCAGTGTGTAACAGGACGTGGGATGGCTGGCTGTGCTGGGAGGACACAGAGGCAGGCTTCACTACAAACCAACACTGTCCAGACTACTTCCAAGACTTTGACACAGCAGGTCTGTATTTTGCACCCTGGCTGGTCTCTCCAACCCAACGACATTGAACAGAGATTATTGTATGACTGTATGAGGTAATGTACGAGTCAACCTGGGTATTCTCTGTTAGGCTTTTAGAGAAATGTCCTTTGCTATTTTCAACATTCATTTTAGTATGGATAAAGGGATGAAAGTTATTCTCATGAATGGATATCGCTCTTTTTGAATGAATGCTGTGTTGATTGCTGAGATGAGCGTGTCACACCTATCCACTCTTCTGTTGACTCACGTTGGTTGATGCACTACACCACTCACCTTCTGTTTCTAATCACCAGAAATGGCGTCCAAAGTGTGCAGTGAAACGGGTAATTGGTTTCTACACCCGGAGAGCAACAGGACATGGACAAACTACACCAAATGTACAGCATACACCAGCGCAGGAAGAGTGGTAAGAAAAGTGACCTTTTGATAAGCTTTTTAATGTAGTTATATTGTTGTGGATATTATATTGTAATGCATGTTAGGTTGACATGGTGTATTCTTTCTCAGACAGCGATGAATCTCTACTACCTGGTTCTGATTGGACATGGACTGTCGCTAACGTCATTGTTCTTCTCATTGGGAATATTTTTCCATTTCAAGTAAGTTACTCTGTTAGCCCGTCAGTATGCTCCTGTTTTATATTGGTTTTATTAACCTTTATTTTAACATGGTGTCATATTGAGACCAAGTGTCTTTTTCAAATGAGCCCTGCACAATATAAACACACATATCAACACAAAACCCAATAAAATACAAAATTACAAAACATGATCATAAAAAACTAACACAATCTTCACTTAGAGCATTCCCCACTACTGTTTTAAATTATATAGAAATATATATAAAATATAGAAATATATATTAATATATACAGTGGGGAGAACAAGTATTTGATACACTGCCGATTTTGAAGGTTTTCCTACTTACAAAGCATGTAGAGGTCTGTAATTTTTATCATAGGTACACTTCAACTGTGAGAGACGGAATCTAAAACAAAAATCCAGAAAATCACATTGTATGATTTTTAAGTAATTAAATTGCATTTTATTGCGTGACATAAGTATTTGATACATCAGAAAAGCAGAACTTAATATTTGGTACAGAAACCTTTGTTTGCAATTACAAAGATCATACGTTTCCTGTAGTTATTGACCAGGTTTGCACACACTGCAGCAGGGATTTTGGCCCACTCCTCCATACATACCTTCTCCAGATCCTTCAGGTTTCGGGGCTGTCGGTGGGCAATACGGACGTTCAGCTCCCTCCAAAGATTTTCTATTGGGTTCAGGTCTGGAGACTGGCTAGGCCACTCCAGGACCTTGAGATGCTTCTTACGGAGCCACTCCTTAGTTGCCCTGGCTGTGTGTTTCGGGTCGTTGTCATGCTGGAAGATCCAGCCACGACCCATCTTCAATGCTCTTACTGAGGGAAGGAGGTTTTTGGCCAAGATCTCGCGATACATGGCCCCATCCATCCTCCCCTCAATACGGTGCAGTCGTCCTGTCCCCTTTGCAGAAAAGCATCCCCAAAGAATTATGTTTCCACCTCCATGCTTCACGGTTGGGAGGGTGTTCTTGGGGTTGTACTCAACCTTCTTCTTCCTCCAAACACGGCGAGTGGAGTTTAGACCAAAAAGCTCTATTTTTGTCTCATCAGACCACATGACCTTCTCCCATTCCTCCTCTGGATCATCCAGATGGTCATTGGCAAACTTCAGACGGGCCTGGACATGCGCTGGCTTGAGCAGGGGGACCTTGCGTGCGCTGCAGGATTTCAATCCATGACAGCGTAGTGTGTTACTAATGGTTTTCTTTGAGACTGTGGTCCCAGCTCTCTTCAGGTCATTGACCAGGTCCTGCCGTGTAGTTCTGGGCTGATCCCTCACCTTCCTTATGATCATTGATGCCCCACGAGGTGAGATCTTGCATGGAGCCCCAGACCGAGGGTGATTGACCGTCATCTTGAACATCTTCCATTTTCTAATAATTGCGCCAACAGTTGTTGCCTTCTCACCAAGCTGCTTGCCTATTGTCCTGTAGCCCATCCCAGCCTTGTGCAGGTCTACAATTTTATCCCTGATGTCCTTACACAGCTCTCTGGTCTTGGCCATTGTGGAGAGATTGGAGTCTGTTTGATTGAGTGTGTGTACAGGTGTCTTTTATACAGGTAACAAGTTCAAACAGGTGCAGTTAATACAGGTAATGAGTGGAGAACAGGAGGGCTTCTAAAAGAAAAACTAACAGGTCTGTGAGAGCCGGAATTCTTACTGGTTGGTAGGTGATCAAATACTTATGTCACGCAATAAAATGCAATTTAATTACTTAAAAATCATACAATGTGATTTTCTGGATTTTTGTTTTAGATTCCGTCTCTCACAGTTGAAGTGTACCTATGATAAAAATTACAGACCTCTACATGCTTTGTAAGTAGGAAAACCTTCAAAATCGGCAGTGTATCAAATACTTGTTCTCCCCACTGTATATATGGTGTTTTTCTTACTTTAGATTGAATAATTTAATTATTTTCTATGGAAAGAAGGAGGAAAAAGTCATTCATACGGGCCTACTCATAAGGAGGCATTGACGACACAAGCGTCATAAATGATGTGGGGAGAATGTATTTATAAGGACTTGTAAGGAGTTTAACTCAATAAAGAAAGTACATTGATCCCCTTCCATTGTTGTCCATTCAACATACGGATATTTTCTTTCTTTCCCTACCAGGAGTCTAAGCTGCCAGAGGATAACGCTCCACAAAAACCTATTTTTTTCATTTGTGTTGAACTCAGTCATCACCATCATCTGGTTGACAGCGGTGGCTAACAACCAGGGACTAGTGCAGAGCAACCCTGTGAGTATGATGACTAACAACCAGGGACTAGTACAACCCTGTCAGTATGATGACTAACAACCAGGGACTAGTACAGTACAACCCTGTCAGTATGATGACTAACAACCAGGGACTAGTACAGTACAACCCTGTCAGTATGATGACTAACAACCAGGGACTAGTACAACCCTGTCAGTATGATGACTAACAACCAGGGACTAGTACAGTACAACCCTGTCAGTATGATGACTAACAACCAGGGACTAGTACAGTACAACCCTGTCAGTATGATGACTAACAACCAGGGACTAGTACAGTACAACCCTGTCAGTATGATGACTAACAACCAGGGACTAGTACAACCCTGTCAGTATGATGACTAACAACCAGGGACTAGTACAGTACAACCCTGTCAGTATGATGACTAACAACCAGGGACTAGTACAACCCTGTCAGTATGATGACTAACAACCAGGGACTAGTACAGTACAACCCTGTCAGTATGATGACTAACAACCAGGGACTAGTACAACCCTGTCAGTATGATGACTAACAACCAGGGACTAGTACAGTACAACCCTGTCAGTATGATGACTAACAACCAGGGACTAGTACAGTACAACCCTGTCAGTATGATGATTAGTACACAGCGTTGTACGAGATCTTCAGTTTCTTGGCAATTTCTCACATGGAATAGCCTTCATTTCTCAGAACAAGAATAGACTGACGAGTTTCAGAAGAACGTTCTTTGTTTCTAGACATTTTGAAGCTGTAATCGAACCCACTAATGCTGATGCTCCAGATACTCAACTAGTCTAAAGAAGGCCAGTTTTATTGCTTCCTTAATCAGCACAACAGTTTTCAGCTGTGCTAACGTAATTGAAAAAGGGTTTTCTAATGTTCAATTAGCCTTTTAAAATGATAAACTTGTATTAGCTAACACAACGTGCCATTGGAACACAGGAGTGATGGTTGCTGATAATGGGCCTCTGTACGCCTATGTAGATATTCCATAAAATATCAGCCGTTTCCAGCTACAATAGTCATTTACAACATTAACAATGTCTATTGTATTTCTGATCAATTTCATGTTATTTTAATGGACAAAAATTTAGCTTTTCTTTCAAAAACAAGGACATTTCTAAGTAACCCCAAACTTTTGAACGGTAGTGTATATTAAAGGTGTAAATATATTAAAAGTTTATATATTAAAGGTCCCAACCTGTTTCACAAGAACAGAATTAACTTAGGATGTAAATAATGAGCAAAGCATTTCCAAGCTCAGTAGACAAAAATGTCTGCTCAACCATAGACTGTTAGTTGACACTGACGGGGGATATTCCAAGCTGATACTAGTTCTGCTACCCCACCACCACCAGGTGAGCTGTAAGGTGATCATGTTTATTCACCTGTACCTGTTTGGCTGTAACTACTTCTGGATGCTGTGTGAGGGCATCTACCTGCACACACTCATCGTGGTGGCCGTGTTCGCTGAGAAACAGCACCTCATGTGGTACTACCTGCTTGGATGGGGTACGTGAAGTTACCACAAAACCACGAACTAACGAAACAATTAACTATTACACGATTATACAACGTTTGCCTTTTTAAGGGATGTTTCTAAATGTTCATTTCCTGTTGAATTACAGTTGTTTGTCCATTATGTCATCCATTAAAATCAATTCTTGAATCATCTCCCAGGATTCCCACTCATACCTGCATTGATTCATGCAATAGCACGAAGCTACTACTACAATGATAAGTAAGTATTTTGATAACTTTCTCTCTGGTCTTTGATAAGTATGCCATTCTCTGCCACATACAGTAATTCATGGATAAGCCATGTTGTCCACATGAGTCAAATATCTCTTGGCATCTCCCTCTCTCCTCCACAGTTGTTGGATCAGCTCAAACACATCCCTGCTCTACATCATCCATGGTCCCATCTGTGCTGCCCTGCTGGTGAGCCCTTCTTTAAGCCACAATTCCAAGTACAATAACTAACGTTTACGACCATCCCTGTTCTTTTCCTTGTGTGATCACTGTAAACAGAAGAGTCATCAACCTCAGGTCTCCTTTATACTCTGAGTGGGAATTTAAGTACATTTACTTTGAACATAATGTGCTGTTCTCTGGCTGGACTCATTGGACACATTGGCTTATTTCCAAAATATCTCTCTTTCTCTCTCTCTCTGTCTCTTCTCCCCCTCCCTCTCCCTCCCTCCTACCCCCCTTCTCTATCCCTCCCTCCCCCTCTCACTCCCCCTCTCTCTCCAGGTGAATCTGTTCTTCCTGTTGAACATTGTGCGTGTCCTCATCACCAAACTGAAGGTAATCCACCAACAAGCAGAAGATCATTTCCTCTATTTGCTGTAACAAATGGACTGATAAAGTTGTATTGTATTTTAGGTGACCCATCAGGCTGAATCTAGCCTCTACATGAAGGCTGTGAGAGCCACCCTGATCCTGGTCCCTCTCCTGGGTATCCAGTTTGTCTTGTTCCCCTACAAACCCCAGGGACGCTTCGCCTTGGAGATCTACGACTATATTATGAACATCCTCATGCACTACCAGGTAGGACAACTCTAGAACATTCTCAAATTTCTAAAACTCTAGAGAACTTCTAGAACTTTTAACTCAACTCTAGAAGTTAAGTTAGAGTAGTGTCCCAAAGTGGTTAGTGTTATCTTCTTTGTGTTGAAGTATACTCTTTCTATCCTCAGGGTCTCCTCGTTGCCACCATCTTCTGCTTTTTCAATGGCGAGGTAAGACTTCAGCGAGATATTACGTCAATTCTGAACTAACTCTCCATCAGAAAGCTGAGATGATGCGACCATAGTTACATTGATAAGGTATAACGTTGAAGCAATGTCAACTTTTGTCCGATGGGACTTTCTTTCTTCCAGGTCCAAGGTGTTTTGCGAAGGCACTGGAACCAGCAGAGGATCCAGTTTGGCAGTAACTTTGCCCACGCAGACGTCTTCCGCTCAGCCTCATACGTGGCGTCATCCCTGACGGAGGTGCACCGCTGCTACAGCATCGACGGGCACACCGAACACATGAACGGCAAGAACAGCTACCACGACATCGAGACGGTGACACCCACCATACTCCGGTCGGACAACCCTTTTGCCTGAGGCTGAAGGTCGGAAGTCGCGGGCCTTGGGTCTGTACAGTTACACAGTGGCAGTTAAACTTTCAGTTGAAATGACTGCAGACAATTTGGAGCTCTTTTTCCACCATATTCTAGAACATTTTACATTACATGAACATAACATGGACGTTTATAGGGAGCACTACTCAACCTCTTGATCTGGTAAATACAGTTACCTTCAACTGATTCACTTTAACTTTACGAGGACTGAATAGGCACTTAACTAGAGACACCTGTGTAAAGGATCGGACACTACCTACACTACCTTAAGGGTTTTAGCGTAAATAATGGACACTACCTGCACTACCTTAAGGGTATTAGCGTAAATAATGGACACTACCTACACTACCTTAAGGGTATTAGTGTAAGGAATACATCTTGCCGTTTCATCCTGTGGACTGAAGAGCCTGCGACTGTACAACAACCTCTGACCCAAGAGCCTGAGACTCTACAACAACCTCTAACCCAAGAGCCTGAGACTCTACAACAACCTCTGACCCAAGAGCCTGAGACTCTACAACAACCTCTAACCCAAGAGCCTGAGACTCTACAACAACCTCTGACCCAAGAGCCTGAGACTCTACAACAACCTCTAACCCAAGAGCCTGAGACTCTACAACAACCTCTGACCCAAGAGCCTGAGACTCTACAACAACCTCTGACCCAAGAGCCTGAGACTCTACAACAACCTCTAACCCAAGAGCCTGAGACTCTACAACAACCTCTAACCCAAGAGCCTGAGACTCTACAACAACCTCTGACCCAAGAGCCTGAGACTCTACAACAACCTCTGACCCAAGAGCCTGAGACTCTACAACAACCTCTAACCCAAGAGGAGTACAGTGCAATTAACTTGTTGTGCCTACTGGTGATATAATTACTTCCATTCTATAAAGGACAAAGGAAACCTAATGTAGATGGACCTGAAGCACTGGATGATGTATTAAGATGGGCAGGCTCTTTATGGTTCTCTTTATGACAAGACAAGTAACTAAAGGTCACAGTGGATGTTTTGATACAGTGTACAGTTACAATTGTTTTCTTTTACAGCAATTAGCATTGAATGTGTTATCATGTGTTGTTGTCTGTGGTTTGAATTTGCATGGTCATTGATGGCTACTTATTTATAACTATGTTACAGTAGTACAAGATGGACCACCCATTAGAATGTTCATTTCCTGTCAATGTATTTCCCTGTCCAGCGGTCTTCTCCCTGCTGTCTAGACTAGGGTTTAGTCCATCTGTGGGAGTTTATGTCTGGCACATAAAATGACCTTGGTTTTGCCTCAGTTTTATCTGTCATAGTTGAAAGTATGTAAGTCTTGTTTAAGTATGTAAGTATAATTTTTTTCATAGAGTTGCTTCATATCCAAATGCTGGAGAGAATGCTGCTCACACGTGGATACTTAATGTAGAGGGAGAGAGAGAGCGCGAGAGAGAGTAAGAGAGAGAGGGGGGGCAGAAAGCGGGGGGGAGAGAGGGAGAGAGAATGAGACGGAGAGAGAGAGAGAGACGGGGGAGGGAGAGAGAATGAGATGGAGAGAGAGAGAGAGACGGGGAGAGAGAATGAGACGGAGAGAGAGAGAGACGGGGGAGGGGGGGCAGAAAGCGGGGGGGAGAGAGGGAGAGAATGAGACGGAGAGAGAGAGAGAGACGGGGGAGGGAGAGAGAATGAGATGGAGAGAGAGAGAGAGACGGGGAGAGAGAATGAGACGGAGAGAGAGACGGGGGGAGAGAATGAGACGGAGAGAGAGACGGGGGGAGAGAGAGAATGACAACGTGTTTGTGTTTCCTGTATATTTCAATATGTATGTCTATGGATATGCCAATATAGAAATAGAACATGTTCAAGGAGGAGTCTGTAGGGTATTTATGTTTCTCACTACTCAACTGAGTTACCTATCAACCGTGGTATGTCATGTGGATTTTGTCAGAACTGTTTTCATGAACTTTGTTGTAGTATTGTATACCTTGATATTGTAGAGCTGCAGTTCTGTTTTCATTATACATGATACCTGATGGCTGGGTCTGACATGTATTATGGATGGTGTCTGAACTCAGAGTAATGTTCATTTGGTCTGTGGTAGTCAGGGATAGGATATAGAGTTTAGAACAGACTGTTTTGTGTTCTACTCAATTCTGACTTTTACTTAGGAACGCTTCAGGCATGTTTCTCTGTTCTTCTCTGAATTGAATGTTTTTCCTTGCGCTGAGTGTTGACATTGTACAGGTGCCAAACTGTTTATTATTTTTATTGTGGGGAATGCTGTACTGAATGTTTGTGAAGTGTAATGCAATTATAGATCCTTAACAAACGTTGCTTTGACACTGCTGGTTTGTGTTATTCTGTACTGAGTTGTGAAACCAACACTGATGGGCTGTTGTGTACGCAGTGTACACACATACACACACACACACACACACACTCACTCACTCACACACACACACACACACACACACACACACACACACACACACACACACACACACACACACACACACACACACTCTAAAACATACACACAGATGAGAGACATACTGTATACAGTACACAGTCCTAGACAAGCTGTTGGTCCATAGTGGAAGTGTATCAAAACTATCTGTGTGGTCTAAGCAATTTTTAGCCTGGCTTCAAATCCTTCTCCTCTTAAATTAAGTCAGTGGTCATTTCAGCACTTCAAACAACATGTGTGGTCTTGTTTTATTGGATATGATGCATGTGTGGTCTGTTTTTATCATCTGTGCTTTGAACAAATCTTGCTGTTGCATGAAATTAGTGTTGATTGCTACACTACAAACACTCCCATTTGTATTGATTCATTGGATTCATATGTGATCTAGAATCCCCTGTATGAAAGCTGTTACAAGTTATGTTACAAGTTATAAGCATACAGGAGAGAAAAGTCATTTCCATCAGTAGGGAACTTCAATATCTTCAAACAATTCATGCCGGGAAAACACCAAAGTGCTGAAATGAACCGTAATGATTTAATCAATGTTTGTGGACATCTAAACTCTAAACATCTGGTTTTTGTTTAAAGCAAATTGGGGATTACTTTGAAAAATACTTAATGATTAAGTTCCCTGAGGCATAACCTCCCAGTTAACCTATTTTAACATCTGCTATGCATATTTCTTGGTAAAATTAAGTTGCATGTTTGATTTTCTCGTCCCATTATGAGAACCAACAGAGCTCAGAGGATATGCATTACTGGAAAACATTAGCCATCAATACTATGCTATACTGTTTCCCATAATAATGACCGATCTCCCTGAGGAAGCCATCTTGTTGATCAATGTCCCTGAGAAAGCCATCTTGTTGATCAATGTCCCTGAGAAAGGCATCATGTTGATCAATGTCCCTGAGAAAGGCATCATGTTGACCAATGTTCCTGAGAAAGGCATCATGTTGACCAATGTTCCTGAGAAAGGCATCATGTTGACCAATGTTCCTGAGAAAGGCATCATGTTGACCAATGTTCCTGAGAAAGGCATCATGTTGACCAATGTCCCTGAGAAAGGCATCATGTTGACCAATGTTCCTGAGAAAGGCATCTTGTTGACCAATGTCCCTGAGAAAGGCATCATGTTGACCAATCTCCCTGAGAAAGGCATCATGTTGACCAATCTCCCTGAGAAAGGCATCATGTTGACCAATCTCCCTGAGAAAGGCGTCATGTTGACCAATCTCCCTGAGAAAGGCATCATGTTGACCAATCTCCCTGAGAAAGGCATCATGTTGACCAATCTCCCTGAGAAAGGCATCATGTTGACCAATGTTCCTGAGAAAGGCATCATGTTGACCAATGTTCCTGAGAAAGGCATCATGTTGACCAATCTCCCTGAGAAAGGCATCTTGTTGACCAATGTCCCTGAGAAAGGCATCATGTTGACCAATCTCCCTGAGAAAGGCATCATGTTGACCAATGTTCCTGAGAAAGGCATCATGTTGACCAATGTTCCTGAGAAAGGCATCATGTTGACCAATGTCCCTGAGGAAGCCATCTTGTTGACCAATGTCCCTCAGAAAGGCATCTTGTTCATGTTATTGTATCCACCTCTTTGATCTTGTGTCTGGGTCTGGAACTAGAACTGGGTCTGGAACTGCGACTGTGTCTGGGTCTGGAACTGGGTCTGAAACTGGGTCTGGGACTAGGTCTGGAACTGGGTCTGGAACTGGGTCTGGGACTGGAACTGGGTCTGGAACTGCGACTGTGTCTGGGTCTGGAACTGGGTCTGGAACTGGAACTGGGTCTGGGACTGGGTCTGCGACTGGGTCTGGAACTGGGTCTGGAACTGCGACTGGGTCTGGGTCTGGAACTGGGTCTGGGTCTGGAACTGGGTCTGGGACTGGGTCTGCGACTGGGTCTGGAACTGGGTCTGGAACTGCGACTGGATCTGAAACTGGGTCTGGGACTAGGTCTGGAACTGCGACTGGGTCTGGGACCGGAACTGGGTCTGGAACTACGACTGGTCTGGAACTGGGTCTGGAACTGGGTCTGGGACTAGGTCTGGAACTGCGACTGGGTCCGGAACTGGGTCTGGAACTGCGACTGGGTCTGGGTCTGGAACTGGGTCTGGGACTAGGTCTGGAACTGGGTCTGGAACTGCGACTGGTCTGGAACTGGGTCTGGGACTAGGTCTGGAACTGCGACTGGGTCTGAAACTGGGTCTGGGACTAGGTCTGGAACTGCGACTGGGTCTGGGTCCAGAACTGGGTCTGGAACTGGGTCCGGAAATGGGTCTGGGTCCAGAACTGGATTTGGAACTGTGACTGGGACTGGGTCTGTGACTGGGACTGTGTCTGGAACTTCCTATGGAGAGTTGGCGTTGTTTTTCATCAGAGGATGCATGTCCACTTCCTCATTGTGACACACTGCGCCATATTTTCCTCTCAGTCACTAGGTTACTGTAGTTGCCGAGTTACTGTAGCAGAATGTTTCCTTTCACCTCTTAAAAGTCACTCATCAAAGACATGATACTGTATATATAAGGTTGACACGCTTCAAATGATTGTTCCTATCTATGGCAATCCACAACAACAATATCAAAAAACTGGCTTCCGCTTAGTTCTGTATTGTTGTACGGATCGAAATCTGAAATGTGTTATGTACAGAACACAGACTCACTTCCTGTTTAAAAAAATACGGCATTGAACTTGTGATCCGTCTGCTCTGATGTTCAGTCGCAAACAGTTCCCCTTGTCTCATGACCACTGCCTGTTTACTAAGTATAGCATTCACATGGCCAGTAATACCATGGCTTCTGTCAACTGTCTGGTCAATGGATCTCTATGGAACAACCATTCTGTAATTTATATTTCTATATGAATGGCGTCTCCATCTCTGACAATGCAGAATGTTCAGTGTAGAATTCTCCGGGTCTTCTTGATCAGCTTTCCCCAGGTCCGGTACGGACCTGAACTGTTAGGATGGAAGGCCCAAAAACAGCCCACAACCAACACTTCCAGGCAACGTCAGCTCAGAGGATACAGCCCACAACCAACAGAGCTCAGAGGATATGCATTACTGGAAAACATTAGCCATCAATACTATGCTATACTGTTTCCCATAATAATGACCGATCTCCCTGAGGAAGCCATCTTGTTGATCAATGTCCCTGAGAAAGCCATCTTGTTGATCAATGTCCCTGAGAAAGGCATCATGTTGATCAATGTCCCTGAGAAAGGCATCATGTTGACCAATGTTCCTGAGAAAGGCATCATGTTGACCAATGTTCCTGAGAAAGGCATCATGTTGACCAATGTTCCTGAGAAAGGCATCATGTTGACCAATGTTCCTGAGAAAGGCATCATGTTGACCAATGTCCCTGAGAAAGGCATCATGTTGACCAATGTTCCTGAGAAAGGCATCTTGTTGACCAATGTCCCTGAGAAAGGCATCATGTTGACCAATCTCCCTGAGAAAGGCATCATGTTGACCAATCTCCCTGAGAAAGGCATCATGTTGACCAATCTCCCTGAGAAAGGCGTCATGTTGACCAATCTCCCTGAGAAAGGCATCATGTTGACCAATCTCCCTGAGAAAGGCATCATGTTGACCAATCTCCCTGAGAAAGGCATCATGTTGACCAATGTTCCTGAGAAAGGCATCATGTTGACCAATGTTCCTGAGAAAGGCATCATGTTGACCAATCTCCCTGAGAAAGGCATCTTGTTGACCAATGTCCCTGAGAAAGGCATCATGTTGACCAATCTCCCTGAGAAAGGCATCATGTTGACCAATGTTCCTGAGAAAGGCATCATGTTGACCAATGTCCCTGAGGAAGCCATCTTGTTGACCAATGTCCCTCAGAAAGGCATCTTGTTCATGTTATTGTATCCACCTCTTTGATCTTGTGTCTGGGTCTGGAACTAGAACTGGGTCTGGAACTGCGACTGTGTCTGGGTCTGGAACTGGGTCTGAAACTGGGTCTGGGACTAGGTCTGGAACTGGGTCTGGAACTGGGTCTGGGACTGGAACTGGGTCTGGAACTGCGACTGTGTCTGGGTCTGGAACTGGGTCTGGAACTGGAACTGGGTCTGGGACTGGGTCTGCGACTGGGTCTGGAACTGGGTCTGGAACTGCGACTGGGTCTGGGTCTGGAACTGGGTCTGGGTCTGGAACTGGGTCTGGGACTGGGTCTGCGACTGGGTCTGGAACTGGGTCTGGAACTGCGACTGGATCTGAAACTGGGTCTGGGACTAGGTCTGGAACTGCGACTGGGTCTGGGACCGGAACTGGGTCTGGAACTACGACTGGTCTGGAACTGGGTCTGGAACTGGGTCTGGGACTAGGTCTGGAACTGCGACTGGGTCCGGAACTGGGTCTGGAACTGCGACTGGGTCTGGGTCTGGAACTGGGTCTGGGACTAGGTCTGGAACTGGGTCTGGAACTGCGACTGGTCTGGAACTGGGTCTGGGACTAGGTCTGGAACTGCGACTGGGTCTGAAACTGGGTCTGGGACTAGGTCTGGAACTGCGACTGGGTCTGGGTCCAGAACTGGGTCTGGAACTGGGTCCGGAAATGGGTCTGGGTCCAGAACTGGATTTGGAACTGTGACTGGGACTGGGTCTGTGACTGGGACTGTGTCTGGAACTTCCTATGGAGAGTTGGCGTTGTTTTTCATCAGAGGATGCATGTCCACTTCCTCATTGTGACACACTGCGCCATATTTTCCTCTCAGTCACTAGGTTACTGTAGTTGCCGAGTTACTGTAGCAGAATGTTTCCTTTCACCTCTTAAAAGTCACTCATCAAAGACATGATACTGTATATATAAGGTTGACACGCTTCAAATGATTGTTCCTATCTATGGCAATCCACAACAACAATATCAAAAAACTGGCTTCCGCTTAGTTCTGTATTGTTGTACGGATCGAAATCTGAAATGTGTTATGTACAGAACACAGACTCACTTCCTGTTTAAAAAAATACGGCATTGAACTTGTGATCCGTCTGCTCTGATGTTCAGTCGCAAACAGTTCCCCTTGTCTCATGACCACTGCCTGTTTACTAAGTATAGCATTCACATGGCCAGTAATACCATGGCTTCTGTCAACTGTCTGGTCAATGGATCTCTATGAAACAACCATTCTGTAATTTATATTTCTATATGAATGGCGTCTCCATCTCTGACAATGCAGAATGTTCAGTGTAGAATTCTCCGGGTCTTCTTGATCAGCTTTCCCCAGGTCCGGTACGGACCTGAACTGTTAGGATGGAAGGCCCAAAAACAGCCCACAACCAACACTTCCAGGCAACGTCAGCTCAGAGGATACAGCCCACAACCAACAGAGCTCAGAGGATATGCATTACTGGAAAACATTAGCCATCAATACTATGCTATACTGTTTCCCATAATAATGACCGATCTCCCTGAGGAAGCCATCTTGTTGATCAATGTCCCTGAGAAAGCCATCTTGTTGATCAATGTCCCTGAGAAAGGCATCATGTTGATCAATGTCCCTGAGAAAGGCATCATGTTGACCAATGTTCCTGAGAAAGGCATCATGTTGACCAATGTTCCTGAGAAAGGCATCATGTTGACCAATGTTCCTGAGAAAGGCATCATGTTGACCAATGTTCCTGAGGAAGCCATCTTGTTGACCAATGTCCCTCAGAAAGGCATCTTGTTCATGTTATTGTATCCACCTCTTTGATCTTGTGTCTGGGTCTGGAACTAGAACTGGGTCTGGAACTGCGACTGTGTCTGGGTCTGGAACTGGGTCTGAAACTGGGTCTGGGACTAGGTCTGGAACTGGGTCTGGAACTGGGTCTGGGACTGGAACTGGGTCTGGAACTGCGACTGTGTCTGGGTCTGGAACTGGGTCTGGAACTGGAACTGGGTCTGGGACTGGGTCTGCGACTGGGTCTGGAACTGGGTCTGGAACTGCGACTGGGTCTGGGTCTGGAACTGGGTCTGGGTCTGGAACTGGGTCTGGGACTGGGTCTGCGACTGGGTCTGGAACTGGGTCTGGAACTGCGACTGGATCTGAAACTGGGTCTGGGACTAGGTCTGGAACTGCGACTGGGTCTGGGACCGGAACTGGGTCTGGAACTACGACTGGTCTGGAACTGGGTCTGGAACTGGGTCTGGGACTAGGTCTGGAACTGCGACTGGGTCCGGAACTGGGTCTGGAACTGCGACTGGGTCTGGGTCTGGAACTGGGTCTGGGACTAGGTCTGGAACTGGGTCTGGAACTGCGACTGGTCTGGAACTGGGTCTGGGACTAGGTCTGGAACTGCGACTGGGTCTGAAACTGGGTCTGGGACTAGGTCTGGAACTGCGACTGGGTCTGGGTCCAGAACTGGGTCTGGAACTGGGTCCGGAAATGGGTCTGGGTCCAGAACTGGATTTGGAACTGTGACTGGGACTGGGTCTGTGACTGGGACTGTGTCTGGAACTTCCTATGGAGAGTTGGCGTTGTTTTTCATCAGAGGATGCATGTCCACTTCCTCATTGTGACACACTGCGCCATATTTTCCTCTCAGTCACTAGGTTACTGTAGTTGCCGAGTTACTGTAGCAGAATGTTTCCTTTCACCTCTTAAAAGTCACTCATCAAAGACATGATACTGTATATATAAGGTTGACACGCTTCAAATGATTGTTCCTATCTATGGCAATCCACAACAACAATATCAAAAAACTGGCTTCCGCTTAGTTCTGTATTGTTGTACGGATCGAAATCTGAAATGTGTTATGTACAGAACACAGACTCACTTCCTGTTTAAAAAAATACGGCATTGAACTTGTGATCCGTCTGCTCTGATGTTCAGTCGCAAACAGTTCCCCTTGTCTCATGACCACTGCCTGTTTACTAAGTATAGCATTCACATGGCCAGTAATACCATGGCTTCTGTCAACTGTCTGGTCAATGGATCTCTATGGAACAACCATTCTGTAATTTATATTTCTATATGAATGGCGTCTCCATCTCTGACAATGCAGAATGTTCAGTGTAGAATTCTCCGGGTCTTCTTGATCAGCTTTCCCCAGGTCCGGTACGGACCTGAACTGTTAGGATGGAAGGCCCAAAAACAGCCCACAACCAACACTTCCAGGCAACGTCAACCTTCCCCTCAGAGAAACTCAGTCAGTGTACGTTGAACTGTAGCTCCATCAACGACCCTATTAGAACTAATGGTCAGGAATGTCACTATGTTTGTACCACCGGAACATGACTCCAAAAAGGCACCAAATGTTGAGCCGATTGACCCTTCTATGACACCGCCCCTCCCTCCTACTCTTGGCAGCCCTCTTGGATCTAGCCAAACTTTACAAAGGGCCCATAGGCGTCACTGTGCGGCCATAATGACGTCTCTCACACTGACCCTGGGCAGCTGAAACAGGTGCAATGTAATCAATCTCTACCAAATGGAGGTGCAAATGGGAGAGAGAGACAGAGAGAGAGAAAGAGAGAGAGAGAGATTTGAACCCTGCTCCAATACCTTCAGTTCTACATAATGGCTTTTAGTGGTGATGATGACCAACACTAATCTGACTTCCTTCAAAGTTTAATTCTGGCAAAACATTAGGATTTCCCCTTGTTTGGCTTTAGAAGAGGAGCAATGGAACTGAATCCCATCACCACCTAAATATTTTCTAAACTATAAGGGGTCATAGCCTGTCTCTACACACTATGTATACGTCTCAAATGGCACCCTATTCCCAATATAGCACACTACTGTTGAGCAGGGTCCATATGGCACTGGTCAAAAGTAGTACACTATGTAGCGAACGGGGTGCCATTTGGGATGCAGCCTGTATCTGCCATAGACCCAGATTCCCAGTGTGTCTGTCAGTGTGTGGGTGAAAGATGAGCGAGGGTCAGATAGATTGCATAGAGCAGGCTTGGCCTGCCTTCCATGGAACACTGACAACTTCTCTTAACACATTCCAGAACTACGTATCTGTGGAAGTATGTGTGGGACATTCTTTTTGAGGTTTGCTTGAGGAGGGCCATGTTGACAGGATAATCCCTTGACCACAACATCGTAATCAAGTGCTTTTTGCATGAGGAAATGAAATTGAATGGAATTGACCTCCATTACTGGTGGATGCAGTCAGCTTATGGGTAGGCTATAGGCTAATGTCAGCCCACTTTGCTTCAACCACAACGTATTGTCGAAGATCATTTCCAGTCACACCATCATTGCCATTAGTGACAGTAAAACCCAGCGATGATGACAACACAATACGAACAACCACACCATAGGCTACTATACTACCAGAGACAGACACACATCTGGCAAAGAGATAAATGCTTAGAACATGATCTGGGCTTGCCAAGTATAGGATGTCTGCACTCTTGAGAACAATGGAATGACTTCTTGGCTGAGGCTGGGTGTGGAGGGTGTGGAGGGGTTAGGTCAAGCTCTGAGCTCCGTGGCCCAGTTGAGTGGATGTGACCTGGGCTGGCTGGGTGGGGCCCGCAGGAAGTCTGGTGCTCCGTTGGCCCATCAGTCCGCTCGGCCTTACCGACAGACAGACATGGGGCCGTAAATTGTAAACTGTCAGGGCGCTCCCATTTGATTCCACAGTGAGGTTTTTGGGTGTCATTGGTGGTTTGGGATGCATGCAGCGTAACACTCATCATGATTGAATAGATTTACAAGGATCTCACTGAAATTCTGTGAAACAGAATGCTCTGAAAGTTATGGGCATACCACAACCCTAACAGAGAACAGATACTAAAGGCTTTCTGTAGAAGTTGATGAACATGCAAGCGATGGGGTCATTCCTATAGTGTTTCTCACATATTGTTGCTTATAGAGGTTAGGTGAGGAAACGTCTCAAAGCCATGTTTCATTGTGGGATTTCTCATAAGACAATCTCTCCCCAAAGTCCAGATGATAAATTATCTGTGAAGATCAAAGGGAAATTATTTAGTCATAACTATTTTAGTAATTAGGTTGCCGATATTGCTTGCATGATAATGCACAACTAAAAGCACATTACAGTTTTGTCAGATGCAGGAAACAGAATACGTGTTCAATGTTTGATTGCCTGTTGTTCATCACTGACTCACTAAACATGTAAACTCAAATTCATAATTTCCCACACCAGCTTGTGAAACCAAGTATTTTCCAGACACACTTAACTTACAGATAGTATCAACTTGAACCCAAACAAGTTGTCAAGGAAGGAACAAAGTCCTTAGTAATTCCTAGAAGAGCCCATTAAGACATGACAGAAACAATCAGTGGGCTAATCAACACAGTTCCTCTGCTATTCAGAGGAATGCTAAGAGCAAATGTAGCCAGTACACTCACACTAGGTACTCCTCCACCCCTCTATCCCTCTATCCCTCTACTCCTCCACCCCTCTATCCCTCTACCCCTCTATCCCTCTACTCCTCCACCCCTCTATCCCTCTACCCCTCTATCCCTCTATCCCTCTACTCCTCCACCCCTCTATCCCTCTACCCCTCTATCCCTCTATCCCTCTATCCCTCTACTCCTCCACCCCTCTATCCCTCTACCCCTCTATCCCTCTATCCCTCTACTCCTCCACCCCTCTATCCCTCTACCCCTCTATCCCTCTATCCCTCTACTCCTCCACCCCTCTATCCCTCTACCCCTCTATCCCTCTATCCCTCCACCCCTCTACCCCTCCACCCCTCTATCCCTCTACCCCTCTATCCCTCTATCCCTCCACCCCTCTACCCCTCTACTCCTCCACCCCTCTATCCCTCTATCCCTCCACCCCTCTATCCCTCTACCCCTCTATCCCTCCACCCCTCTATCCCTCTATCCCTCTACCCCTCTATCCCTCTATCCCTCCACCCCTCTACCCCTCTATCCCTCTATCCCTCTATCCCTCTATCCCTCTACCCCTCTATCCCTCCACCCCTCTACCCCTCTATCCCTCTATCCCTCTATCCCTCTACCCCTCTACTCCTCCACCCCTCTATCCCTCTACTCCTCCACCCCTCTATCCCTCTATCCCTCTATCCCTCTACTCCTCTATCCCTCTACCCCTCTATCCCTCTACTCCTCTATCCCTCCACCCCTCCACCCCTCTACCCCTCTATCCCTCTATCCCTCTATCCCTCTACTCCTCTATCCCTCTACTCCTCTATCCCTCTATCCCTCTATCCCTCTATCCCTCTACTCCTCTATCCCTCTACCCCTCTATCCCTCTACTCCTCTATCCCTCTACCCCTCTATCCCTCTACTCCTCTATCCCTCTACCCCTCTATCCCTCTACTCCTCTATCCCTCTACTCCTCTATCCCTCCACCCCTCTATCCCTCTACTCCTCTATCCCTCTATCCCTCTACCCCTCTATCCCTCTATCCCTCTACTCCTCTATCCCTCTACCCCTCTATCCCTCTATCCCTCTATCCCTCTACCCCTCTATCCCTCTACCCCTCTATCCCTCTACCCCTCTATCCCTCTACCCCTCTACCCCTCTACCCCTCCACCCCTCTACCCCTCTACCCCTCTATCCCTCTATCCCTCTACTCCTCTATCCCTCTACTCCTCTACCCCTCTACCCCTCCACCCCTCTATCCCTCTATCCCTCTACTCCTCTATCCCTCTACTCCTCTACCCCTCTACTCCTCCACCCCTCTATCCCTCTACCCCTCCACCCCTCTATCCCTCTATCCCTCTACTCCTCTATCCCTCTACTCCTCTATCCCTCTACTCCTCCACCCCTCTATCCCTCCACCCCTCCACCCCTCTATCCCTCCACCCCTCTATCCCTCTATCCCTCTACCCCTCTATCCCTCTATCCCTCTATCCCTCTACCCCTCCATCCCTCTATCCCTCTACTCCTCTATCCCTCTATCCCTCTATCCCTCTACTCCTCCACCCCTCTATCCCTCTATCCCTCTATCCCTCCACCCCTCTACCCCTCTACCCCTCCACCCCTCTACCCCTCTATCCCTCTATCCCTCTATCCCTCTACTCCTCTATCCCTCTACTCCTCTACCCCTCCACCCCTCTATCCCTCTACTCCTCTATCCCTCTACTCCTCTACCCCTCTACTCCTCCACCCCTCTATCCCTCTACCCATCCACCCCTCTATCCCTCTATCCCTCTACTCCTCTATCCCTCTACTCCTCTATCCCTCTACTCCTCCACCCCTCTATCCCTCTACCCCTCTATCCCTCCACCCCTCCACCCCTCTACCCCTCTACTCCTCCACCCCTCTATCCCTCCACCCCTCTATCCCTCTACCCCTCTATCCCTCTATCCCTCCACCCCTCTATCCCTCTATCCCTCCACCCCTCTATCCCTCTATCCCTCTACCCCTCTATCCCTCTATCCCTCCACCCCTCTACCCCTCTATCCCTCTATCCCTCCACCCCTCTATCCCTCTATCCCTCTACCCCTCTATCCCTCTATCCCTCCACCCCTCTACCCCTCTATCCCTCTATCCCTCTATCCCTCTACTCCTCTACCCCTCTACTCCTCCACCCCTCTATCCCTCTACCCATCCACCCCTCTATCCCTCTATCCCTCTACTCCTCTATCCCTCTACTCCTCTATCCCTCTACTCCTCCACCCCTCTATCCCTCCACCCCTCCACCCCTCTATCCCTCTATCCCTCCACCCCTCCACCCCTCTATCCCTCCACCCCTCTATCCCTCTATCCCTCTACTCCTCTATCCCTCTACTCCTCTATCCCTCTATCCCTCTACCCCTCTATCCCTCTATCCCTCTACCCCTCTATCCCTCTATCCCTCTACTCCTCTATCCCTCTACCCCTCTATCCCTCTACTCCTCTATCCCTCTATCCCTCTACCCCTCTATCCCTCTACTCCTCTATCCCTCTATCCCTCTACCCCTCTATCCCTCTACCCCTCTATCCCTCTACCCCTCTATCCCTCTACCCCTCTATCCCTCTACCCCTCTATCCCTCTATCCCTCTACCCCTCTATCCCTCTACCCCTCTATCCCTCTATCCCTCTACCCCTCTACCCCTCTACCCCTCTATCCCTCTATCCCTCTACTCCTCTATCCCTCTACTCCTCTACCCCTCCACCCCTCTATCCCTCTATCCCTCTACTCCTCTATCCCTCTACTCCTCTACCCCTCTACTCCTCCACCCCTCTATCCCTCTACCCCTCCACCCCTCTATCCCTCTATCCCTCTACTCCTCTATCCCTCTACTCCTCCACCCCTCTATCCCTCCACCCCTCCACCACTCTATCCCTCTATCCCTCCACCCCTCCACCCCTCTATCCCTCTATCCCTCCACCCCTCTACCCCTCTACTCCTCTATCCCTCTATCCCTCTATCCCTCTACTCCTCCACCCCTCTATCCCTCTATCCCTCTACTCCTCTATCCCTCTATCCCTCTATCCCTCTACTCCTCCACCCCTCTATCCCTCTATCCCTCTATCCCTCCACCCCTCCACCCCTCTACCCCTCTACCCCTCCACCCCTCTACCCCTCTACCCCTCTATCCCTCTATCCCTCTATCCCTCTACTCCTCTACCCCTCTACCCCTCCACCCCTCTATCCCTCTACTCCTCTATCCCTCTACCCCTCTACTCCTCCACCCCTCTATCCCTCTACCCATCCACCCCTCTATCCCTCTACTCCTCTATCCCTCTACTCCTCTATCCCTCTACTCCTCCACCCCTCTATCCCTCCACCCCTCTATCCCTCCACCCCTCCACCCCTCTATCCCTCCACCCCTCCACCCCTCTATCCCTCTACCCCTCTACTCCTCTATCCCTCTATCCCTCTACTCCTCCACCCCTCTATCCCTCTATCCCTCTACTCCTCTATCCCTCTATCCCTCTATCCCTCTACTCCTCCACCCCTCTATCCCTCTACCCCTCCACCCCTCCACTCCTCTATCCCTCTATCCCTCTACTCCTCTATCCCTCTATCCCTCTACTCCTCCACCCCTCTATCCCTCTATCCCTCTACCCCTCCACCCCTCTATCCCTCTATCCCTCTACTCCTCCACCCCTCTATCCCTCTACCCCTCTACTCCTCTATCCCTCTATCCCTCTACTCCTCCACCCCTCTATCCCTCTACTCCTCTACTCCTCTATCCCTCTATCCCTCTATCCCTCTACTCCTCCACCCCTCTATCCCTCTATCCCTCTATCCCTCCACCCCTCCACCCCTCTATCCCTCTATCCCTCTACTCCTCCACCCCTCTATCCCTCTACACCTCCACCCCTCTATCCCTCTATCCCTCTACTCCTCTACCCCTCTATCCCTCTACCCCTCTATCCCTCTATCCCTCTACCCCTCTATCCCTCTATCCCTCTACCCCTCTACCCCTACCCCTCCACCCCTCTACCCCTCCACCCCTCTACCCCTCTACCCCTCTATCCCTCTACTCCTCTATCCCTCTACTCCTCTACCCCTCTACCCCTCCACCCCTCTATCCCTCTACTCCTCTATCCCTCTACTCCTCTACCCCTCTACCCCTCTATCCCTCTACCCCTCCACCCCTCTATCCCTCTATCCCTCTACTCCTCTATCCCTCTACTCCTCTATCCCTCTACTCCTCCACCCCTCTATCCCTCCACCCCTCCACCCCTCTATCCCTCTATCCCTCCACCCCTCCACCCCTCTATCCCTCTATCCCTCTACCCCTCTATCCCTCTATCCCTCTACTCCTCCACCCCTCTACCCCTCTATCCCTCTATCCCTCTATCCCTCTACTCCTCTATCCCTCTACTCCTCTACCCCTCTATCCCTCTATCCCTCTACTCCTCTACCCCTCTACTCCTCCACCCCTCTATCCCTCTACCCCTCCACCCCTCTATCCCTCTATCCCTCTACTCCTCTATCCCTCTACTCCTCTATCCCTCTACTCCTCCACCCCTCTATCCCTCCACCCCTCCACCACTCTATCCCTCTATCCCTCCACCCCTCCACCCCTCTATCCCTCTATCCCTCCACCCCTCTATCCCTCTACCCCTCTACTCCTCTATCCCTCTATCCCTCTATCCCTCTACTCCTCCACCCCTCTATCCCTCTATCCCTCTACTCCTCTATCCCTCTATCCCTCTATCCCTCTACTCCTCCACCCCTCTATCCCTCTATCCCTCCACCCCTCTACCCCTCTATCCCTCTATCCCTCTACTCCTCTATCCCTCTACTCCTCTACCCCTCTACCCCTCCACCCCTCTATCCCTCTACTCCTCTATCCCTCTACTCCTCTACCCCTCTACTCCTCCACCCCTCTATCCCTCTACCCATCCACCCCTCTATCCCTCTACTCCTCTATCCCTCTACTCCTCCACCCCTCTATCCCTCCACCCCTCTATCCCTCCACCCCTCCACCCCTCTATCCCTCTATCCCTCCACCCCTCTATCCCTCTATCCCTCTACTCCTCTACCCCTCTACTCCTCCACCCCTCTATCCCTCCACCCCTCTATCCCTCTATCCCTCTACTCCTCTATCCCTCTACTCCTCTATCCCTCTACTCCTCCACCCCTCTATCCCTCCACCCCTCCACCACTCTATCCCTCTATCCCTCCACCCCTCCACCCCTCTATCCCTCTATCCCTCCACCCCTCTATCCCTCTACCCCTCTACTCCTCTATCCCTCTATCCCTCTATCCCTCTACTCCTCCACCCCTCTATCCCTCTATCCCTCTACTCCTCTATCCCTCTATCCCTCTATCCCTCTACTCCTCCACCCCTCTATCCCTCTATCCCTCCACCCCTCTACCCCTCTATCCCTCTATCCCTCTACTCCTCTATCCCTCTACTCCTCTACCCCTCTACCCCTCCACCCCTCTATCCCTCTACCCCTCTATCCCTCTACTCCTCTACCCCTCTACTCCTCCACCCCTCTATCCCTCTACCCATCCACCCCTCTATCCCTCTACTCCTCTATCCCTCTACTCCTCCACCCCTCTATCCCTCCACCCCTCTATCCCTCCACCCCTCCACCCCTCTATCCCTCTATCCCTCCACCCCTCCACCCCTCTATCCCTCTACCCCTCTACTCCTCTATCCCTCTATCCCTCTATCCCTCTACTCCTCCACCCCTCTATCCCTCTATCCCTCTACTCCTCTATCCCTCTATCCCTCTACTCCTCCACCCCTCTATCCCTCTATCCCTCCACCCCTCCACTCCTCTATCCCTCTATCCCTCTACTCCTCTATCCCTCTATCCCTCTACTCCTCCACCCCTCTATCCCTCTATCCCTCTACCCCTCCACCCCTCTATCCCTCTATCCCTCTACTCCTCCACCCCTCTATCCCTCTACCCCTCTACTCCTCTATCCCTCTATCCCTCTACTCCTCCACCCCTCTATCCCTCTATCCCTCTACTCCTCTATCCCTCTATCCCTCTATCCCTCTACTCCTCCACCCCTCTATCCCTCTATCCCTCCACCCCTCTATCCCTCTATCCCTCTATCCCTCTATCCCTCTATCCCTCTACTCCTCCACCCCTCTATCCCTCTATCCCTCTACACCTCCACCCCTCTATCCCTCTACTCCTCCACCCCTCTATCCCTCTATCCCTCTACTCCTCCACCCCTCTATCCCTCTATCCCTCTACCCCTCCACCCCTCTATCCCTCTATCCCTCTACTCCTCCACCCCTCTATCCCTCTATCCCTCCACCCCTCCACCCCTCTATCCCTCTATCCCTCTACTCCTCCACCCCTCTATCCCTCTATCCCTCTACTCCTCCACCCCTCTATCCCTCTACTCCTCTATCCCTCTATCCCTCTATCCCTCTATCCCTCTACTCCTCTACTCCTCCACCCCTCTATCCCTCTATCCCTCTACTCCTCCACCCCTCTATCCCTCTACTCCTCTATCCCTCTACTCCTCCACCCCTCCACCCCTCTATCCCTCTACTCCTCTATCCCTCTACTCCTCTATCCCTCTACTCCTCCACCCCTCTATCCCTCTACTCCTCTACCCCTCTATCCCTCTACTCCTCTATCCCTCTACTCCTCCACCCCTCTATCCCTCTATCCCTCTACTCCTCTATCCCTCCACCCTCCACCCCTCCACCCCTCTATCCCTCTACCCCTCCACCCCTCTATCCCTCTACCCCTCTATCCCTCTACTCCTCCACCCCTCTACTCCTCTATCCCTCTACCCCTCTATCCCTCTACCCCTCTATCCCTCTACCCCTCCACCCCTCTATCCCTCTACTCCTCTATCCCTCTATCCCTCTACCCCTCCACCCCTCTATCCCTCTACCCCTCCACCCCTCTATCCCTCTACCCCTCCACCCCTCTATCCCTCTATCCCTCTACTCCTCCACCCCTCTATCCCTCTACCCCTCTATCCCTCTATCCCTCTACCCCTCTACTCCTCCACCCCTCTATCCCTCTACTCCTCTATCCCTCTACCCCTCCACCCCTCTATCCCTCTACCCCTCCACCCCTCTATCCCTCTACTCCTCTATCCCTCTACCCCTCCACCCCTCTATCCCTCTATCCCTCCACCCCTCCACCCCTCTATCCCTCTATCCCTCTACTCCTCCACCCCTCTATCCCTCTATCCCTCTACTCCTCCACCCCTCTATCCCTCTACTCCTCTATCCCTCTATCCCTCTATCCCTCTACTCCTCTACTCCTCCACCCCTCTATCCCTCTATCCCTCTACTCCTCCACCCCTCTATCCCTCTACTCCTCTATCCCTCTACTCCTCCACCCCTCCACCCCTCTTTCCCTCTACTCCTCTATCCCTCTACTCCTCCACCCCTCTATCCCTCTACTCCTCTACCCCTCTATCCCTCTACTCCTCTATCCCTCTACTCCTCCACCCCTCTATCCCTCTATCCCTCTACTCCTCTATCCCTCCACCCTCCACCCCTCCACCCCTCTATCCCTCCACCCCTCTATCCCTCTACCCCTCTATCCCTCTACTCCTCCACCCCTCTATCCCTCTACTCCTCTATCCCTCTATCCCTCTACCCCTCTACCCCTCTATCCCTCCACCCCTCTATCCCTCTACTCCTCTATCCCTCTACCCCTCCACCCCTCTATCCCTCTACCCCTCCACCCCTCTATCCCTCTACCCCTCCACCCCTCTATCCCTCTATCCCTCTACTCCTCTATCCCTCTACCCCTCTATCCCTCTACCCCTCTACTCCTCCACCCCTCTATCCCTCTACTCCTCTATCCCTCTATCCCTCTACCCCTCCACCCCTCTATCCCTCTACCCCTCCACCCCTCTATCCCTCTACTCCTCTATCCCTCTATCCCTCTACCCCTCCACCCCTCTATCCCTCTATCCCTCCACCCCTCTATCCCTCTACCCCTCTACTCCTCTATCCCTCTACTCCTCTATCCCTCTACCCCTCTACTCCTCTATCCCTCTACCCCTCTATCCCTCCACCCTCCACCCCTCTATCCCTCTACTCCTCCACCCCTCTATCCCTCTATCCCTCTACCCCTCTATCCCTCCACCCTCCACCCCTCTATCCCTCTATCCCTCTACTCCTCTATCCCTCTATCCCTCTATCCCTCTACTCCTCTATCCCTCCACTCTCCACCCCTCTATCCCTCTATCCCTCTACTCCTCTATCCCTCTACCCCTCTATCCCTCCACCCTCCACCCCTCTATCCCTCTATCCCTCTACTCCTCTATCCCTCTATCCCTCTACTCCTCTATCCCTCCACCCTCCACCCCTCTATCCCTCTATCCCTCTACTCCTCTACCCCTCTATCCCTCTATCCCTCTACCCCTCTATCCCTCTACTCCTCTATCCCTCTACCCTCCACCCCTCTATCCCTCTATCCCTCTATCCCTCTATCCCTCCACCCCTCTATCCCTCTACCCCTCCACCCTCCACCCCTCTATCCCTCTACTCCTCTATCCCTCTACTCCTCCACCCCTCTACTCCTCCACCCCTCTATCCCTCTATCCCTCTACCCCTCCACCCTCCACCCCTCTATCCCTCTACTCCTCTATCCCTCTACTCCTCTATCCCTCTACTCCTCCACCCCTCTATCCCTCTACCCCTCCACCCTCCACCCCTCTATCCCTCTACTCCTCTATCCCTCTACTCCTCTATCCCTCTACTCCTCTATCCCTCTACTCCTCTATCCCTCTACTCCTCTATCCCTCTACTCCTCTATCCCTCTACTCCTCTATCCCTCTACTCCTCTATCCCTCTACTCCTCCACCCCTCTATCCCTCTACTCCTCTATCCCTCTACTCCTCCACTCCTCTATCCCTCTACTCCTCTATCCCTCTACTCCTCCACCCCTCTATCCCTCTACTCCTCCACCCCTCTATCCCTCTACTCCTCTATCCCTCTACTCCTCCACCCCTCTATCCCTCTACTCCTCCACCCCTCTACTCCTCTATCCCTCTACTCCTCCACCCCTCTACTCCTCTATCCCTCTACTCCTCCACCCCTCTATCCCTCTACTCCTCTATCCCTCTATCCCTCTATCCCTCTACTCCTCCAACCCCTCCACCCCTCTATCCCTCTACTCCTCCACCCCTCTATCCCTCTACTCCTCTATCCCTCTACTCCTCCAGCCCCTCCACCCCTCTATCCCTCTACTCCTCCAACCCCTCCACCCCTCCAGGCCTCCACCATGCAGTGTCCACCATTCCAACGTCTCCCAGAGAACTCTCTCACTCCTCTCCGTGTTTCCTGCCATTGTTCTTATCCCAGCGCCGACCGCAGGCTCCTCCCAGGATATGGGAAAAGGTGGGCTGTTAAAGCACATCGTTTCCTGTCGGCCAGCGCCGTGGAGAGGGAGGGGTGGACGGCCGGTGGGAGGGCGGGCCAGATATGACCTTTGACCCCTCAAAAGAAGCATGGCATTTTTAGGAGAATCCATCCAGGTGGAGGAATAGGCTAGTCTACAGACCAAGTAAGGGAACCTTTGAAAACGTGACGTTTCGGAATCAGGACTTGTTACATGTACAATATCTGTATACTCACTCACAAACTAAGCCTGATCGCCAACGTTATGAGTTGCACAGACCACAGCACATTTCCCATGCTTGTTCGAGTAAGGTTTCATAATCCCTGGCTTGGAAAAGTCAGCTGGATAAATCAAGTAGACTTAAGAGATTGTACGTAGCCAGAAGAGTGCAGCCAGATGTCATATTGAGCAATTAGACTGTTACTGAGTGAGGATTACCGGAGCTTCCAGTCGGCAAGATGTCAGACCTAACTTTTGGTGGTTTGGTTGTCCAATGGTCATGAGTGATTAAAGCCAAGAGGTTTTCATAGGGCCAGTATGTCTCGATGCCACAACATTAAGTGTATCTACAGTATTATACGGTATTAGAAAATACATCATATTGTGCCTATCTATCTACAAGATCTTCATTTTCAACACTGAAGCAACAACATTATGTGTTCTGATAAACAGTTGGACTGTTATGCAACCATTCTGTCAACAACCCAGTAATGAGCATGAAGAACTGAGTGTGAAGTACATAATGTAATGAGGCCTCTAACCAGTTGCCACGGAGGAGAGTGGTGAGAGAAGAAGAACCTCCCCAGTGGCCACGGAGGAGAGCGGTGAGAGAAGGAGAACCTCCCCAGTGGCCACGGAGGAGAGCAGTGTGAGAAGACGAACCTCCCCAGTGGCCACGGAGGAGAGCGGTGAGAGGAGAAGAACCTCCCCAGTGGCCACGGAGGAGAGCGGTGATAGAAGAAGAACCTCCCCAGTGGCCACGGAGGAGAGCGGTGAGAGAAGAAGAATCTCCCCAGTGGCCACGGAGGAGAGAGGTGAGAGAAGAAGAATCTCCCCAGTGGCCACGGAGGAGAGAGGTGAGAGAAGACGAACCTCCCCGGTGGCCACGGAGGAGAGCGGTGTGAGAAGAAGAACCTCCCCAGTGGCCACGGAGGAGAGCGGTGAGAGGAGAACCTCCCCAGTGGCCACGGAGGAGAGAGGTGAGAGAAGAAGAACCTCCCCGGTGGCCACGGAGGAGAGCGGTGATAGAAGAAGAACCTCCCCAGTGGCCACGGAGGAGAGCGGTGATAGAAGAAGAACCTCCCCAGTGGCCACGGAGGAGAGCGGTGATAGAAGAACCTCCCCAGTGGCCACGGAGGAGAGCGGTGTGAGAAGAAGAACCTCCCCAGTGGCCACGGAGGAGAGCAGTGAGAGAAGAAGAACCTCCCCAGTGGCCACGGAGGAGAGCGGTGAGAGAAGAAGAACCTCCCCAGTGGCCACGGAGGAGAGCGGTGTGAGAAGAAGAACCTCCCCAGTGGCCACGGAGGAGAGCGGTGAGAGAAGAAGAACCTCCCCAGTGGCCACGGAGGAGAGCGGTGAGAGAAGATCCTTCCCAGTGGCCACGGAGGAGAGCGGTGAGAGAAGAAAATCCTTCCCAGCATCCTTTGGATGTTTGGAGAGAGACAGGAAGGAAAAGGAGTAGCTGGGAAAACTCAGCGAGGCTCCTCACCAAGCAGCTCTGTGATGAAGGAGACCCTGGTCTGGATGCCAACGTCACTGAAAAGCCATCACAGGGTCATGTACTGTAGTACTCTAAAATCCACACGGAGGATGGGCGGATACACCAACACACACACACACACAGAGACACACACACACACACACGTGACCACACACACGCCCACGTGCACCCCACAGACACACACGGACCCGCACACACATACACAACAGACACACCAACACCAGAAGACGAAGAGGAGATAGATGAACCGATTTAGCCAGGAAATGTGAAACGACTACTTCCTCTCAGTGATGAGCAGGAACAGAGCCTGTAGCTGCAGAACTGTAAACCCAAATTAACTGACTGTCCCAGTGCGTCGGAGAGGAAGGACCCTCGCAGGCTTCCTGTCACAGACCTCAGTCACAGGGGCCACAGGAGGAGCACAGCACCCCCCATGTCCACCTGTTGTTGCAGCAACACATTGGCATTGTTTTTATTTCTGAATATACTTCACAAATGTACTTGACAAAAGCAGCAAGATATCACGTGTGTTTTCTGTTCTAATTGAGACATCCACTCACATTCTAAAAGCAGCAAGATATCACGTGTGTTTTCTGTTCTAATTGAGACATCCACTCACATTCTAAAAGCACCAAGATATCACGTGTGTTTTCTGTTCTAATTGAGACATCCACTCACATTCTAAAAGCAGCAAGATATCACGTGTGTTTTCTGTTCTAATTGAGACATCCACTCACATTCTAAAAGCAGCAAGATATCACGTGTGTTTTCTGTTCTAATTGAAAAATCCACTCACATTCTAAAAGCAGCAAGATATCACGTGTGTTTTCTGTTCTAAGTGAGACCTCCACTCACATTCTAAAAGCAGCAAGATATCACGTGTATTTTCTGTTCTAATTGAAAAATCCACTCACATTCTAAAAGCAGCAAGATATCACGTGTGTTTTCTGTTCTAATTGAAAAATCCACTCACATTCTAAAAGCAGCAAGATATCACGTGTGTTTTCTGTTCTAATTGAGACATCCACTCACATTCTAAAAGCAGCAAGATATCACGTGTATTTTCTGTTCTAATTGAGACATCCACTCACATTCTAAAAGCAGCAAGATATCACGTGTGTTTTCTGTTCTAAGTGAGACATCCACTCACATTCTAAAAGCAGCAAGATATCACGTGTGTTTTCTGTTCTAAGTGAGACATCCACTCACATTCTAAAAGCAGCAAGATATCACGTGTATTTTCTGTTCTAATTGAGACATCCACTCACATTCTAAAAGCAGCAAGATATCACGTGTGTTTTCTGTTCTAAGTGAGACATCCACTCACATTCTAAAAGCAGCAAGATATCACGTGTGTTTTCTGTTCTAATTGAGACATCCACTCACATTCTAAAAACTGACATCCATGATAAAATATGCTCCTCATGCAAGTTTATTCTGGTTACATTTTACAAACATCAGAGCCTGCTGGTACTAGGATTACAGTAGAGATTAGGGTTAGGTTAGGGTTACAGTAGAGGTTGGGGTTATGTTAGGGTTACAGTAGAGATTAGGGTTAGGTTAGGGTTACAGTAGAGATTAGGGTTAGGTTAGGGTTACAGTAGAGGTTGGGGTTATGTTAGGGTTACAGTAGAGATTAGGGTTAGGTTAGGGTTACAGTAGAGATTAGGGTTATGTTAGGGTTACAGTAGAGATTAGGGTTATGTTAGGGTTACAGTAGAGGTTGGGGTTATGTTAGGGTTACAGTAGAGATTAGGGTTATGTTAGGGTTACAGTAGAGATTAGGGTTAGGTTAGGGTTACAGTAGAGATTAGGGTTATGTTAGGGTTACAGTAGAGGTTGGGGTTATGTTAGGGTTACAGTAGAGATTAGGGTTATGTTAGGGTTACAGTAGAGATTAGGGTTATGTTAGGGTTACAGTAGAGGTTGGGGTTATGTTAGTGTTACAGTGGAGGTTAGGGTTAGGTTAGGGTTAGGGTTACAGTAGAGGTTAGGGTTATGTTAGGGTTACAGTAGAGATTAGGGTTATGTTAGGGTTACAGTAGAGATTAGGGTTAGGTTAGGGTTACAGTAGAGATTAGGGTTATGTTAGGGTTACAGTGGAGGTTAGGGTTACAGTAGAGGTTGGGGTTATGTTAGGGTTACAGTAGAGGTTGGGGTTATGTTAGGGTTACAGTAGAGGTTAGGGTTATGTTAGGGTTACAGTAGAGATTAGGGTTATGTTAGGGTTACAGTAGAGATTAGGGTTAGGTTAGGGTTACAGTAGAGATTGGGGTTAGGTTAGGGTTACAGTAGAGGTTGGGGTTAGGTTAGGGTTACAGTAGAGATTAGGGTTAGGTTAGGGTTAGGGTTACAGTGGAGGTTAGGGTTAGGTTAGAGTTACAGTAGAGGTTGGGGTTAGGTTAGGGTTACAGTAGAGATTAGGGTTAGGTTAGGGTTAGGGTTACAGTGGAGGTTAGGGTTAGGTTAGAGTTACAGTAGAGGTTGGGGTTAGGTTATGGTTTATATGGCCTGAGGAACCCTGTAACATTCAATCCTGTTTACTGGACACAGTCCAGGGTCTCTGGACAGATCTCTGGCTGACACAGCACCACAGATGTACACACTGCTGTCTTCACCTAATCCCTCAGCACTGATCACACACACAAAAACAAATACACATATACACACACACACACACCAACACACACACAAATAAAGTTCATGACACTGTTGTGTCAGGTTGGGTATCAAATGCTGGTCATAAAAAAATGCATCATGATTTTACATCATTGTGAACCTCTAGTGGTAGGCCGTGTGTGTGTGTGTGCGTGTGTGTGTGTGTGTGTGTGCGTGTGTTTGCGTGTGTGTGTGTGTGCGTGCGTGCGTGCGTGTGTGTGTGTGTGTGCGTGCGTGTTTGAACCTGATGTTGTATTCCTAATGAGGTCAGTTAGTTCTCAGGTCATTATATTTCCCTCCTAGCTCTGGCCTTTCCTGTGACCCCCAGTCTCCAGCTCTGAGTGGAGGGCGTAGCAGCACTGCCATTGTGGTGAAAAAATAAACATTAGTGTCAGTGTGTGACCAACCCTCTCGTGTTTAACATATACATTGTCTCGAAGGCGTCTAGTAGACCACTTAAGATAATATATATTTCCTTTCTTTGGACAAAATGTATTTCCTTAACAGTGGGACGGCTCCTACACCATTGGATGGGGCAGGGACAGGGGCGAAACACCATGGGGTTCGGGTCAAAAGTCCCCAGATGTCCTTACATTCCTCACATGTCCTGCCTCCGTGGGATCCAATCCTGGCTTTCTCAACTATACCTCCCTCTGTCCATCTCCTCCTCACAGCAATAAAACAGTTAAATTACATTTATACAATTCAGCTAGTTTTGATGGTCCTGAATGACAGCAATATATAGGCCTGCCTACCTTAAAGGGGAGTGGAAACACTTTAGGAAGTTTACAGTTAGCTGGCGTTCTAAATCCTAGTGTTTCCATTCCCCTTTAAGATTAAATTTCAACGTCACATTAGTGCAGAAAAGGAAGAAAGGTCACCCCAGACCACAGTATTGAGACAGTCCTCTATATAGTACCACAGTCAGACCACAGTATTGAGACAGTCCTCTATATAGTGCCACAGTCAGACCACAGTATTGAGACAGTCCTCTATATAGTACCACAGTCAGACCACAGTATTGAGACAGTCCTATATATAGAACCACAGTCAGACCACAGTATTGAGACAGTCCTCTATATAGTACCACAGTCGGACCACAGTATTGAGACAGTCCTCTATATAGTACCACAGTCAGACCACAGTATTGAGACGGTCCTCTATATAGTACCACAGTCAGACCACAGTATTGAGACAGTCCTCTATATAGTACCACAGTCAGACCACAGTATTGAGACAGTCCTCTATATAGTACCACAGTCAGACCACAGTATTGAGACAGTCCTCTATATAGTACAACAGTCAGACCACAGTATTGAGACAGTCCTCTATATAGTACCACAGTCAGACCACAGTATTGAGACAGTCCTCTATATAGTACCACAGTCAGACCACAGTATTGAGACAGTCCTCTATATAGTACCACAGTCAGACACTACACAGGGGATTTTCAAAACACACAGGAAACAGAATTCCCCTCTTGCTTTTGTTGTATAGTAGTATTAAAGTGTTCTCTTAAATTCTCTTTTAATTCTCCTTTTGTGAAAATTAAAATAGGTCCCTCATCTAAAAATGAAAGTTTCAACAGACATAGCCTGCGGGTCATAGCCGGCTCCGAGTGAAACCCAGAGAGCGTCACGTTTTTTAAGACCGGTGGGAGACGAGAGGGCGACCCTGCAACATGTGCTCACTGAACTTTAGCTCCTTCTCTTCCTGTAGGATGCCCCTCACTCTGACTGAGAGAGCCACACACAATACAGACAATGAGAGGCTGGGGAACAACCGATGCATCAGCCTTAGTTTTGGCCCAAACTCCAGAGAGGAGAGGTGTGCATGCAGCCACTGCCCACTTTGGGAAGGTACAGATACATGAATCAATACCAATACTCTTTCTCTGTGTGTGTGTGTGTGTGTGTGTGTGTGTGTGTGTGTGTGTGTGTGTGTGTGTGTGTGTGTGTGTGTGTGTGTGTGTGTGTGTGTGTGTGTGTGTGTGTGTGTGTGTGTGCGTGTGAGTACTATACTTGTGAATAGTAAAATAACAAACACTTGACCAACTGGGAACATTCTGTTGGTCCCCACAAGGAAAAATGCTATTTCTAGGGGATTTTGGGTTAAGCTTAGAATTAGTGTTAGGGTTAGAATTAGAGCTAGGGGTTAAAGGTCAGGTTTAGGGTTAGGAGTTAGGTGTTAAGGTTAGGTTTATGGTTTGGGGTTAAGGCTAGGACTAGGGTAAAGGTTAGGTTTAGGGGTTAGGGAAAATAGGATTTTGAATGGGAATCAATTGTGTGTACCTACAAGGTTAGTTAAAGAAGTGTGTGTGTGTGTGTGTGTGTGTGTGTGTGTGTGTGTGTGTGTGTGTGTGTGTGTGTGTGTGTGTGTGAGAAAGAAAATAGAGATATTTGTCATAGTTTACAATACATAGGGGAAAAGTTTTGGGAATCCATTCTGCAAACAGTCTTCAATGGAAAAGTTGTTGTGACACCAGTGGTAGATTTTACAGGACTGTAAATAATATAGCCTAACACCAGTTGGGTCTTTGGGTGACAAGTGTAATTTGCTATCAGATGGTGTTGTCCTAGAACTCTCAAGCACATGCTGCGCATGAACACAGACTCACTCACAACACTCTGAAATATGATTTGCTGGGCTAAAATCTGGTTCCTAACCATCTACAGGTAAGACAACCGTTATAACATGCTAATATCATGGTATTGTGCTTATTACCAATTGTACATGGGGCTGCAGGTAACCTAGTGGTTAGAGCATTGGGAATGTGAAAGGTTGCTGGATCGAATTCCCTGAGCTCACAAGGTAAAAAATATGTCGTTCTGCCCCTGAACAAGGCCACTGTAGGCCGCCATTGTAAATACGAATGTGTTATTAACTGTCTTGCCTAGTTCAATAACGTTTTTTTTTTTTAAATAGCATGTAATATCGCATGAATTCACAAGGGGGCACACATGGACATCTTCCCGAATTACCATGACTACGGCAAACAGGTGTCTATTAGTTGTTGTTGCTGCTTACGTCAGTTTCAGAGCGTTTAACAATAAGCTAGCTAGCTGCATAGTTAGCTACTAAAGTTTAAACCTTTGCTGATATAGCAGGGCACGCACGTCGACTTAGTATGAAGACGTTGCTCTAGTCTTCTCTCCTCCTCAGTCCTCTTCCCTAGAAATTCTGTGAGAGTTGTGTTATGTTCAGGAAAACTGTCTGGAAGAATACCGTGAGTGATGCCGTTAGCTGGCACCAGGACGAGGCCCTGAAAACGACCATGTTCATCCTGAAAGAGTATGGTCCGACCGGATTCCTACTCAAAGAGGAGGGGGAACCCAAAAACTTCAAAGTAGTAGCCTGCATGTGCAACATCCTAACTTGACATCATCAACATTATAGTCCTATTTACATTTTGACACGAAATACTTTCTTATTTCTTAATCAGGTAGCCTATTTTTCATATTCCACAGGTGTTCTTGGGAGACCCTCATACATGTACCTGTTCAACATTCCACAAAGAGAGAGACCTCTGCAAACACATCTGCTGGTAATAATGAAGAAAACATACCGATCACACATAAAAGATCTCATTCTGTAAAATAATTATACTTTCATTGTAGGGTTTTATTGAGGAAATTCCGACTGCCTAGAGAACATGAATGTAAGTTTCACTTAGACATAACATAGGCTACAATGCATATGCCAAATTGCAATTCAAACCCTAGGCACTCTGTAGAAATGATTGGATTTTTAACAGCATATCCTTAAACTCTACTGTGCCCTCTGGTATGTACACTTGCAGATTGCTTCCAGCAGGTCCTGGTTGAAAGGCAGATCCTGGAGCTGCTACAGGGTTTACACAGGAGCAGAACCCCCCGGCCTGTACACCCACCCTGCTCTGAGGCTGACCCTAACCCCAGACCAGACCCAGCCGAGGGGGTCAGACAGAAGGAGATCGAAGCCGAGGATGTGTGTCCCATCTGTCAAGAGGAGTTGCTGGGGAAACGGCTGCCTGTGTCTTACTGCAGGTCAGATCATCACGTGGATTATAATGTCAACCCACTTACTGGGACACCCTTGGTATACCTATTAAATGCTTACTAGATCTTAATGATATGATGGAGAACACAAAGGAAAGTGATTTGAGGATAGGGGAAATGTGCCTGAACTGACCTACTGTTTTACTGCAACAACAGGGGAACATGTGAGTGGGAGGGAAAACGCCTTCTGCCACCAGCTGTCATCCCCTATGTCTTCCCACTCAGGTTCGGCTGTGGCAACAACATCCATATCTCCTGTATGAAGGTGTGGGCAGACCACCAGGCACGTCCGGAGGGGGAGGGGGAAGCCATGGTGAAGTGCCCGCTGTGCCGGGAGGACTTTGGGCTGGTCAAGCTGCTCCTGGAGCAGGTGAGGAATGTGGCTAAGCTCCACACAGCTGCTGAGCGAGAGAGGCCCGACAGACACCTCGGGGTGCTCTGCAACAACTGCAGGGTCTGCCCCATCACTGGCAAGTGCTTCAAGTAAGTCTTGTTGTCATAATGCCCAGGGCCAATAGACCTTGAGCTCGAATTTACATACTTTTCCCCCATCCACTTACCTATACTGTTATGGATCAACTTTTCATGTCTATGACTTCCCTTTAGGTGCACAGTCTGCCGGTACTATCACCTTTGCGAGGACTGTATAAGAAGGTGCTGTCACCCTCAGCATCCGTTTGCCATACGTACGGTAAGCAGTCTTCAGTTAGACTCTGTGAGCATTTCTGCATATATTTGTGTCAGGAAGTAGACATGATAAACTTATGACATCAGCTATTATGTCCATCAGAAAAGGACTGAGAAGTGGCTGTCCTTGGGTCAGCGTGTGTTCAACACACTGGGTGAACCACGTGAGATGACCACTCAGTCAGTGGGTGACAGGTGAGCACTGGAATCTCTGTAAGAACCCTGTATAAATAGATTATTATGCTCAGTGTCTGAACACCCTGAATGACATTTATACAGTGCTAAAATGCAAAGATGTTGTCACACATACAGGCTGTTACACTTTACAACCTGCTGCAATAAGCATTGTGATTCATATTTAAGTGCAGTTAATTACATTATTATTTTAATAGATGTTTTATTGTCACATACACCAGATAGGAACAGTGAAATATGTTGTTTTACAGGGTCAGCCATAGTAGTACAGCACCCCTGAAGTAAATTAGGGTTAAGAGCCTTGCTCAAGGGCAGAGATTTTTTCACTGGTATTCGAACCAGTGACCTTTCGGTTACTAGCCCAACGTTCTAACCGCTGAGCTACCTGCCGTTAAAATATAGCCCATGAGTCTCTGGTTTCCTTTCCCCCTTCAGCATGATTCCTGTTGAGAGTGACCCACTGCCAGAGCACCTGGTCAGGAGCCTCCTTTCGGTCAGGGTGAGGAGAGGCTGCCCCCTGCTGGACCCTGGGCAGCAGTGTAGGATCTGCCTGAAGAGCTTCCAGCAAGGGCAGCAGGCCAGACACCTGCCCTGCCATCACAGGGTAAAGACTTAACTCAAATGATCCTGTCACCGCCAGGTAAAGAGTTAGGTAAACGGGCCCTGACATGTTCTGCCACCACAAGGTTTAGAGTCAGATAAACTGCCCTGACCTGGGCCTCCCGAGTGGCGCGGTGGTCCAAGGCACTGCATCAGCCTTCTTTGGACACTGTGTTAACTAACCTCCAGACGAGCTTCAATGCCATACAACTCTCCTTCCTTGACCTCCAACTGCTCTTAAATGCATGCTCTTCAACCGATGCTGCCCACACCTGCCCGCCCGTCCAGCATCACCACTCCTGACGGTTCTGACTTAGAATATGTGGACAACTACAAATACCTAGGTGTCTGGTTCAACTGTAAACTATCCTTCCAGACTCACATTAAGCATCTCCAATCCAAAATTAAATCTAGAATCGGCTTCCTATTTCGCAACAAAGTATCCTTCACTCATGCTGCCAAACATACCCTCTTAAAACTGCCTATCCTACCGATCCTTGACTTTGGCGATGTCATTTACAAAATAGCCTCCAACACTCTACTCAGCAAATTGGATGCAGTCTTTCACAGTGCCGTCCGTTTTGTCACCAAAGTTCCATATACTACCCACCACTGCGACCTGTACGCTCTCGTTGACTGGCCCTCGCTTCATATTCGTTGCCAAACCCACTGGTTCCAGGTCATCTATAAGTCTTTGCTAGGTAAAGCCTCACATTATCTGAGGTCACTGGTCACCATAGCAGCACCCACCTGTAGCACGCGCTCCAGCAGGTATATCTCACTGGTCACCCCCAAAGCCAATTCCTCCTTTGGCCGCCTTTCCTTCTAGTTCTCTGCTGCCAATGACTGGAAAGAACTGCAAAAATCACTGAAGCTAGAGACTCATATCTCCCTCACTAACTTTAAGCACCAGCACCAGCTGTCAGAGCAGCTCACAGATCACTGTAAATAGCCCATCCAACTACCTCATACTCATACTCAGTACCTCATACTGTTATTTATTTATTTATTGCCTTACCTCCCTTATCCTACCTCATTTGCACACACACTGTATATAAACTTTTTCTATTGTATTATTGACTGCATGTTTGTTTATTCCATGTGTAACTCTGTGTTGTTGTTTGTGTCGCACTGCTTTGCTTTATCTTGGCCAGGTCACAGTTGTAAATGAGAACTTGTTCTTCACTAGCCTACCTAGTTAAATAAAGGTGAAATAATAAAAAATAGCTGTGCCTCTAGAGATTCTGGGTTCGAGTCCAGGCTCTGTCGCAGCCGGCCGCGACCGGGAGACCCATGGGGCGGCGCACAATTGGCCCAGGGTCGTCCGGGTTTGGCCGGCAGGGATGTCCTTGTCCCATCTCGCACTAGCGACTCCTATGGTGGGCCGGGCGCAGTGCACGCTGACACAGTCGCCAGGTGTACGGTGTTTCCTCTGACACATTGGTGTGGCTGGCTTCCGGGTTAAGTGGGCATTGTGTCAAGAAGCAGTGCGGCTTGGTTGGCTTGTGTTTCGAAGGACGCATGGCTCTCGACCTTTGCCTCTCCCGAGTTCGTATGGGAGTTACAGCGATGAGACAAGACTGTAACTACCAATTGGATACCACGAAATTGGGGAGAAAAAAAACGGGGTAAAAGAAAAATAATTTAATAAACTGCCTCACCTGCTCTGCCACCACAAGGTAAACAGAGTAAGTCTAAAGTGGGTGATGCCCTGTCTTTAACCCTAAGGCCCCCAAAACCAAAATACAAAAATTCCTGTTGACATTTTTTAATTCTGGACTAGGTTGAGTACGTTCTGAATGGATGAACTGTGTCCTGATATGGACGGCGGGAGCAGTAACTGAATTTGATCCATCTTTGTCCCCTACTACAGTTCCACACAGACTGTGTCGACCCGTTGCTTCGGAGGTCCAACTCCTGCCCTCTGGACGGATACGTCATCTACAACCCCCTAACATGGAGCAGGGGTGGGGGGAAGGGTAGACCCAAGCTGGCCTCCTCCCTTGACCGTCCAAAGCTCACAGAGCAGCACAGACTGGAGCTGTTTGTCCCAGGAGTAGCTCTGCTGGACAGGGCAGCCAGGGTGGTTCCCTCCCTGAGTATGTTCAGCTCTGAGGGCTCAGCCGATGCCCTAGTACCTCTCCCTCAGGACACTATGGTTGTCGGCTTACAAGGTCTACGCATCAATACAGTGAACATTGAGAGCATGGAGGGTGGAACAAGCTGGACAGAGAAGGATGGAACTCCAGTCAAATCAGTCATTCTTAACAAGAGCCTTTCCTCCCAGCATCTAAGGACAGACGTGTCTAGAGTGAGGTTGGGACGCACCAAGTCAAGCTCCTCGACCAAGAGTTTGGCCCAAAACAATGCTACCTCAACGAACAGGCTGGGTGGGGTCTATGGAGGGACGGGAAGGGCCCAGCCGAGTCTGTTTGTGGGTGTAAACAGGCCAGACAGGGACATGACTGCTGCTGCTGCTGCTCAGCCCAGAGCTGTCATCACCCTGTGGAGAGCCAGGCCCCAGTGGAAGCTGAGACCCAGGGTACCCAGACCCAGACCAGGCACAGGAGACAGCCAGCAAGCCACAGGCCTGAGGATGACAGGGGTACTGATCAATGCTCCACACCAGGGAGAAAAGGAGTGAGTTGGATTTTAGAACATATTTTGTTGTGAACAGACTACTGCTTTTGACTATATAGGTATTGAGAGTATGGTACAGTCGTACTACTTAAGAGTCGTTTTTTATACAGTGCATTCAGAAAGTATTCAGACCCCTTGACTTTTTCAACATTTGTTATGTTACAGCCTTATTCTAAAATTGATTAAATAGTTTTTTCCCCCTCAGTTGTACTAGTTAGTTTTTTTTCTACATAAAGGAAATGGATAACAGTTTTGTTTGCTCAGCTCTTGGTTAGATATCTACACTGCACAGCTATGTGTTCACTTCACCTAAGTCTGTTTGGCTTTCATTTCCCTGTGTTTTTATATGTGCTATTTTCATTGACAGTTTTTCAATTCGCTTAGAAGAGCTTGTTTTAAACAAATGTCAAAATGAAATACAAAATGAACTTTTACCTGGACATATAAAAGTACCACAGACATACTGACCCATAATAAAAACAAAAGTTTTAAAAGTTTTTTTATTTTTTATTATCAGTCTATTTACATTTTCAGCTTGCCGTTTTTCATTTAAGACACATTGAAGCAGTGATGGCCCAGGTGATGTCAAAATGACTAAAGGAACCACGCCCCTGTGTTTTTATTTTAATCCCCACCCCCGCAGGAGGCCTTTTGCCTTCTGGTAGGCCGTCATTGTAAATAAGAATTTGTTCTTAACTGACTTGCCTAGTTAAATAAAGGTTAAATAAAAATGAAAACCATCAGTCCAGACTAAACACGCTGTTGCGCGGTAATATTCCTCTTCTCATCCTGTGTGGTGACATCATGACTCTGAGTTGTAACGGTTAACACATGACCATTGAGAACAGTGACTGTCACTGGTGGCAGTTCGACCAGCGCGTCCTCAATGTCCTTCAGACTCTCTCCCCTCCCACCTTCCTCGCAGAATATTTCTGATGACACGGTCCTCTACAGTGAACACCCGGCTGACCAGATCATCAGATTGTATGGAGAGCTTCCCTCTAGTTATCCTTCCCATCAGGGATAGTATGTACGACATAGGGCAATGCTTACAAGTCACCATCTTTTCAGTGGTGTCCACCCTCTCCAGTGGGTGTGCTTCTGGGCAAGTGTACTCTTGGGACAACCAGTATCCAATGATTTTCCCTTCAAACTTCTCAGGCTGTACCATGTCGTGTGGCAGATCGCATTTCCTACCACTGGCCACGTTGACCAGAGTAGATTCTGGTGTTGTGTTCAGCACGGTTTTACCCCCATACTTAACAACAGAAACATTGGTGACCCGGTACCATTTCCCCTCTTCAACCGTGTTTTCACGACCCCACACGGTCAGGTTTGTGAGTGTAGTTGAATCATCTACAATATGACCGACTAGGTATTCCACCATGGGCATGCTTTTGTTAAATCTTGTTTTACAATGGCCCTCTTTCACTTTCTGAATCACCTCCACTGTAACGTTCACCTACAATGCAAGAAAAACACCAAAAGGAGAAATACATTACAGGGCAGTGAACTAGACAAGGTTAGAGTTCAAACATACAGTACTTCATTGATAGTGAATTATTATTATTATTATAGCTACCTTCTGTTTTACAGCATTTTCTGTGTTTTCTTTGTCCTCTTGAAGGTCAGCTAGGGCCACATCCTTGACCCTCCCGTCAAGGTCGCTGTTGAATTTAAAGGGTAAATCTTTGAGGGTGGAAAATGTGGATGTGTATGTAAACATTATCTCCATCTTGTTGTTTCTGCTTATGGATGGCTGGAGCACCACTTTCACCAACTTCACTGGAGTTCTGCAAAAACATGCATTATAAAATATTAATAACAGATATTCCTAATCACATAGCACTCAAAGCCTTTGCAGAGCACTTTATACACAACTTACCTGCGACTCTCTGCTGTGGCAAAGCGGTCTCGCAGCTGCGGCTGAAAAACTATCAGATTCCTGCTCTCATCTTCTTGCTGTAAAACGGCATTGAAATATCCTGTCTTCTTCCCTCTCTTCACTGCTGAGACATTGTGGATGTAACCGCAGGCCTTGATTACTTCCGGCAAATTCCCCATTATGGAGCCTATTGGAGGGACAAAATGCAGTATTTTAAAGGAAATACATCTAGGCTATAGACATGTATAAGCTAGATATTCAGAGTCAGGGATACTCAGTTTGAGATTAGGAATTTTAATAGGCGCCATGTTGGCACAATAAACTCCACAACAGTCAGCAACATTCTAGACTAGATTAGATGGGCAGGGCTGTACCTGCTCTGATGCTTGGTGGGGCTTGGTCAGGGGCACTCGGGTCTTTGAAGGTGGTCCAGTCCAGCTCTTTGAGTCTGGGGAAGTTTGCGATGATCTCTTGCTTATGCAGAAGGGCCACAAAACCATGGCAGTACTCCTCTCCTCTCTCTCAGCATGTCCAGTAGCTTGATGACTGTAGTCTCTGGAGGCTGACTGGATTGCAGGTGGTTGAGGTTGTTGTATTCACGCTGCTCCACAAGTTTCTTTGAATGGGCGTACTGGAGAATATTGTCGGGTTCCGCTGACAGAATCTCTGTCAGGAGCGGCTTATTCTCCAGCAGAAACTCCTTTGCCATTCTTCTCTGGGGTGGTTGGCTGTTCTTGGCCTAAGTTGGTTTCCTCCTGGGGACTCAAGTTAAGGCTGTGTTCAGCAGGACACAACGGCGTGCAACTTTTGATTGAACGGAAAACTGTGCTGTTCTCAACGGTCGGGCAACACACCGCCACAACCACCAAACAGGAGCAGAGATACCGCAAAGAATGGTTGGGGAGAAGCGTGTCGTTCAGGCACGTAGTAAAACGTTTAATATACTGAACACAGCCCTGCTTCAATGGCTGGTAGAATCTACTTCCTATTAGCCGGAGAGGTACGGCTTGTTGTCATGGCAGGGTCTATGGGTGCTGGTCAGGTGAAATCAAACTAGCACCTGGAGAACGAGATGGAACAACAGGTTAATTACTGTGTCAAGTCAAAAAATACAGTGAGTGACAGCTGTGTTTAAGAGTGGTATCAGGCAAAAGACTATGATGCATGGTTAGTACACTACTACTGGGTTATAGCTAGGATATTAGCCTACATGATATTGCTATGATTATATTGATCTCTTGTCTTGCCTCTTTAGGGTATCAAAAGGTGAAAAGTAATATCGCTCACTGGAAAGCCACCTTGACATACAAGGCGTTGTAATTAACAAAGGTAGGTGAAGTAGTCGGGTATGCCTTCCCTAATCTATAATTAATACACGGCTATTTGAGCCACAACAGACAGCCGGTGCACAAGAGCAAAGAGTATTCACCCACACAAAACTAGCAGAAGGATGGTCTCTTTAACAAGCTGATAATACCGGTTCGTTTCAACGTTTTGTATGGTTTTTTTCAACAAAGTAAGTCATGATATTTTGTATATTATTAGTTATGTCACTTTTAACCCAAACTATAAGATGGTTTTGCAGAAATGTTTGTAAACAATCTATAGCTTCAAAATGTTTCAAGCTGTGATATTGATGTCATATAACTACCATATTGATGTCAACTAAATATGATATTGATGTCATATAACTACCATATTGATGTCAACTAAATATGATATTTGATGTCATATAACTATCATACTGATGTCAGTCCGTGCATCCATAACTACATATTAATTCTAGAGTTTTAGCTACAGAATATTCATCCGAAGGGGGTCGCCCGTTTGGCTGAAAAACAAATTGTGTCGCGCTGCGCACAGCACCGCACAATTCAAAATATACGACCTGGAACGGCGCAGGAGAGAAGGCGCTCAAATGCTTCATCTTGCAGCAGACACTTTAACCATTTTACCTGGAGTCATATTTCTAAAGCATTATCCCGCACCACATACCCATTATTTTAATACCAAACATTTTCACAAGATCTAATGCGTAACGTTAGCTAGCTAAAAGTCCTGGTAAATAACGGTAGGGAAATTGATCGTGCTATCCGGAATCCTTGGGACGTCCCTACCCCCCGTTGAAAATGGTTCAGGTAGGGTTAGGTAAGGGTTATTATAGTTAAGGTTTAACCGTAAGCAAATAGTTATGTACCGCTTCTTGTCTTCTGCTTTTTCCCGCGCTCTCAATGAACAAAGAAAAAGAAGGTTTCTCTTTGGTGCTACTAGCGGCTTCAACATATCCCGGGCTGTGGGCCGCAGATCGTGTTCTTCTTCTTTGGTATCATGTCGTTCGCATATTTTATTTGGTGCATGCCGCCACCTATTGTGCGGTAGTGTGTGTTATATCACGTTACATTTGTGATACAAAAATAAAAAGGGGAATTTTTTCCCAAAAATCATCGTCTATATACCAATATTTCATACAAATAAAATATCAAAACATCGTATAACACTTCTGCAGTAAAATCTCGTACACCCAGGTACTTCTCGGCAGCAACCACCTACACTCATTAAAAACCCACTACCCTATTCCACTACTTTGACCCTACCTGCTCCTGCACCATGCCTACTGCCTGTGAGGACTGGACACCATCACTCAACACGCCCTGTAACTCTTCTGAAGTCAAATCTCATATACCCAAATACTTCTCTGCAGCTGCCACCACAACACCTATTTTCTGTGATTTACGTTCCATTTCTGCAATACAGTTGATAACCATTGCTATGAAAACTAAGAAGCCAACCTTACTGAAGCATGAATCACTCGTTGGCCTATCCCTCGGTGCTGGCACAAATCTACTACTCACTGGGATCCTCTCAGGATCCCTCACCCTTGACCCATCTCCCTCGACTTTCTTCACCGCCTCAGCATATGACACCTTCTGCACTACTCTGACTCTAGCCACCTCAACCTGCCTCTTTCGCACAGGACACTTCCGATCCCCAGGAACATGGGCACCCCTACAATTGACACACACAATTTTATCCACCAAAACTTCACAGTCCTCTGTCCCATGCCCTCCTGCACACTACCCACGTCTTGGAATCTCCCTCCTACACTCTGCTGTGACATGACCACAAGCGTGGCACCTGAAACACTGCAGTGGATTCGGCACAAAGGATCTAACATAATAACTGATGTATCCTAACATGACTTTGTCGGGTAAAGACACTGACTCAACTCAGAAGGACTGACAGTGACTCCTCTGTTTCACCACGCTCCCCACCAGGCCTGCGTCACACCAAACGGTTCGCATCACAAACACAATCTTCAACTTCAATTGCTCCACCTCCACACTTAACGCTAAGCCAAAAATCCCTCCTTTCAATGGTGACCTGTTCCTAAGAGCAAAGCAAGAAACAGGTCTTGGCCTGCTTCAGTGGGGTAAGTGTGTGTGTGATCATCAGTAGCAAATGAGTACTATCCCCTGTCCAAAGGAATGATTTACGACCTATGACTTAATGTGTACCGATTCAACTGAACCCAACTCCTTTCTCACTCACCCTGAAACCACAAATGGATCCGCCAAAAGACAAAGGTCCACTTTCTCACTCCTACTTAAACAGATTCTTCTTTACCATGACCAACAATGCCAAGCTCAGGTTCCAAGCTCTTCACCACACCTTCCATCTCACTTAACTCGCCCTCATTCACTTCCATTTCCCCTCCAGAACTCATTCAAATCCAACCTCTGCTTTCCTCATTCTCTTCAATATCTTCTTCCTCTCTTTCCACCTCCATTCCTCCTCAGAAATCCCAGTGTCTGTGTCCCTGTCCTAATATTCCCGTTCTTGTTCCATGGTTCCTCCTACGACCTCCTGCATACATGTCTCTCTTCTTTCCTCTCCGATCAATTCATTCGGTTGGCTAACAACAAATCTAGTCCCAGATATTCCAATCTGACACCTTATTTGTCCAATTATGCGTCAGTCTGTATTTTAGATTTTTTTTAGAGATAAGGCTTAGACCTTGTAATGTTATGTGTGTAAATGACCTTCATCACTCTTTACTCAGGCGCAAGCGTGATACCCTCATGGATATGGATAGCATTGGTGAGTAAATTCTATGTTAGAGCTCAGAGGGTCACGTTCAGTAAAGGACTCTATTCGATTCTGTTTAATCTCTTGTTGTGCATTGTGCCCTAACCCTAGCCATGCATTACGATATCTACATATATGTTCTAGTTCTGTGGTCCATGCTCTATGTTCTAATGTTCTAGTGTTCCATTTCTATATTATGTGTTCTACCTCATTATTCTGTGTGTTACCTGTGTTTCAAACCTCATTTTGTGTGTCTTCTTTTCAGAGGGGTTGAATGAAGTGCGTCCTGCTGTGTACCGCACTGCAATGAAGCTCCGCTCCTTACAGAAACTCTGCCATAGTGAGTGTGTGTGTGTGTTTAAATGAAGGGCTTTTTAGGTGTGTGTAATCTGTTACAGTGTACGTTTGTAATGCTCTGAATGTGTGTTACAGTGCATGTTGTGACCCTGCGGGAGCTCATCCCAGCCCTGTGCTCTCTGGGCGGAGCCCGGGGCACTGGGGCGGGGCTTAGTGAACAGGAAGTGAGACAGTGCACAAACAGGATGTTCCAAAGCGTGTCACAGGAAGTACCTGGGCAGGTGTCGGCAGAGGCGCCAGAACAGACTTGCAGACTGCTGTACAGATTGTTTGACCGGTGAGGACACACAACTGTTCAAACACACAACTGTTCAAACACACACTACGTCTGTAAACTAAAGTGTGTATGTCTTTCCCAGGGGACAGACTGGCGCTGTCTGTCGCAGGTCAGTTGAAGCCGCTCTCATCTCTCTCTCAGCAGACACACTCTCAGCCAAACACAAGGGTAAGTAACACACACACACAGACACACATGATATACACTCTGTGTTCATTCCCTGTGTGTGTTGCAGCTCTGGTTCGTCTGGCAGAGAGGTGCAGTGGGAGAGAGAGCGGTACGGTGAGCAGGAGTGGTCTCAGAGTCGTACTGCAAGACCTCAGCCAGGTTAGACACACACACACACACACACACACACACACACACACACACACACACACACACCTGAGTACTACCTCACATGATTATCAAATCAAATGTTATTAGTCACATGCGTCGAATACGTAGACCTTACAGTGAAATGCTTACTTACGAGCACCTTACCAACAATGCATTTTCCCCAAAATACGGATAAGAATAAGTAATTAAAGAGCAGCAGTAAAATAACAATAGCGAGACTATATACAGGGGGGTACCGATACAGAGTCAATGTGCGGGGGCACCGGTTAGTTGAGGTAGTATGTACATGTAGGTAGAGTTATTAAAAGTGACTATGCATAGATGACAACAGAGAGTAGCAGTGGTGTAAAGAAGGGGGGGGTACTGCAAATATTCTGGGTAGCCATTTGACTAGATGTCTAGCCTATGTGTGTGTGTGTGTGTCTGTAGGTGCCGGCTGTAGTGCAGGAGAACCATGTGTTTGGCTCAGCTGAGACAGCCGTTCGTTCCTGCTTCAGTGGGGTAAGTGTGTGTGATCGTCACTAGCAAATGAGTACTATCCCCTGTCCAAAAGAATGATTTATGACTTAATGTGTACCGATAAGAAATTTAGGGCAGGGTTAGGGGGGGTTGGTCATGGGGTTAGGAGGGGTTGGTTATGGGGTTAGGGGGGGTTGGTCATGGGGTTAGGGGGGGTTGGTCATGGGGTTAGGAGGGGTTGGTCATGGGGTTAGGAGGGGTTGGTTATGGGGTTAGGGGGGGGGGGGTTGGTCATGGGGTTAGGAGGGGTTGGGACAGGAGAATAGGGACAGGAGAACAGGGTCAGGGTTAGGAGAACAGGGACAGGAGAACAGGGTCAGGAGAATAGGGTTAGGGTCAGGAGAACAGGGTTAGGAGAACAGGGTTTGGAGAACAGGGTCAGGAGAACAGGGTTAGGAGAATAGGGACAGGAGAACAGGGACAGGAGAACAGGGTCAGGAGAACAGGGACAGGAGAACAGGGTTAGGGACAGGAGAACAGGGTCAGGAGAACAGGGTCAGGAGAATAGGGTTAGGAGAATACATTCTTCTTTTCTTTTTCCATTAGTTTTGATAGTACTCATTTACAACTGTAATCACATGTAGATGATGAGCGTTTATGTAAATAATCAGGAGTTAGATAGATGCTGAAGGTGTTTGTGTGTGTGTAGGTGGTGAGTGCGTGTGTTTGTGAGGAGCATGTCCTCTCATGGCTGCAGTGTGAGCCCTGTCTGTTGCTGTGGCTCCCCACCCTGTACCGCCTGTCAGTCAGCGAGAACGTCACACACTCCGTACGCTGCCACACCTGCAAGGCCTACCCCATCACTGGACTTAGGTGGGTGTCTGTGCTACATATTTTTCTGCATGATGTGTGTGTGTGTCTGTGTGTCTCAGACTCTCTCTCTGTGTTGTAGGTATCGCTGTATGAAGTGTGTGTGTGTCTGTGTGTCTCAGACTCTCTCTGTGTTGTAGGTATCGCTGTATGAAGTGTCTGTGTGTCTCAGAGTCTCTCTGTGTTGTAGGTATCGCTGTATGAAGTGCGTGTGTGTCTGTGTGTCTCAGAGTCTCTCTGTGTTGTAGGTATCGCTGTATGAAGTGCGTGTGTGTGTGTGTCTGTGTGTCTCAGACTCTCTCTCTGTGTTGTAGGTATCGCTGTATGAAGTGTGTGTGTGTGTGTCTGTGTGTCTCAGACTCTCTGTGTTGTAGGTATCGCTGTATGAAGTGTGTGTGTGTGTGTGTCTCAGACTCTCTCTCTCTGTGTTGTAGGTATCGCTGTATGAAGTGTGTGAACCTTCATCTGTGCCAAACCTGCTTTCTGACAGAGAGACACACAAAAAAACACAAGAGTTCCCACCCAGTGCTGGAGCACTGCACTCAGGTACAGGTACACACACACACACACACACACACACACACACACACACACACACACACACACACACACACACACACACACACACACACACACACACACTTGTGATTGATGGTTGTGTTTCGTCTCCAGCCATCCTGGAAAGAGTCCCTAGCCTCATTAGCATACAGCGCCCGCCACACCTTGTTACCACGGCGATACACACACAGGGAGGCAGAGAGGAGAAGGGGCCTAATCGGGGCGGAGTCACGAGGGGAGCCGCAGACGAGGTAGACCAATCAGAGATGGACCTGTGTGTACACCAAAAGAGAAGAAAAACGTTTGTTTTAGTTTAAAAAAAAGAGTAATACATGTTTCCATTGTATTTTCTGTGTTAACAGCTTCACTACACCTGACCCTTCACCTCAGTCTGCCGCTGAGGACACACCGCCTGACGACAGAGCCCCTCCCACTAATCCTCCCCAATTTCTGGCCACACCCCCAGCTGTTAGGACCAGGAAGGCATCTAAAGCCCTGCAAACTGAGGAAGAGCAGGAGGAAGCACAGCCACAGGTGACCTTTCATCTCTACCCCTCTCCCTTCACACCTCACCTCTCAGCCCAGTGGATTTTTAGTACGGTTCAGATTTATGCTAAATGAATCTTCAGAAGATTATTGATGCGCTCCACTAGATCCTCTATTGATTAATGTCTGTTGTTTCTGTCCCCAGAGGAGAGACTCTGTCCTCATTAAGGACATCAGGGACCTGCAGAGGGACAAACGGTGAGCCTCAATCACTGTAGCACTCTAACCTCCTAACCTAGCACCTAACCTATAGTCTGGGTGATGCTCATTACACTGTGTGTGTGTGTGTGTGTGTGTGTGTGTGTGTGTGTGTGTGTGTGTGTGTGTGTGTGTGTGTGTGTGTGTGTGTGTGTGTGTGTGTGTGTGTGTGTGTGTGTGTGTGTGTGTGTGTGTGTGTGTGTGTGTGTGTGTCCAGGCTGTTGGAGAGGGAGCTGCAGGTGTGGAGGGTAACGGTTCAGTCGGAGCAGGGCTCTCTGGAGGACCGCTGCTCTGAGATGGAGGCCAACATGGAAACTCTGAGACGACACAACCTCAGACTGCAGGACATGATCTCACAGGTAGACACACACACACACGCACACACACACACAACCTCAGACTGCAGGATATGATCTCACAGGTAGACACGCATATGTGTATGCATGCACACACACACTCAGGTTGCAGGATATGCTCACAGGTAGACACACACACACACGTGCATGCATGTGCGCACACACACACACACACCTCAGACTACAGGCCTGACTCGCTGTGCTAAAATTTCCCTCTTCCTTTCAACAGGCTCTTAGCATCTCAGGGACACATGCTGACGTCATGCCTCATGCTAATGTCATCCCACATGCTAAATACAGGCCAGAGAGAGACATAGCCTGTCCTGTAGAGTCCCAGAGCTCTGCATCTTCCTCTGGATCCAGAGAAAGAGAAGAGGAGGAGAGGGAAGAGAAGGCGAGGGAAGAGGAGGAAGAATGTTGCACAGCAAAGATGCAGAGGAATGAGATGAAGACAGAAGAACAGAGAGGTGATGATGATGAAGAGGAGGAGCAGACTGAGACTGACTCAGTCACAGAGACTCCCACAATGCACGGGAGAATTACCTCTAACCCACAGCCCTGTGATGGACAGGTCACTGGGCCAATGAAAGACCAGAGTGTCTCTGAAGAGGAGTATTCTGGGATGTGTAGTTTAGTGGAGGAGGAGCGACTGTGTGAGCTGGTTCAACAACTAATAAGTGAGCTGTCGCTACACACTCACACACATACAGGTGAGTTTACGGATGAGCTCTCTAGTTCTACACACTACTACACTTATATGTGTGTAGTTGTGTGTGTGTATTAAGGTATGAGTATGTTTCTCCAGACTGCAGACGGGGGTTGGAGTTGTTGGAGGCTGCAGAGGAAGTGGGGGACTCTGTGTGTCATCTCGTCTATGCAGTAAACACACACTCCGTCCCAAACGCACACACTTCATGCCCCATCCTCCTACACAACCACAGGCCAGAGCATGTATCCAGACGGCTTCTCTAGACTTTGACGCCTGATGATGTGAGTTATTGTGTAAATTCCATACTTTCCTGTGTATGAAACTGATATTTGTATGAAGTACAGTTGTACTGAAATGATTCTGCTCTTTCATTAGAGAAACCTATGACAAAATGTTTTAATTCATGTACATTATTTATTAAATAAACAAGCTTTTGACAAAGTCCTTATAAACGTAAAAAAATATCCTGATTGTAAAAAATAAAACTGAGAACCCAACAACCACCATGTCAATACAGACAGCTTGAAAAACATCCTGCTAACTATTCTGCTGCTGGTTTCTGTGCAAAACATGACCGTATGAGAGAAGGATGGGAAGCAGAGGAGAGGAAGAGGCAATCTCTCCTCCACTTCTCTACATTCTTTCTCACCCCATCTCTTCAGAGAGCCAGGGTACATCTCAATAGATGCTCCTTGTCTCCTCTCCTTCATCTGCACTGAAAGCAGGACAGGAGAAAGCAACGTGGAAACAAACGTTTCAGGTAGAATTGTAATGAAGTGGCGCAGACATAGCTCTTATCATGTGAAGTAGTGACATTTGTATCTGCTACATTATGAACATTCACCCTGCTAAACACGGCCATCTTATTTCATGTCAGTGCGGCTGGAGGAAAGGAGACAAGGAAAGGAAGCCGCTGTAGACTGTTGAGATGCATCCCGTCATCTCCTCACTCTCCTCCTCAGTGTCCGGGTGGGCAGTGGAGCAGGGGTTTGTCGGGGGGACGACCGGCGGCTTGCTGTTCTGATGGCCTGTTTCAGAGGGGTCGAAGTGACCCCCCTGGCTGGGCTTTTGGGCCTTGGGAGTTTCTTACTCTCTGCAACCCGTCTCGAGGGCCCTTTCCTGGGCTCGACTGTGGGAGAGAGGTCCTGGGGTGGTGGAGGTTTAGGTGGAGGGCTGATTTGAGGTGGTCGCCCCCTTTTTGAGCTGCGTCTTGCTGGTTGCCGTTCTCCCCTACCCCCTCTTGTCCAAGGCCTGTACGGAGAAGAGTGGTCTTTCTCAGGGGTTAGAGGTCGGTCCGTCTTCAACTTCCGTTCCCGTCCTCCTCCTCTCCGCTTCCGCTGCCGGGTCACTTCTGGGTTAGAGTTTGTGTCGGGAGAGAGCGTGCTCAGTAGAAATCGGCTGCTATTGGACAGAGAGGAGCGGCTGAAGGGCGTAGTCACAGATGACCCTGCCTCCGACGTTCCCGACGTTCCAGCCCCAAATGACCCCCCTGCCTCTAAGAGTAACCCTGACGCCACACTGTCCCCGCTGCGACCCCTCCTCCTACCCCCCGACCCATCTCTCCCCCCCTCTCCCCCCTGTCTCTCTGTATTGATGTCTGGACTCAGGCTCCTGAACAGTTGTCTGACCACGTGGGACTGGGGGGGTCTGGGGAGGCCAGAGGAGGAGGGGGTGAGGTTCAAGCCCTTGGGGGGGGTCTTCAGAATGCGGTGGGTGGCAGGGTCATAGTACCTCAAAGGAACCCTTTTGTATTTGACCTTGGCCCCCACGTTGCCTTCACACCCGTCACATGACCTTTTCCTGCCGCGGTTGCCCCTGGCGATGGGTCTGAGGCGGGGCTTGGGGTCAAAGGGAGGGGTTTCGGGGGAGGAGAGGACATAGATCAGAGTGGTTTGGGGCTGCAGGGGGGTCATGATGCGGGAGTAGGAGACAGGCAGGCGGAGAGAGCACAGCCTTGTCTTCATCTCTGGGGTCTTCTCCTGGTCAACGCCGGGGTCCTGACAGGGCAGCGTTAGGATGTCCGGGGATGTGCCTGTCTGGTCCAGTGTTCTCTGTCGGATGGTGGGGATGATGGCTGCTGTAGTCTGTGTCCCGTGACTCACTTTGACCACCTGACACCTGGACGCCAGGCGATAATTCCTACTAACTTTCCTCCGCCTAAGCACCTCCCTCCCCCTCATGTGGCATTCTGGGTTGTCATCTTCATTGTCATGGTCACCAAGGGGAACCCACCCCCCGTCTTCCATCCCCTCCTTCTGGCCACGCCCCATATCTCTGCTGCTCCGCTTCCCGTGCCTGTGAATGACATCATCAGAAATATGAACACGAGGAGAGAGAAAAGTAGCCGTTTGGTGGATTTCAATGATGTAGAAATACTCCTGATGAGTCAGGTCAAAATCTGGTCTGTGCGTACCTGGCGAGGGATTCGCTTTTGAAGTAGCAGAGGAACCTTCCTTGTCGGAACTCTCGGACCATGTTCTCCACCTTCTGCTCGTCCTCCAGCAGCACCTGGGTCCACGTCTTCCCCAGGAACGACACGGGGATGTGGGGGAGTGCAGGGAGAATCTCCTCCACTGTTCGTTCCATTTCTCCCTCTGTCTCCCCAATCCCTGTCTCTCCCGCTGTCCTAGTCTCAGGGTTGAGGGCAGAATCCAGCTGGCTGGTGTACATCTGGTCCTCCATGTTCACCTGTACCTCCATGAGACAGGCCAGGGCCCTGCCCTCCCGCTCCCCTCCACCCTGCCTTAAGCCCACTACCACAGGGATGTCCTTCCTCCGCTCCTGCCCACTCCCGATAGCCACCTGCACAGGGGTATCCCAGTCCTCCGACCCCGAACTCACTCCCAGTGAGCCAGGGAGGCTAAGGTGGAAGCTGTGCGTATCCCCCCTTGCCTCCCCTCTCTCCCCCCCTGTCCATATGTTGTGGTCCCTCTGGTGGTGTTGTGTGGGACTGCGGCCGTAGCAGTGTCTCTGGATCACCTCCTCTATTGTGTCCCCCTCAGGGTCGGAGTGGTCACCGGAGAACGCCAGCTCCTTCTGGGTCTCCCTCCGCCTCCAGGGGGGCACCCCCGCCCACGCGGCCCAGCCAGTGTTTACCGTCCGGGGCTTGGGGTCTGTGGTCCGGTCCCTTGGCTTGTAGGGACGCTGGTTCTCTGGTGTTTCCTGGGTTCTCTGGTCTGTTGGGGTAGCACACAACTGTGGAGAAGCGGGGGAGCGGGGAGGATGGATGGAGGAAGAGGAGGAGTTGCTCCCTCTCTCTCTCCGCCGGTTGGTCTTCCTGTGTGCTTTCCGGTGGACCGGAGGAGGGGTTTGCTTCTGGCTACAAGGTCTTGTGGGGTGTGTTGGTAAGTGGTCAGGGGAAGGTGTGTGTGAGTGAGTCCCTTCCCCAGAACTTGGTCTTATATCCTGGTCTGGAGCAGTTGGGGTTAACCTCTCTGACTCCGCCTTTCCCCCTCTACCTTCTTCTGGTTGGCTGGTCCTTGTTTCCGAGGCAACATCCGCTTCCTGTACGTAAACAAGCTGACAGGAAGAGTCGTCAGAGCTGGGCATGTGCTCTCGGGTTCCGAACGACGCCCCGTCATCGTCGCTGGCGCAGAGATCCAATAGCTCCTCCCTGGGAACCAGCGGGCTGCTCAGAGATGGCAGGTCAGCGTGGGTGGGGCTTAAGACACACAGAAAGGTAAATCAGAGGAAAGAGACTAGGGCTGACAGAAATCATACTGACAGGGATAGAGAGTTGAGGGTGATGTTAACGGATTGTGTGAGTGCGTTACCGAGGGTCGTTGTAGAGGTGCGGGTGATGCTGGATTACGTCCAATAGGAATCTCTCCATCAGGCTTCCAGATGGGACGTAGGTGCGAGTACTATGAACCACCTCCCTGTGTCTGGGGCTTAGGATGTGCTGCTCCACGTTGTTGTAGAGTATCTGGCAGCAGCTGCAGTAGCCCTGTCTGGGGGGAGGAACTCTGGATGGCCCGGGCTGCTCCTCCTCCCTCTCCCCCCTTGAGAAGACCGAGAACACAACATGTAACACAACACAACCGATGTGGACACAACCAAAACACGATCACGACAAATAACCCCTGTGGGGTGTTTGATGACTCACCTGCTAACAGTGTCCATCTCCTTCTGTGGATCTGTCTGACCCTGCTCTGCATCTGTCAGACAAACAGACAGAACATAACTTAATGTATCAGAGATAAGGTCGTTCACTCCACAGCTAGCTTGAAATATCGCAAATGGTGCTATCGAATTGGATCCTTTTCTATACGTTGTCAAGCGGGCGGTCACGTGTGTTAGAGGACCCTGGCTCAAACCCAGTCAGAGGCAAGTTCATAGAGGCAACGCTATATGCTAATCTTGCACACTGACGCCGTTTACGCTAGGACAATACAAACTTGCATGCACGCTCACAAGCATTTCGCTACAACCGCAATAACATCTGCTAAACACATGTATGTGACAAATAAAATTTGATTTGAGTAGTACTTTCTGTCCTCTTACCTTGGGCAGAGGGGCCAGACTGCTCGTCAGCAGGCATTTGGTGTTCTACATCTGAAAACACACACAGAGACTAAAATATAAATGTGTATCCTGTACATAAAAGTTATGTGGCTTGTTGTGAAATAAATCATATCCAAAACACCAGAAACGAACTCACTCGCTGGGGGAGGAGTCAGGGACGCTTCAGTCTCAGGCTGGCCAATCACATTATGTCAGATCAGTCTCCCATCTCCAAGGGCAACCTGATTCTGGACCAACTACTGAAGTAGTGACACATGGCAATTAAAAGATGCGGCATTTCAGAGGTTATTTGCTTTTCCAGCATTGCCATAAGGATACAACAAAAGTTATCTGGCTAGTTTACAATTCCAATGTTATTGCTTAGGCCTACTGAGATCTGTATCTTGCATGTATGCTATTTATTCCACGGCGCGTGGCGTTCCATTGGAAATCTGCAGATCGCGCGAAAGTTAAGTGGCTAGACAGCAAGCTACGCCGTGATTGGTTGGAACGAGGACACGCTAGGCACAGAAAGCCAACTTGGCCTTCTGCTCTGTCCTCGATTAGCTTTCTCAAAAGAAATCACAATTTCGCTTCTACAGCAAGGAGCTAGCTGGATGACTGCAATCTGCAACACTACTGATATGCATAATTAATAAACACAACATAGCTTTAGGTATCTAGCAAGTAACGTAGTTTTAAAACAGTTGGGAAATAGCTGATTTCGTTATGCTAGCCAGCTAGTAGTAGCAGCCTCACTGACGTTAGCTAACCATGCTTGCACGGGGAGATTCCGGGACTAAAAACATGCTAGAGAAATATAATACAGTAGAGACCCGTTGTAAATTTTAACGAGTTTAGTTTCCATATCCACACAAACATGCCTTCCCGCCTTTTCACCTGTTTTGTTATTCCATTCGGTTCTGTTCGGCATCCGTATTTTGCTCTTCTCGGAGAAGTGACGTTACCCGGCTTGGCGGACACGAATTCCTACCGGTACCAGAGATTACGGAAGAGGAAGCAAGACATCCATCTCGCAAATATTTGCTGGTTCATTTAACGTTAGTCAATGAACTAAGCAGACCACACAGATGTCGCATTTGTGTCTATAGGAGGCACCCCCCGGTGGATAAGATCTTCATCCACCAGCTTTGGTACAGCCATTGAACTATGCTGTGGCAACATCATTCAAAGGGAAGTTACACTGCCGAGTCTCGCTTACCTCGGGTCCCCAGGTTGCCTTTATGTGAAACATGTCTAACGACAATTGTCTCCCAAGGTTATAGTGAATTTAAGGGTAAAACGTATTTTGAATTGAATCTGAGCTATGCCCTTCATCTCTATGGTCAAACATTTCAGAATGACAGCTTTAAAGCAGCCACGTAAGTTTTTGGGAGACCCGACCAAATGCACATAGAATTTGTATAAACCTTTATGTACATATTCTTTATCCCTTTACACTTGTGCGTATAAGGTAGTAGTTGTGGAATTGTTAGGTTAGATTACTGCACTGTCGGAACTAGAAGCACAAGCATTTCGCTACACCCGCATTAACATCTGCTAACCATGTGAGACAAATAAAATTTGATTTAAATCTGTCACTAGACTGCTCGCCCGAAACGAGTTAACTCGGGGTCGTCCAGGTATCCCTATGGGAAGAAATTACAAACGTTTTTGAATATAAGGTCTGAGGTAAGGTAAGCCTCTTATACTTTTGTCTGAGATGGCAGTCGGTTAACCTTACCTTTGTGCTCATTACGTAATGTTTACTGATGCTACTCAGAACACAAGACCTAAGCCTGTGTTTACATACAATATTTGTGTTCATTGAATACATTTCAGCAGTTTAGATGGTACTATGATTCTCTACATAACCTGTTTCAACAACCAGGAAATGGCAGTGATTTCAGCATATTGCACCTTTAGGACCCTCAGAGAATGCAATTCACCAGCCGAGTTTTCCCCAAACACACAAGTCTTTCCTCAAAAGCTACATGAACCAGGCAGAACCACTTGTCAAAACATGTAACTATCAAACATATTCCATCTGAAGTGCTTTTTATTGCAGCCCCAAAGTGCTCAGTGTCTTTGTTGGTAAGCGTTTGAGTTTTAGATCTTGTTGAAGGCAGCCACATCCATAGACTGGACGTAGTCCTCGAAGGCTGTAATCTGTTCCTCCAGCTGATCTGTTCCCACCTTGTCGTCCTCTACCACACACCCGATCTGCAGCTTCTTGATGCCATAGCCCACTGGTACCAGCTTGGCTGAAGGGGAAGAAAGGAACAGATGTCATGAGTTTGTGGAGACATTCTAGCCACGGCACCCAATCAAAGAGCAGAGTTCATGACAGATTGAGCAAGATCTACAGAAAAGTGTTTGAGACCAAGCGTCCCTGCCCTCCGTGGAGTGCAGACAGACCAGGATAGTAGGAAACACATTTCTGTGTGCAGGGGGAACGACAAAGCAGCACTGAACCAGCAGTATTGTAACTTAACCTGCAGCAGTCAATAATAGCACTGGTAACTGTTGCACTGTCCTCATGTTGTTCCCAGTGAATGGCTGGACTGAAACCATAGCAGTTCCATTCCAGCCTTTACAATGCTGTCATCCTTTCACCAGCCACCTCTGTAGTGCACTCTTCCTGTACTTACACTGTCCCCAAAGCAGGCCGGCCATTGAGATGCTGCGAACACACTCCTCCAGCTTGGCCATGTCCGTCTCATCATCCCACGGTTTCACGTCAAGCAGGATCGATGACTTGGCGATGAGTGTGGGCTCTGTGGTGGAGAGATGTGCACACAGAAAGAACAGAAAGCACACAGACAAACTGACCGTGAGTGTCAACCCCTCAAAACAACCAAACAAGCAAGCAATGACCTTATATTGTCTGGCAGTACTCAGATCAAAGAAAGGTGTCCATCACGAATCAGCCGAAAGATGGTGTTAGGATCATCATAGAATAGCCAGCTTTGTGCATGTGGGCAACGTTCGGTCCTTCACAGCGTCGCAGGACGTGCACATGTGACTTTTCTAGTCTACATTGCACAAGGTGTGTAAGGTTAGCTGTGCATGACGTACTCTTTGACTTCTTGGCGGCGTACGCTGCGATTCTCTCCTCCTTCAGCTTTTCTGCCTCTGCGTCCTCCTGCAGGGGTGAGAAGTCAAAGGTTAGTGGGGTCAGCTGATCGGCCACGACTCGACAGTAGGGGAGACACTGGGGTACTCAAACTAAAAAGTGGTACATCACTAGATCAGCCGAAAGGTGGGTTGGATGATCATATAACCCAGTTATAGCGCGGGGGGGGGGGGGGACAGCGAGCTATAAAATCCTCCTCGTGTTAACAGCGAGCATTTCCAACAGATTCTACAAATACATTGCCCCATCTTCATTTTTTATATGTCAGCTCACTGAAGACTCCATATAAGAGTCATTGTCATAGAACATTTGGGGCCAACATGGATAGCTCTGCATCTGACATTGCACATAATTTGAAACAGCCCAGGATTAATGAGGATTAATAAAGTTTAATTGAATTCAAAACAGGATGCAGTCACCTCTTCATCAGAGCCAAACAGGTCCATGTCATCATCATCATCCTTTGAGTCTGCAGCTGTCTTGTCCTCCACCCCAGCAGGACCATACTGGCCCAGGGGCTTCTTTACTCCTGGCAGACTGCAATGAGGGGAGGGAGACAAGAAAAGGGGAAGACAGAAGTAGAGGACAAAGGGCAGGGAACAGTGAGTAGAGAACGGGTAAAGAGAGGGTGGGGAGGGCAAGTTAGACAGATGTCCCAATTCATGTATTCACCCATCTTATTTTCATCTATGATCCAGATTCATCAGTACTGAATGTGGTGCATCAGGCAATCAGGCGAAAGATGGTGTGAAATCATCACGCAAATCTTAGATCAGTAGCAAATGGTAACTAGTAATTTGATAAACTGGCAATTATAGTGCACAACTCACCTGCCCTTCTGGTTCTGGAATGACTTGATGTGGTTGTACCAGCGAAGAGCATGGCACAGCACTGTTGAGGGGGCTGAGGAGATTGCATCGAACACAGCCACGTCGGCCTGGGAGGGCACCCACCTGCACAGGGAGGAAAGTTGAAAGTCAGCATAGAATGAAGACAATTGGCTCCTAGATCTGTGCCTACAGCACATTGCAGATATAAAAGTAATGTAGCGCAGATTCCCATGATTTCATATCATACTTGATAACCATCACACAAGTTGCAGAATACTAGTTGAGCATTCTGGACCTTCCAATTCAACCAAATACGTCACCCCAAACTTCGAGCTATCTAGCCATTTTACTTAAATACCATACAATTTCACATTGTGCACCAAGCTGCACTCCAGGGTTTGCACAGTTAAAAATCAGGTGACAACTAGGTTTGATAAAACAGCACCGGAATGATAAATGTAACCTACCAGCCGAGCCATCAGTGCATTTTAATCTCGGCACCGAGAACCTAATCACCAAAATTCGACTTCCCCTCCTATCTAGCACCTTCATGTGCAGCCGTCCACGTCATTCAAACTAAGTTAGTAGTTAACGTCACGGAAGAGCATTTAACACCATTACCTAGCATCGGGTTTGGCGTCTACTTAAACGACAAGAGTAAAATAACTATGAATTCACAATCATATCCGTAAAATACTTTGCACGAAGTTTAGATCGCTAACGTTAGCGAGAAGGTCGCTAACATAAAGAACTTGTCAACTGCGACGCCATTGTCGATTGCCTGGCTAGCTTGGTCGATACATACAACAAAAATGGGTAAAAATGCCTACCAACCCCTCGATGTAGCTCTTGTCGGCTAAAAAGTCGTTGAGGACCTTGAGGCCGCCAGGGGTTTTCAGATCGCCAAAGCCCATTGTTCAAGATGCTTCTGAGACGAGACAAGACGTGCAGTGCAGGAAGAGCGAAGGAACGAAAAAGAAACACGAGGAGGATTTTATACCAGTGACGGCGCGAACCGTGTGACTCCACCTCCTTGTCCTCTCCTTCGAATGTTATTTTCTTCCATTCTAAAAATAATGTCACTTTCACCAAACTGCAGCTATAAAATTAGAGATTCTATTATTATTTTGATAGTTTCACGTTTATACAAAAGTCTCACAAAATGCAGCATACAATCAGCATGCATCGCTCTCGTAACAATACTGTTATAATATAATAAAAATAAGGCTTGTTAATGTATTTCAATATATATATCTATTAAACATCACAGTGGTTATTTAAACAGTAAAAGCACACAAATCACGAACATTTAGGAAAGCATTTCAACCGGAAGTACTAACGTTTTACGGGGTGAAAGGGCACATTATAACTCGAAAACGTTAAATATCTTTATGGTTATAATAGTTTTGAACATATGCATATGTTTTATTATTATGTAAATACATGTAACTGAATTTTAAATTAAGAAGTATGGGCAAAATGAGCTATTTCTTCCTTTAATATATCGTGGTGAATCGTTCATTTTCGTTGTTGTGACGGAGATTCGCAGTAGGATTGCTAGCTAGTGCATACATAAATCGCTGTTCTGGTCAAGAAGGCCAAATAGCGACAAGGTAAGAATAAAATTACAATACTTCATTCCTATGTGACCATGCCGATTGTATAGTTTACAATCTTTGGATTTAGTAACAGCTTGCCGCTGTAAAATCAGTGCGATGTCCCGTGTCCTTGACTTGTAGTTAGCTAACATTGAACGCTTTAACTTGCTAACCTAGAAAGCATTCAACACCAACTCGAGTGGGGAGAAAACGTCAACAGCTGTACCAGGGCTAACATTAGAGATAGGGGAGACCGTTAGATGTAACTTAACTGCCGTGGACATGGATTCACTCTTATGTTGAGTGTGTGTGACAACTTCTAGCAAGGTGACAATTTCTAGCAAGGGTGTCCGACGATTTTGTAACATCATGAGTTTACAGCTCGTTACGCATTTGCCATAGATCACCGGTAGTGGTGCACATATATGATCATAATTAATCCAACTAATGTCATTTGTTATGACATATGTAACCCACACAGTGAATTACTCTTAGGTAAGATAGCTAGAAGTATTAGCTATAGCCACAGTAGCCAGTTAGAGATGTTTGACTTCTGCGCTCTCTCTCTTTCTAGCGTCATGTTGCGTTTGCCATCCGTTAGCCGCGCGCTAGCAGGGGCAGCCAAGGGCAGCCTGGCCCCCTCCAACAATGGTAAACATCGTGTGTGCACCCTCAAGCTACTTGGATACATTCATGTGTTTTGAAGAGAACACTCACAATTTCTCTCTAGGGTTTCTGGTTGCTTTGAAGTGTAATCTGTATCTGTGTTTGCAGTGCGTACCTCAGCGAGAGCTGCCAGTAACATGGTAGAGGTGTTTGTTGATGGGAAACCAGTGGAGGTGCTGCCTGGAACCACCATTCTGCAGGTAACCTTTGAACTTTGACCTCACCTTGACCCGAATCACCCTGTAGTGTTAAACACTAGGCCTGGTGACAAATTGTGGCTGTGTGTTTTATCGTGACTGACTCGTTGTATCTGTGTGTGTTTTAGGTCTGTGAGAAGATGGGGGTGCAGATTCCTCGGTTCTGCTACCACGAGCGCCTGTCTGTGGCTGGGAACTGCAGAATGTGTCTGGTGGAGATTGAGAAAGCCCCAAAGTTGGCGGCCGCGTGCGCCATGCCAGTGATGAAAGGCTGGAACATCCTGACCAACTCAGAGAAGACCCGCAAGGCCAGAGAGGGAGTGATGGAGTTCCTGCTGGCTAACCACCCTCTGGACTGCCCCATCTGTGACCAGGGAGGAGAGTGTGACCTTCAGGTAAACACACACACTCTGGATGTGTAAATGCACACACACACACACTGACTGTTGTGTTTTTGGGTTTGGTTTGTGTCTCAGGACCAGTCCATGCAGTTTGGTTCAGACCGCAGTCGTTTCTCTGAGGACAAGCGGGCTGTGGAGGATAAGAACATTGGACCACTCATCAAAACAATCATGACCCGCTGCATCCAGTGCACACGCTGCATCCGGTGAGTACTATACTCAGTTTGTCCCTCTCAGCCACCGTACTAGTCTTTCTCCTCTTTCTTTGTCCTTCTCAGCCACCGTACTCCTCACTCTCTCTCACTCCCTTCGCTTGTTTAAAAAATATATATACACTACCATTCAAAAGTTTTGGGTCACTTAGAAATGTCCTTGTTTTTGAAAGAAAAGCTTTTTTTTTGGTCCATTAAAATAACAATATTGATACAGTGTAGACATTGTTAATGTTGTAAATGACTGTTGAAGCTGGAAACGGCAGATAAAAAAAATAAAAATGGATTATCTACATAGGCAACCAACACTCCTGTGTTACAATGGCACGTTGTGTTAGCTAATCCAAGTTAGCTAATCCAAGTTTATCATTTTAAAAGGCTAATTGATCATTAGAAAACCCTTTTTCAATTACGTTAGCACAGCTGAAAACTTGTTCTGATTAAGGATGCAATAAAACTGGCCTTTAGACTAGTTGAGTATCTGGAGCATCAGCATTTGTGGGTTCGATTACCGGCCAATTTTTCGCATGGAATAGCCTTCATTTCTCAGAACAAGAATAGACTGCCGAGTTTCAGAAGAAAGGTCTTTGTTTCTGGCCATTTTGAGCCTGTTATCAAACCCACAAATGCTGATGCTCCAGAAAAAAATCTTATTTACAATGACGGCTTACCCCGGCCAAACCAGGATGGCGCTGGGCCAATTGTGCGCCGCCCTATGGGACTCCCAATCACAGCTGGGTGTGATACAGCCTGGATTTGAACCAGGGACTGTAGTGACGCCTCTTGCACTGAGACGCAGTGCCTAAGACCGCTGTGCCACTCGGAAGCCCCAGTATGTCCTTGTCAGCCACTGTATTCCTCTCTCTCTCTGCTCTGAGTGTCCTTCTCAGCCACCGTACTCCTATCTCCACTCTGTATACATTCTAATGCTAGGCCTTTGTGCCCAAATGCCAGTTTTGCCTGTGAGATTGCAGGCCATGGGGTGGTATTGACCAGTTGATTTGATTTTTTTTTTTTTCCCTATGCCAGTTTTGCCAGTGAGATTGCAGGTGTAGAGGACCTGGGTACCACAGGCAGAGGGAACAACATGCAGGTGGGGACGTACGTGGAGAAGATGTTCATGTCGGAGATGTCAGGAAACGTCATCGACATCTGTCCCGTAGGAGCCCTCACTTCCAAACCATACGCCTTCACCTCACGACCCTGGGAGACAAGGTAGTGTGTGTGTGTGTGTGTGTGTGTGTGTGTGTGTGTGTGTGTGTGTGTGTGTGTGTTAATATATCAAGTGTGTGTTTGTAAAAAGGAAGATGGATCTACACTCTAGATCTAGTATATAGACATGATAGAGGTGTAGGCAGTACCATTGTTGTGTGTGTAACCTTGCTGTGTGTTTGCAGGAAGACTGAGTCTATAGATGTGTTGGATGCAGTAGGCAGTAACATCATTGTGAGTACGCGTGGTGGAGAGGTGATGAGGGTTCTGCCCCGCCTGCACGAAGACATCAACGAGGAGTGGATCTCAGACAAGACCAGGTGAGACACAGAACCTGTACCTGTCTATCACCCTGCTAACAGCTGGGACTTCAATCAATATATGTATATAACGTGTGTGTGTTCATCCCGTGTGTGTTACGTGTGTGTGTGTGTGTGTGTTTGTAGGTTTGCGTATGACGGTCTGAAGCGCCAGAGGCTGACCCAGCCTATGGTGAAGGACGCGTCAGGACAGCTGGTCCCCACATCCTGGGAAGACGTACTCACACGTGTGGCCGGAGCAGTAAGTCTCTGTGTAGTGTCTGTCACTGATGTGTCTGTCATTCAACAGACATGTTGGACACTGTAGGCAATGACATTGTTTTCTGTCTGTCTGTAGGAAGATCTGAAGTGGTGTCTGTATTAAAAGTTAGTATATACAGTGCATTCCAAAAGTATTCAGAACCCTTGACTTTTCCCACATTTGTTACGTTACAGCCTTATTCTAAAGTTGATTACCGGTAAATCGTTTTTTCCCCCCTCAATCTATACACAATACCCCATAATGACAAAGCAAAAACAGGTTTTTAGAAATGTTTGCAAATGTATTAAAAACAAACATATCACATTTACATAGGTATTCAAACCCTTTACTCAGTACTTTGTTGAAACATCTTTGGCAGCGATTACAGCCTTGAGTCTTCTTGGGTATGACGCTACAAGCTTGGCACACTTGTATTTGGGGAGTTTCTCCCATTCTTCACTGCAGATCCTCTCAAGCTTTGTCAGGTTGGATGGGGAGCGTCGCTACCCAGCTATTTTCAGGTCTCTACAGAGATGTTCGATTGGGTTCATGTCCAGGCTCTGGCTGGGCCACTCAAGGACATTGAGACTTGTCCCAAAGCCACTCCTGTGTTGTCTTGGCTGTGTGCTTAGGGTTGTTGTCCTGTTGGAAGGTGAACCTTCGCCCCAGTCTGAGGTCCTGAGTGCTCTGGAGCAGGTTTTCATCAAAGATCTCTCTGTACTTTGCTCCGTTCATCTCCATCCAGGCCAAAGAGTTCAATCTTGGTTTAATCAGACCAGAGAATCAGACCTGAGTCCTTTAGGTGCCTTTTGGCAAACTCCAAGCGGGCGGTCATGTGTCTTTTACTGAGGAGTGGCTTCCGTCTGGGTATTCTACCATAAAGGCCTGATTGGTGGAGTGCTGCAGAGATGGTTGTACTTCTGGAAGTTTCTCCCGCTCACAGAGGAACTCTGGAGCTCTGTCAGAGTGACCATCGGGTTCTTGGCCACCTCCCTGACTAAGGCCCTTCTCTCCCGATTGCTTAATTTGGGAGGGCAGCCAGATCTAGGAGGAGTCTTGGTGGTTCTAAACTTCTTCCATTTAATAATGACGAAAGCCACTGTGTTCTTGGGGACCTTCAATGCTGCAGATTTTTTTTGGTACCCTTCCCCAGATCTGTGCCTTGACACAATCATGTCTCGGAGCTCTTTGGACAATTCCTTCAACCTCATGGCTTGATTTTTCTCTGACATGCACTGCCAACAGTGGGACCTTATATAGACAGGTGTGTGCCTTTCCAAATCATGTCCAATCAATTGAATTTACAACAGGTGGACTCCAATCAAGTTGTAGAAACATCTTAAGGATGATCAATAGAAACAGGATGCACCTGAGCTCAACTTTGAGTCTCATAGCAAAGGGTCTGAATACTTATGTAAATAAGGTATTTCTGTTTTAGTTTTTGAAAATACATTTGATAACATTTCTATAAACCTGTTTTCGCTTTGTCATTATGGGGTATTGGGATGTCATTATGGGGTATTGTGATGTCATTATGGGGTATTGTGTGTAGCTTGAGGAAATACATTAATTTAATCCATTTTAGAATGAGGATGTAATGTAACAAAATGAAGGGGTCTGAATACTTTCCAAATGCACTCTATGTATGTTTAGGTATCATGTGTGTGTGTGTGTGTATAGTTGCAGGGAGCCCAGGGCAGTGACGTGGCAGCCATAGCTGGAGGCATGGTGGATGCAGAGGCTCTGGTGTCTCTGAAGGACCTGCTCAACAGACTGAACAGTGATAACCTCTGTACTGAGGAGGTCTTCCCTGATGCTGGGGCTGGGTGAGTCAGGGTGGGGGTCTTCCCTGATGCTGTGGCTGGGTGAGTCAGGGTGGGGGTCTTCCCTGATGCTGTGGCTGGGTGAGTCAGGGTGGGGGTCTTCCCTGATGCTGGGGCTGGCTGGGTGAAGGAGTTAGTGGGAGTGAGTGTTGTGTCATGGTTAGATTATGGTTGGTTATGGTACATTAATAATAGTTTGTATTATGGTAAATAATAGGTTGTATTATGGTTAGTAATGGTATGTTAGTGAAAGGTTGGCTCATGGTTAGTAAAAGGTTGTATTGTGGTTTGTGTAGCTCTGACCTGCGTTCCAACTACCTGCTGAACTCTCGGATCAGTGGCATTGAGGAAGCTGACCTGCTGCTACTTATAGGAACCAACCCTCGCTACGAGGCCCCACTCTTCAATGCACGCGTCCGCAAGAGGTACACACACACACACATCTAAACTCACTCAAACACACACACACCTAAACATGGGCTACACACACACACACACACACACCAATCCTTGCTGTGAGGTCCCGCTTTCTTCAACAGATGTATCCAAAAGTGCAACCTACACAAACACACACATTAATTGATGTCTGCAGCACTCTCTCACACACACACACACACACACACACACACACACACACCAACTTGCAGTAGGAAGCCTCCCTCATCATCTCCCCCTCCCCTCTCAGCTGGTTGCATAATGAGTTGAAGGTGTCTGTGGTGGGGAGCAGTGTGGATCTGAGTTACACTTACGACCACCTGGGAGAGTCCACTCAGGTGCTGCAGGACATCGCTAACGGAACACACCCCTTCTGCCAGGTAACCACGGCCACCACAGACCGGGAAGGGATTGGCGGGGGGGGCAGTCGGCGGGAGTGGGGGTTGTATTGTTGTTGATAGAAATGTTGCAACCAACATTGTTACAGATAGGAATGACATGAATAGACCTGACATGATTGGTCATTCTGCATGACAGAGAAGTCTGTTCTATAATCTAGTCAATGTATTTCCACCTGCCTTCCATAATGGTGTGTACTACTGGACGTGATCCAGCTCTGTTTGTGGTTAAGCACTGCCCTAACCTTTCCCCGGTCCCTCTCTCTCTCCCCTCCAGGTGCTGGGGCAGGCCAAGCGGCCAGTAGTGGTGGTGGGCAGTGCCTCTCTTCAGAGGGAGGATGGAGGAGCCATCTTGAGCTCTGTGCAAACCATCGCCCAGAATGCCCGGGCCAGCAGCGGAGTAGAGGAGGGATGGAAGGTCCTCAACGTGCTGCACAGGTTAGCATGCTAAAGCTATCTCTGGGCTAACTTCTAGTAGCATTTAGCATCCAGCTATTACTAGCATTTAGTATATAGCTAATATTAGCATCTAGCTTTTACTAGCATTTAGCATACAACTAACAACTTAGTCTATCCCTACTAGCATCCAATCATCTGTGTGTGTCTACTAGCGTCCAATCATCTTTGTGTCTATCTGCAGGGTAGCCAGTCAGGTGGCAGCCCTGGACTTGGGCTACAAGGCGGGGGTGGAGTCTATCCGTAAAGCCCCGCCCAAGGTTCTGTTCCTGCTAGGAGCTGACAGAGAATGCATCACCAAACAGGACCTGCCTAAAGACTGCATGATCATCTACCAGGGTACACACCTATCTATCTATACACACACACACAGGACAGCATGTTCATTTATCAGGGTAGAACACCCAGTGCACTTCCCATGACACACACAATTGTCATGCTATATACAGCATATGTATGGTACATGTGTGTATCGTTGCCAGGTCACCATGGAGACGTGGGTGCCACCATGGCTGACGTCATCCTGCCCGGCGCGGCCTACACGGAGAAGAACGGAACATATGTCAACACAGAGGGGAGGAGTCAACAGACACGCGTGGCTGTCACTGCGCCCGGCATGGCCAGGGAGGACTGGAAGATCATCAGAGCCATCTCCGAGGTACACACACACACATACCATATACATTTCTTGAAGACGCTGTGTGTGTGTGTGGTTGTATATATAACTGTGTGTATTGCAGCTGGCGGGGCTGACTCTGCCCTATGACTCTGTGGATGAGGTGAGGGGTCGGCTGGCCGAGGTTTCTCCTAACTTGGTCCGCTACGACGACGTTGAGGAAGCCAACTACTTTAAACAGGCCAACCAACTCTCACAGGTAACCCTTAACCTTTTACCCCTAACCTCAAACTCTCACAGGTAACCCTTAACCTTTTACCCCTAACCTCAAACTCTCACAGGTCGGAAAATAACCTTGAACATTTCACCCCTTAACTGAATTTTCTTTACGATTAACTGTTATGAAATCATAAATGGAGACTGTGGTCTTTGACACTGAAATTGAGAGCATACTCAACCGTCCTTTATTTCTCTCTGTCTCTCTCAGGCTGTGAATCAGACTCTTCTAGCAAATCCTCTCATCTCTCCTCAGCTGACAGCTAAAGACTTCTATATGACGGGTATGTATAATGTATCATAGCACAGCTGTGAATGTGTTTGTCAGACTGATGAGAGGGTGGAATGCACATGGATAACTGGTGGGATCCTTTCGTCACTTGTGTGAGGAAGTGTGTGTGTGTGTGTCTGTGTGTGTAACATTCTCTCTCTCTCTCATAGATCCCATTAGCAGAGCGTCTCAGACCATGGCCAAGTGTGTGAAGGCCGTCACAGAGGGAGCTGACGCCGTCGATGAACCATCCATCTGCTGAACTCAGACAGCCAAAACGCACACACAGTGATGGCGCTCTTATTTATGTTGTTTTTTGCTGATTGCTGTAAAGATGTTTGAGGGAAGAGGCTTTGTTAAAGAAAGCTGAAAATTAAACTGTACTCTATGAATAAAATCTTATCCTGTAGCACTCTGTCCTTGTTATTGCCCTCATGAGGTCATCTCCAACACCACTGTTTGTCCTTTGTTCCACTCACATTATAACAGTTTTCTGTCTTTGTACTTTGTGGAGTTGAAGTGTTGTAGCCAACACAGAGTGACGTCAGCAGAGATGTTCTGTTCTAAACCTGTCAGACATCAATTTCATTCAGACTCCTGTCTTGAACTTCCCTAAGATGCATTTCAGGGTGTGGAGGTCTAATGTTCTCCTGTAGTGCCAGATGTGTGGGGAACGGTATCGTAGGTGCCTGCTGTTATGTCCTCTCCCCAGGGGTGATAATAGACGGGGCTGGCGACCGGCGAGAGGAGTCTGTTCACGTGGCGCAGATTGCGATTTGGGTGCTGGGGCTCGCTGTGCTGTTCAGTGTGTTCTGCCTGGGCTATGACCTCATCACAAGGACCGAGAGCGTGGTCACCTTGCTGACCTCCAAAGATGCCATGGTGGAGATGTACTACAGTGGTGCTGGACCCAACAGAGTGGAGAGAGAAGGAGACAGAGATAAGCTGTGGAGGAGAGAGGAGACAGAGATAAGCTGTGGAGGAGAGAGATAAGCCGTGGAGGAGAGAGGAGACAGAGATACGCTGTGGAGGAAAGAGGATACAGAGAGATAAGCTGTGGAGGAGAGGGGAGACAGAGATAAGGTGTGGATGAAAGAGGAGACAGAGATAAGCCGTGGAGGAGAGAGTAGGAGACAGAGATAAGCCGTGGAGGAGAGAGTAGGAGACAGAGAGAGAAGTTGTGGAGGAGAGAGGATACAGAGATAAGCTGTGGAGGAGAGAGGAGACAGAGATAAGCCGTGGAGGAGAGAGTAGGAGACAGAGATAAGCCGTGGAGGAGAGAGTAGGAGACAGAGAGAGAAGTTGTGGAGGAGAGAGGATACAGAGATAAGCTGTGGAGGAGAGAGGAGACAGAGATAAGCCGTGGAGGAGAGAGAAGGAGATTGAGAGAGAAGTTGTGGAGAGAGGAGACAGAGATAGATAAGCTGTGGAGGAGCGAGTGGGAGACAAAGAGAAAGAGATAATTTGTGTAGTACTGCATGGGAGACAAAGAGAAGCTGTGGAGGAGATAGTAGGAGACAGAGAAGCTGTGGAGGAGATAGTAGGAGACAAAGAGATAATTTGTGTAGGACTGCGTGGGAGACAAAGAGAAGCTGTGGAGGAGATAGTAGGAGACAGAGAAGCTGTGGAGGAGATAGTAGGAGACAAAGAGATAATTTGTGTAGGACTGCGTGGGAGACAAAGAGAAGCTGTGGAGGAGATAGTAGGAGACAGAGAAGCTGTGGAGGAAAGCATGGAGTGTCTGGATGGGGACTGACTGAGATGCAGAGGTGTGCTAGAACAGTACTGGACCCAAAAGAGTGGGAGAGAGAGTGGAGCGTCTTTGGTCATGGACTGACTGAGCCCAAACTGCCTACACCACCAATGTAGATTAAAACTATATTCTGGGATGTATGGACTGTTGCATTTGCACTATAGACTATTTCTGGACAGTACTATATCCATTATACTGTATTACTGTCTGCCTGTATTGTATTGTACTGTTGGTTGTGTTTATTATTAGTGTATGTTAATCCTGCCAGCAACAACAACCCCTCTGGGATGAATAAAGTTAACTGAACTGAATCACAGCACCTTCGTTCATTTCCTACCTTATGTGTGTATCCAGGAGTTGTTCCCTATGTGTGTATCCAGGAGTTGTTCCCTATGTGTGTATCCAGGAGTTGTTCCCTATGTGTGTGTCCAGGAGTTGTTCCCTATGTGTGTGTCCAGGAGTTGTTCCCTATGTGTGTATCCAGGAGTTGTTCCCTATGTGTGTATCCAGGAGTTGTTCCCTATGTGTGTGTCCAGGAGTTGTTCCCTATGTGTGTATCCAGGAGTTGTTCCCTATGTGTGTATCCAGGAGTTGTTCCCTATGTGTGTGTCCAGGAGTTGTTCCCTATGTGTGTATCCAGGAGTTGTTCCCTATGTGTGTGTCCAGGAGTTGTTCCCTATGTGTGTGTCCAGGAGTTGTTCCCTATGTGTGTATCCAGGAGTTGTTCCCTATGTGTGTATCCAGGAGTTGTTCCCTATGTGTGTATCCAGGAGTTGTTCCCTATGTGTGTATCCAGGAGTTGTTACCTATGTGTGTATCCAGGAGTTGTTCCCTATGTGTGTGACCAGGAGTTGTTCCCTATGTGTGTATCCAGGAGTTGTTGGCGTGTTGTGAGGAGGATAAAGGTGAGATCAAGGAAGGAATGGACATCCTGCTGAGGGCCTGTGTGTGTGTGTGTGTTGTGGTGTGGTGTGGTGTGGTGTGGTGTGGTGTGGTGTGTGTGTGTGTGTGTGTGTGTGTGTGTGTGTGTGTGTGTGAGAGAGAGACATCATTTCAGATAGGAGAAAAGATACAGAAGGCAGGTGAGCGCTTCTTTACTGTTCAGTAGTACAGACATCAGTGTCGGAAGGAGAGTCAGTGAAAGCGTAATTCAGTGGTTCAGTGAGAATAACAGTCAAATGCACAGATACACTGCATGGAACATACCTCTACAGGTTATATATTAGACTTACAATAAACTATAGATTTATAATGTGTGAGCCTCATTTTATATTTCAAACGTTCTCTTTATAGCACTCATTTGGCACAAAAACCTCTTTAGGCTAGATATATATATCACAATATACAGTACATTAAAAAAGGTATCCTGACTTTGTAGAAACCTGGGACTCAACACTGCATCAGCCTGGGACTTGGCCAAGAAGAGGACAGCATGGAGAACCAAATGACAAGGAGCTAGTGAGTGAGATGCTGACTTTAGTACTGGACACATTGTCTCATAGTATCACATCATGTTCTACTGCTTCTCTTGAGATGTACACATACACATGGGAAGGATTGTGGGTAAGGTCAGGTAGAACAGGGGGTTGTGGGTAAGGTCAGGTAGAACAAGGGGTTGTGAGTAAGGTCAGGTAGAACAGGGGGTTGTGGGTAAGGTCAGGTAGAACAGGGGGTTGTGGGTAAGGTCAGGTAGAACAGGGGGTTGTGGGTAAGGTCAGGTAGAACAGGGTGTTGTGGGTAAGGTCAGGTAGAACAGGGGTTGTGGGTAAGGTCAGGTAGAACAGGGTGTTGTGGGTAAAGTCAGGTAGAACAGGGTGTTGTGGGTAAGGTCAGGTAGAACAGGGTGTTGTGGGTAAGGTCAGGTAGAACAGGAGGTTGTGGGTAAGGTCAGGTAGAACAGGGGGTTGTGGGTAAGGTCAGGTAGAACAGGGTGTTGTGGGTAAGGTCAGGTAGAACAGGGGGTTGTGGGTAAGGTCAGGTAGAACAGGGGGTTGTGGGTAAGGTCAGGTAAAACAGGGTGTTGTGAGTAAGGTCAGGTAGAACAGGGTGTTGTGGGTAAAGTCAGGTAGAACAGGGTGTTGTGGGTAAAGTCAGGTAGAACAGGGTGTTGTGGGTAAGGTCAGGTAGAACAGGGTGTTGTGGGTAAGGTCAGGTAGAACAGGGTGTTGTGGGTAAGGTCAGGTAGAACAGGGTGTTGTGGGTAAGGTCAGGTAGAACAGGAGGTTGTGGGTAAGGTCAGGTAGAACAGGAGGTTGTGGGTAAGGTCAGGTAGAACAGGAGGTTGTGGGTAAGGTCAGGTAGAACAGGGTGTTGTGGGTAAGGTCAGGTAGAACAGGAGGTTGTGGGTAAGGTCAGGTAGAACAGGGTGTTGTGGGTAAGGTCAGGTAGAACAGGGTGTTGTGGGTAAGGTCAGGTAGAACAGGGTGTTGTGGGTAAGGTCAGGTAGAACAGGGTGTTGTGGGTAAAGTCAGGTAGAACAGGGTGTTGTGGGTAAGGTCAGGTAGAACAGGGTGTTGTGGGTAAGGTCAGGTAGAACAGGGTGTTGTGGGTAAGGTCAGGTAGAACAGGAGGTTGTGGGTAAGATCAGGTAGAACAGGGGGTTGTGGGTAAGGTCAGGTAGAACAGGAGGTTGTGGGTAAGGTCAGGTAAAACAGGGGGTTGTGGGTAAGGTAGAACAGGGTGTTGTGGGTAAGGTCAGGTAGAACAGGGTGTTGTGGGTAAGGTCAGGTAGAACAGGGTGTTGTGGGTAAGGTCAGGTAGAACAGGGTGTTGTGGGTAAGGTCAGGCAGAACAGGGTGTTGTGGGTAAGGTCAGGTAGAACAGGGGGTTGTGGGTAAGGTCAGGTAGAACAGGGGGTTGTGGGTAAGGTCAGGTAGAACAGGGGGTTGTGGGTAATGTCAGGTAGAACAGGGGGTTGTGGGTAAGGTCAGGTAGAACAGGTTGTTGTGGGTAAGGTCAGGTAGAACAGGGGGTTGTTGGTAAGGTCAGGTAGAACAGGGTGTTGTGGGTAATGTCAGGTAGAACAGGGGGTTGTGGGTAAGGTCAGGTAGAACAGGGGGTTGTGGGTAAGGTCAGGTAAGGCTCCAGATGATGGTGATCGCCGCTACAATGCCATTTAGGACCGCCACACTGTAGCCCATGTGGAAGGAGTGACCTGTCACCTGCCTGAGACACACACACACACACACACACACACACACACACACACACACACACACACACACACACACACACACACACACACACACACACACACACACACACACACACACACACACACACACACACACACACACAATTAGACCTCAGGGGTTGCAACACATCGACAGCTTGGGACTGTAAGGTTCTATCTGCAAAAAGATGATTCTGAGATAATTGGCTTTAAAGTTCTGAACCCTCATTGGTTTAAAAGGTGTCAGCAATTTTGAATTGAGGTATTTAGACTACTGTATAGGTAGAGAACATTGAACAGAACAAGCCTGTTTCAATAACTACATGTTGACTAAAATACAGATAGAACATTATAGTCCCAAGCTCTCTATATGGCATCACTTTAAAAAAATTATTTCACCTTTATTTAACTAGGTAGGCTAGTTGAGAACAAGTTCTCATTTGCAACTGCGACCTGGCCAAGATAAAGCAAAGCAGTTCGACACATACAACAACACAGAGTTGCACATGGAATAAACAAACATACAGTCAATAATACAGTAGAACAAAAGAAAACAAAAAGTCTATATACAGTGAGTACAAATTAGGTAAGATAAGGGAGTTAAGGCAATAAATAGGCCATGGTGGCGAAGTAATTACAATATAGCAATTAAACACTGGAATGGTAGATGTGCAGAAGATGAATGTGCAAGTAGAGATACTGGGGTGCAAAGGAGCAAGATAAATAAATACAGTATGGGGATGAGGTAGGTAGATAGATGGGCTGTTTACAGATGGGCTATGTACAGGTGCAGTGATCTGTGAGCTACTCTGACAGCTGGTGCTTAAAGCTAGTGAGGGCGATATGAGTCTCCAGCTTCAGTGATGTTTGCAGTTCGTTCCAGTCATTAGCAGCAGAGAACTGGAAGGAAAGACGACCAAAGGAGGAATTGGCTTTGGGGGTGACCAGTGAGATATACCTGCTGGAGCGCGTACTACAAGTGGGTGCTGCTATGGTGACCAGTGAGCTGAGATAAGGCGGGGCTTTACCGAGCAGAGACTTGTAGATAACCTGTAGCCAGTGGGTTTGGCGACGAGTATGAAGCGAGGGCCAACCAACGAGAGCGTACAGGTCGCAATGGTGGGTAGTGTATGGGGCTTTGGTGACAAAACGTATGGCACTGTGATAGACTGCATCCAGTTTGTTGAGTAGAGTGTTGGAGGCTATTTTAATAGATGACATCACCGAAGTCGAGGATCAGTAGGATGGTCAGTTTTACGAGGGTATGTTTGGCAGCATGAGTGAAGGATGCTTTGTTGCGATATAGGAAGCCGATTCTAGATTTAATTTTGGATTGGAGATGCTTAATGTGAGTCTGGAAGGAGAGTTTACAGTCTAACCAGACACCTAGGTATTTGTAGTTGTCCACATATTCTAAGTCAGAGCCGTCCAGAGTTGCTGGACGGGCGAGCAGGTGCGGGCAGTGATCGGTTGAATAGCATGCATTTAGTTTTACTTGCGTTTAAGAGCAGTTGGAGGCCACGGAAGGAGAGTTGTATGGCATTGAAGCTTGTCTGGAGGTTAGTTAACACAGTGTCCAAAGAGGGGCCAGAAGTATACAGAATGGTGTCGTATGCGTAGAGGTGTATCAGAGAATCACCAGCAGCAAGAGCAACATCATTGATGTATACAGAGAAGAGAGTCGGCCCGAGGATTGAACCCTGTGGCACCCCCATAGAGACTGCCAGAGGTCCGGACAACAGGCCCTCCAATTTGACACACTGAACTCTATCAGAGAAGTAGTTGGTATACCAGGCGAGGCAATCATTTGAGAAACCAAGGCTGTCGAGTCTGCCGATAAGAATGTGGTGATTGACAGAGTCGAAAGCCTTGGCCAGGTCGATGAATACGGCTGCACAGTAATGTCTCTTATCAATGGCGGTTATGATGTCGTTTAGGACCTTGAGAGTGGCTGAGGTGCACCCATGACCAGCTCTGAAACCAGATTGCATAGCGGAGAAGGTACGGTGGGATTCTTAATGGTCGGTAATCTGTTTGTTAACTTGGCTTTCGAAGACCTGAGAAAGACAGCGTAGGATAGATATAGGTCTGTAGCAGTTTGGGTCTAGAGTGTCACCCCCTTTGAAGAGGGGGATGACCGCGGCAGCTTTCCAATCTTTGGGAATCTCAGACGATACGAAAGAGAGGTTGAACAGGCTAGTAATAGGGGTTGCAACAATTTCGACAGATCATTTTAGAAAGAGAGGGTCCAGATTGTCTAGCCCGGCTGATTTGCAAAGGTCCAGATTTTGCAGCTCTTTCAGAACATCAGTTATCTGGATTTGGGTGAAGGAGAAATGGTGGGGGCTTTGGCGGGTTGCTGTGGAGGGTGCCAGGCAGTTGACCGAGGTAGGGGTAGCCAGGTGGAAAGCATGGCCAGCCGTAGAGAAATGCTTATTGAAATTCTCAATTATAGTGGATTTATCGGTGGTGACAGTGTTTCCTAGCCTCAGAGCAGTGGGCAGCTGGGAGGAGGTGCTCTTATTCTCCATGGACTTTACAGTGTCCCAGAACTTTTTTGAGTTTGTACTACAGGATGTCAATTTCTGTTTGAAAAAGCTAGCCTTTTTTTTATTTTTTTAACCTTTATTTAACTAGGCAAGTCAGTTAAGAACAAATTCTTATTTTCAATGACGGCCTAGGAACAGTGGGTTAACTGCCTGTTCAGGGGCAGAACGACAGATTTGTACCTTGTCAGCTCGGGGATTTGAACTTGCAACCTTTCGGTTACTCCAACGCTCTAACCACTAGGCTACCCTGCCGCCCCAGTTAGCTTTCCTAACTGCCTGTGTGTATTTGTTCCTAACTTCCCTGAAAATGGAAGTTCACTTTACACGTGTGTGTGTAGAGAGAGACAACAGGGAGAGATGGAACAAGAGGAGTTAGGAAAAGGACAAGAGAATTAGGCTAAGGCCAGTGGAAGAGTTAGGGAATGTAGGTTAGTCAGTGGAGGCTGCTGAGGGGAGGACGGCTCATAATAATGACTGGAATGGAGTCAATGGAATGGTATCAACTACATGGAAACCACGTGTTTGATATGCCTGATACCATTCCATTGACTCCATTCCAGCCATTATTATGAGCCGTCCTCACTCATCAGCCTCCACTGAGGTTAGTGTACCAGTGTGTGTGTGCGCGTGTTACCTGAGGTGGCCAGGGGACAGGGGCGTTGGGGGGAACGTGCCGGGCTCAAAAGAGTCGAAGTAGGTGATGGTCCATGTGAAGCTACAGCAGCAGAACCCTGCTAGCACCGACATGACCAGAACACTCCAGAACCCTACAGAGAGGGGGAGGAGCGAGACAGAGGGGCCGGAAGGGAGAGCGAGAAGGAAGGGGGATAAAGGGGAGAGAGAGAGGTGGGGGCGGAGGGGAGGGAGAGAGGGAGAGAGAGAGGAACATGTTTGGTTAATTTTCTATTCTGGAGGCTTTGTCTGTATGAACTTTTGTGAACAGACCTGTACTTGCCTAGGAGTCTAACCTCTGAGCCATCCTCGCCAATCACTCTCTCATTCTGCATCTCTGAAACACAAACACACAAAAAACAGTAAACAGAAGTGACAAGATGACATATTTACATAACAATTAACAAAAAGCTATATTATTCAGCTACTGTCCAAGAGGGTCTTCATGCGCGACTAGAATTCTGTAACTCTTGTATGACAGACGATGTACCTTTCAAGATGAGGTAAACAAAGGCGCAGAATACTGCAACGACCGACACCACCATCGTACAGCAGAGCATGGAGAAAATCCTTGCGGTCCACAGTCTTCGGTTGTCCCAAAAACTCTGGTCCGGTTTGACCGGACGCTGCCGGTGTTGTATGTCCATCTTGGCAACAGTCAAGTAATACCATTCAAAAACGTTTAACTAGTTGTCAAAGCAAGCACACGCTAGAAATTAACGTAGCGAAGTTAGTTACCTCTCCCAAACTGCCTTCCTTCAATTATAGTGACACGCACGTTGTTAAAATAGAATTATGTATTTTAATAGTATCATTGCCCTATGTAAATAATGTCATGTAAAGTTATTTCAACAAGTCCCCTTTTCGTAACTTTCTAAACTTCTGACAATGCTTTCAAAACATAGCTCTTTCCTCTTCCGTATCCGAAAACTAAACCCGCCCTAAAAACGTAAATCCAACCGAATTACTTTCCCTGACGCAACCAACAAACATCTTGTCTATTGGTTTGAACACGTCTATCATCTTCTTTTCTCACCAGTGTTCAGTAGGGCACACCGTAGCTAAACGTTTTGCAACAGAAATTGGAACGAGCGCCCCTTATCTATATTTGACCTAGAGTGACGTTCAGTAGAGCACAGTGTAGCTAAACAATGTGCAACATCATTATCAAACAATGTATCACATATTGAAAGAAAGTGTACCAAAACACGCTTCAGCCCAGCTTGAACAAAATGGACTCAGGTCCTCGACTGAGGGACATTCCTTACCCCAAGACACTTCAACGGGTGATTATCCACTAAAATAAAGAGAAAGGAGTATTCTGTATATATCCCAGATATTAGGCCAACTATAGATAGTGCAGAGGCGAACATATATCTGTAGCACAACTGTCCAGACCAGATTAAATGACGTGCACCTAACCTGGTCAGACATGAAAACGTTTGAGAACACCTGTTGCCTATTTTATCAACACTAAACCAGTTATCTTAACTCTGTCTACATGTTTTCATTTTTTTTAAATGACGTGCACCTCTGTTCGTTTCCTTGAATCCTCCCATCTCTGCAATAATACAAATCTTATACAATGTATTAAGCTGACAAATACGACACTGACCAATCGCTTTGACTAGAGATAGTTAGAGAACGCAACATTGTGCGTGTCCTATTATAGTGTTGCCTATGCTAAAACAGGCTTTTGGGAACTAGAGTCCTCTATCTATCTCTATGTTTGACTTTTACTATGTGTTTCTGGCCTCTTGTGGCAGCCTCAATCAGTGATGACTTTTCATGATTGACTTTTCACTTAATGTAATACACAAACACTATCCTCTGATATTGATGGAGGATATAGCAATAACAGAGTTTTTCTTTGGAACCATCTTTATTAGAACAAAGTTCTAAGGGGGAGAGAGGGTGAGTCTATCCCAAACGCACTTTACGACTGTTGACGAAGTCCGACACCTTCACCATCCCATCACGCGCCTTCCTGAGAGACAGACAGACAGTCAGAGATACACATACATTTTGTGCGAAGTAAATTTTGTTTCTCACGCCTGTGTCTCCTGGTACTTGAGAGCTTTTGTTTTCACTGTGTAGCTGCTGTGTAGTTGTGTAGCTGTGTAGTTGTGTAGTTGTTTTGTAGCTGTGTAGTTGTTGTGTCTCTGTGTAGTTGTTGTGTAGTTGTTTTGTAGTTGTTTTGTAGCTGTGTAGTTGTTTTGTAGTTGTTTTGTAGCTGTGTAGTTGTGTAGTTGTTTTGTAGCTGTGTAGTTGTGTAGTTGTTTTGTAGCTGTGTAGTTGTGTAGTTGTTTTGTAGCTGTGTAGTTGTGTAGTTGTTTTGTAGCTGTGTAGTTGTGTAGTTGTTTTGTAGCTGTGTAGTTTTTTTGTTGCTGTGTTGTGTCGTTGTATAGCTGTGTAGTTGTGTTGTTTTTCGTGTAGTTGTGTAACTGTTCAACTCACGCCTGAGCCTCCAAGTAGGTAATGGTTCGGTCTATCTGGGCCTGGGACACCTCTTTGTCCACCGCAGCCAGGTAGGAGTAAAGGAATCGGAAGGTCTCGAAGGTGACGCAGGCGTCTGGGGGCTTACACGAGCTGTCTGAGTTCAGGATGTACAGCGCGTGGGTCATGGCGTTCTTGATCGTCTGCCAGAGAGAAGTCAGAGGTCACCAAGATAACAGGGGCCCAAAGGTCATTTGATAATGTCTGTATGTTATTAAGTGTGTGTGTGTCTGTGTGCAACGTGCATGCATGAGCGCACAATATCATCTGTACCCCTCCCAGATAGCTGCAGCCCAGGGCGAAGAATTTTATCCAGTCGAGTTGGTCTCCGAAGCAGCCCACTGTCATGATGTGTCTGAGAAGGTCGTCAGCCAATCCTAACGACCGCCACAGCTTGCTCACCTCCTCCTTACTGACTGTGCCATTCTTATGTAGCTGGTAAGGGGAAGGGGGGGGGGGGTAGTAGGGAGACGGGGACAGAGAGAGAGAGAGAGAGAGAGAGAGAGAGAGAGAGAGGAGAGAGAGAGAGAGAGAGAGAGTTCATGTTTGTGTGTGTGTGTGTGTGTGTGTGTGTGTGTGTGTGTGTGTGTGTGTGTGTGTGTGTGTGTGTGTGTGTGTGTGTGTGTGTGTGTGTGTGTGTGTGTGTGTGTGTGTGTGTGTGTGTGTGTGTGCACGCGTGAGTCATGCATGTGTGTGTCTAGCTGTGGTGTGTTTGTGTTTGTGGCCCCGTACCTTTTCGTGCATTGTGGTGAGTACCTCAGGTGTGAGGTCCATGGTGTTGGGGGTTATCACTTTGTCTGGTGTCCTGTTCACAGGTAACGTCTTCCCCTGGACCAGAGCACTGAAGTACCTGTAGCAGACATGCATACCAGCACAATACTGGGTTTAATACAGCAGAGCAGGAATCCTGGTCTTGGAGGACTGTAGTGAATGTTTACAGGCATATATTCCACACAGTTCAGCTACAACTGACCTTAGATCAGTGGGCTTCGTCCCCTATGGGCCCTGGTCAAACGTAGTGCACTATGTAATGAATAGGGTTCCATTTGGGAAGCAGACGAGGTCAAGGGCCAACTTTCATCCTTCTCCTCTCAGATGCTACAATACTAAACTGACCTTGGATCAGTGGCTAGGCGTAACTTCATGCTACTCACAGTGTGGCCCATTCCAGCAGGTCTTCAGGTTGTGTCCGGATGGCGTCCTTGGTGAACTGCTTCAGAATGCCAGGGAGCTCTGGAGGGATGACCACCTGTTTACCTGTGTGAGACATTCTAAACCCAGAATGGGAACCAGCGACAACAAAACACCTGTATGGTGAAAAGAAAATTATATATTAATGTCATTCTTGCAATATCTGCCTGACTCTAAAATAAAAATGTTGAAGGCCCAATGCAGTCATTTTTAAGTCAATATCAAATAAATGATTGTTAACAATGAAGTACTGTACTGTAATAGATTTATATTAAAATCAGCCAAAGGGTTTTTATTTATTTTTACTATTTTATATATGTGGAATAATAGTGAAAACATCAAAACTATGAAATAACACATATGGAATCATATAGTAACCAAAAAAGTGTTAAACAAATCAAAATATATTTTATATTTCAGATTCTTCAAATAGCCACCCTTTGCCTTGACAGCTTTGCACATTCTTGGCATTCTCTCAACCAGCCAGTTTCACCTGGAATGCTTTTCCAACAGTCTTGAAGGAGTTCACACATATGCTGAGCACTTGTTGGCTGCTTTTCCTTCACTCAGCGGTCCGACTTATCCCAAACCATCTCAATTTGGTTGAGGTCGGGGGATTGTGGAGGTCAGGTCATCTGATGCAGCACTCCATCACTCTCCTTCTTGGTAAAATAGCCCTTACACAGCCTGGAGGTGTGTTGGGTCATTGTCCTGTTGAAAAACAAATGATAGTCTCACTAAGCCCAAAACAGATGGGATGACGTATCGCTGCAGAATGCTGTGGTAGCTATGCTGGTTAAGTGTGCCTTGAATTCTAAATAAATCACAGTGTCACCAGCAAAGCACCCCCACACTATAACACCTCCTCCTCCATGCTTTACGGTGGGAAATACACATGCGGAGATCATCCGTTCACCCACACCGCGCCTCACAAAGACACGGTTGGAACCAAAAATCCCCAATTTGAACACCAGACCAAAGGACACATTTCCACCAGTCTAATGTCCATTGCTCGTGTTTCTTGGCCCAAGCAAGTCTCTTCTTATTATTGGTGTCCTTTACTAGTGGTTTCTTTGCAGCAGTCTCCTGTGAACAGTTGATGTTGAACTTACTTGAACTCTGTGAAGCATTTATTTGGGCTGCAATTTCTGAGGCTGGTAACTCTTACAAACTTATCCACTGCAGCAGAGGTAACTCTGGGTCTTCCTTTCCTGTGGCGGTCCTCATGAAAGCCAATTTCATCATAGCGCTTGATGGTTTTTGCGACTGCACTTGAAGAAACTTTCAAAGTTCTTGAAATGTTCTATATTGACTGACCTTCATGTCTTAAAGAATGATGGACTATCATTTCTCTTTGCTTATTTGAACTGTTCTTGCCATAATATGGACTTGGTCTTTTACCAAATAGGGCTATCTTCTGTATACCAACCCTACCTTGTCACAACACAACTGGTTGGCTCAAATGCATTAAGAAGGAAAGAAATTCCACAAATGAACTTTAAGAAGGCACACCTGTTAATTGAAATGCATTCCAGGTGACGACCTCATGAAGCTGGTTGAGAGAATGCCAAGCGTGTGCAAAGCTGTCATCAGGGAAAAGGGTGTCTATTTGAAGAATCTCAAATATAAAATATATTTTGATTTGTTTAATACTTTTTTGGTTACTACATGATTCCATATGTGTTATTTCGTAGTTTTGATGTCTTCACTATTATTCTACAATGTAGAAAATATTAAAAATAAAGAGATACATTTTTTAAAAACTTGAATGACTTGGTGTTCTAAAACTTTTGACTGGTAGTTTAGTTTTTACCCAAAAACTATTTTCTAAGCAAGAATTTAGCTAGGAATGTCTGAGTGGGGAGGGGAACACTGAATAGTGAGGTTTGGAACTTCCGCATGGTGATGTCAACATGGAAAGACGAAACTCCCGCCTATGCAAACGACCTGATAAGAAGGTCCTATGTAGATTGTATATTCAATAAGCAACTATCAGGAAATAACACTGATACAAAAAATCTCACTTTTACAGTGTTAGTTTCATCAGCTGTTGTACAATATTATATAAAATACAGGAGAACTGAATTTGGACTGCACTGGGCCTTTTAAATGGCAGGCCTATAGCCTACTAATAAATGTCGATTAATTTATGAAAACCATGTAAATCATAAATAACCTGTAAAAGACGGTGCAGTTCTCTGCGCGTGATCAGACGACGTAAACGCTGTGAGAGCGGGAAGGACAGTAGAAGGTGATGAGCCGGTTATTTTGTATCAGTTTGTGATTCCCGCGTAACAGACGACAATTGTGACGTCACATTGTGTGCGTCCCGGATGTGTGTGAAATGAAAAATAACAAATATCCGCACGGGGGCGACATTTCCTCATGTTTTATCATTTGCAGCTCTCGACAGACATTTATTGGACATTTTCACGGTAGAATAGTAGTTGATCTATAGACAAGATAGTTTACCTTGATTCATTCTACCTATAATCGAATAGTATGGCTATATAACTTTCCTAAGATAAATGAGTTAAACTAAAAGTGATATCTGATATGCCAACATTCCCTTTAACCTTTTATCTTTTATATTTGACAGACATGAATCATCATAATGTACATCCATATTATAAAGCAGTGATAGATTTAATTAAAAAGGCAAAATGTAGAAGGGAGGGAGGGATAGATGGGGCACGTGTGTGCGCCTGCTTGCTTGCATTTGTGTGTGAGTCACAGGAGGTTGGTGGCACCTTAAATGGGGAGGACGGGCTTGTGGTAATGGCTGGAGCTAAATCAGTGGCGATTTTAGCACGTAAATCTTGGTGGGGCAAAATCCCCAAACCAATTTTAGATGCATACCAGCAAAGCCACTACACAACACAACACTAAACAATATATTAATTGCACAATAACGGTGACAAACGGTGCCCACAAACTGTTAGGGCCTACATAAAGCTATCCCGACACGGAGCTTTCTTTTCAGCACCATGGAGTGAATCCTTACCACCGCTACACTTGGCTATCAGCGGAGCCTTGTCTGGCATCGAAATAGTTCATTCAGCCTCATTTACTGCCTTTTTAAAAAAACATAGCTGATATGGCTGACTTGTTTAAACAAATGTGGTTTCTTCTGACAATTGAGATGTAAAAACTATGGCATAAGGGAACGACAAACGGATAAGAGGCAATCCGTAATTTCGATTAAGACATTAATGAGCGTGCTAGGACGGACGTAGTCAATATAACTATTTGTTCAACACGTTTGAAATGTACAGCGCCAGAATTCAGAACATAGGACGTTCTTACAGTATTCTCCCTGTACACCAAGTCAGATTTTGTCATCAAAATTTGCCGCGGCCCTTGCAGAGCAAGGGGAACAACTACTTCAAGGTCTCAGAGCGAGTGATGTCACCGATTGAAACGATATTAGCGAGCACCACCGCTAACTAGCTAGCCATTTCACATCGGTTACAGCAGCACCCAAGGGGCTTGAATTTTCGAGCTCTCCCCATAGATTTTGCAGTGATGTAGTGTCCCCATGAGTGAACGCAACTACAGAACATTACCAACCCCTACACTCCATATTTTCGTTGGCTGCCCCTCCCACCACCACAGAAAGCACTGAGCTAGACTGAAACACCTGCATTTTGAGCTGCTTTACTCAAGAAAGCAAAAAAGAGACCATGTTTGTATGCGGCTCTATAAAGTCAATGATTTTTTCCCTTCTTTTAGCTGAACAGGTGGGGCTCTTCCCCACCTGCCCTGAAGGACCAGTTGCCACTGAGTGGTATGTTATCAAATACATCAAACACATGGTTTCCATGTGTTTGATGCCATTCCATTAGCTCCATTCCAGCCATTATTATAAGCCCCCCCCACCCCACCCCCCAGCAGCGTCCAATAGTGTGTGTATGTGTGTGTGTGTGTGTGCGTGCGTGCGTGGAGATGAGAGGGAGGTTTGGTCTGTTGTTGGGAGGCGATAACAGTAGGTTACACAACCACAGCGAGCGACACATTGATGCTGCGGGTGTCACGGTTAATTGAGTGATGTCACCGGGAACGGTGTTTTTTTCTAGATAGGCGGTTACTGCTTTTATAAATAAGAGGAGGCGAGCTGGTGATGCAATAAGCAAAGGGTAGCTCCTCTAGGCTATGCGATCAGCATCAAATACAGCCTATATAGGCAGCTTGACCCCATTAAGATAGCCTCCTCTTCTCTAATCTGGGAAGAACAAAGCAAACCATGATGTTGCCAACGTCCTTGGTGTGTGAAGACTGGTGGATGAATGACGGCATAGATCGAGCGCATTGATTTTATAGTGCCTGCCAGGGAATAAGGGAAAGTCCCTCCTACAGTCAGGGCACAGCGATGATGTTCTTCTTGAATCACTTCAGGCAACGTATGTAGTCTATACTACGGGCCTGCCTCGCCTCCGGTTGCACGCGCCGTGCATGGACAGGCTCGGGACTGTCGGTGCTCATGCAGTCAGCTGAGCCCGAGCCATCTACACCGTGTGCGTTTCGGTATAACGCTATTGTTAGATTGGTCGGTAGGTCGGTTGTAGTTGGCTAGTAGTGGAGCATGCTGCACGAGCTTTCCATCTCGGTATTCGGTAGGCCTACTAGTCAACTGCTGAACAAAAGCGCGCAAGGCGATACGGTGGGATATGATGTGATGTGATGCCGCGCAGGATCACGGTGACAGTAGCGGAGAAACGGGAATGCGCGCGACTACGGACGGGAATCGCTGCTAGGATACAGAAGAGAACATGGGGACGGGGCCGCGCGATGACTGACTGACTTTCTCCCGGTAACGACCATCTCTGCATACCGAGGGGTTCAAAAAAGGAAAGGAAAAAAGAACCGACCAGCCTCTCGTTGAAGGCGTGGAGGATCTATCGGAGAGGATGAATCCCGGGGACCCTGCCCAAACCGGACCCGGTGAAGCCGGTCAGGACGGGTTGGCTAAAGCAGGTGGGCAGGCTGGGTGTTAACGGCATCCCGTGCCGAGATCGATAATGGGTGAAAAGGCTAAACCGGAGGGATTGGTCACAGCTGCCTGGCCCCCGGTATGGGTGGATGTAGCCCATCGTTACCGTGCAGGAATGTGCTTGTCCGTTACCGTGAGAAATAGCATTGGCAGAGCTGTATATTCAGCCCATTATAGAATTAGACTATTTCACCGCAGCGTGCATGGTCAGGGAGGACGAAGCATATACGTTGAGTTTTCGGTCAGTTTGTGTGATTGAGGATCCATCATGATCACTTGCTTTGGCGATGAAAACATGTTTCCCATGCCAATAAAGCCTATTTAATTGAATTGAGAGAGAGAGAGAAAGCGAGAGAGAGAGAGAGAGAGAGTACAGCAGCAGCCTAGCCTATATATGTTCTATGTAGCTTGCAGCATTTGATCCGCGGTGTTATAAAACGATATCAATACAGACACACCCACATAATCTATGTGAACGTTTATTTGATCCTATTCTGTCTCGCTTTGATCTTTATACAATCCACAAACGGCCGAGCACGGGCCCGAGGCTTTTCGCCGTGATGTTTAATCGTCAGCACGTCCATTCATTCTCTCTGTGTGTGTAGTAAGCATGTACAGCTGCTATAGGCCACTGTATAGGAGCAAACATGTTACCGCAGCTGTGTGTGCAGTAAGACACTAGCTACCATTACACACACACACACACACACACACACACACACACACACACACACACACACACACACACACACACACACACACACACACACACATGATGATTATGCATGACTATCAGACATGAAATAAGGTGTGTGTTTGTGTGTGTGCTCTCTCCAGTGAGCATGGATGGTAGAGGTCCCAACTGGTCCACAGGGCTGCATCTAGTCTAAACAGGGGTCCTCTCCTAGTCTCCTCTCCTTTATCTACCCTGATCTGAAGACACTGGACAGCACACTGTGGTGGATGCCTCATCCCCTTGATTGGTCAAAAGGAGAGGACTACAGCCTAGTGAGGAATATAAGGGCTATGTCTCAATACTCTTAAATGGTTTCCTCTTCATGCCTCTTTTCATCCATGATATCTTTTCCTTCATCAGCACTGACCTGAAAAACACAGGATGGGTGAAAGCAACATTGCAGATCCTTAGAGGGAATTTTTCTCACACTCTTCAGGTTGTTTCACGTCAGATGGAGGAAAAGAGATATTGAGAGGAAAAGGACTTAAGACTATTGAGATGCATCCCAGGAGGCTGTCTCATCCCAAGGGCTGGTAAGACATGGAGAGAAGGGAGGGAGAGGTTGTCACAGCGCGCCTGTGATCTGCTTCCCGGCTGCTACTCGGAACGATCAGTGAAGGGTTCCTCTTCATTTCTCTTAATTCCTCCTCTTCCTCTCAACGCTTCTCCCCTCTCCCTCCCCTCCTCTCTTCCCGTCTTCCTCCTAAGGTTATCATTGGTCCCTGAGCTGGGAATATTCAAACACAGTTAATGCCCTGTTTATGCTCAGGATTAGGTGTCTCTCCCACTGAGATGGATAAACCTGCCTCAGTACAGACACACACACACACACACACACACTACATCAATAGACCGGCACAGAGGGGCCTACTCACCTTGGATACCAAGACTGCATCCCAAGTGGCACCCTATTCCCTTTTATAGTGCACTACCTTTGACCAGGGCCTATAGGGCTCTCATCCAAAGTAGTGCACTATATTGGGAATTGGGTGCCATTTGGGATGCAGGCCCAAAGGATTTGTTGGTGCACACTCCCCTCGCTCAGTCCTCTGTGTCTTTAGCATGCTAGTGTAATAATCATGCTGGTGATATGTAATTCTTGGTGAATGAGGGCCATTATGGCCCATCCCTAGATGACTGACACACACACACACACAAACACACACATACATACAGTAAATATACTGTATATTACATGACCAAAAGTATGTGGACACCTGCTCGTCGAACATCTCATTCCAAAATCATGGACATTAATATGGAGTTGGTTCCCCCTTTGCTGCTCTAACAGCCTCCACTCTTCTGGGAAGACTTTCCACTCTGTTGGACTATTGCTACAGGGACTTACTTCCATTCAGCCACAAGAGCATTATTGAGGTCGGGCACTGATGTTGGCGATTAGGCCTGGCTCACAGTCTGCGTTCCAATTCATCCCTAAGGTGTTCGATGGGATTGAGGTCAGGGCTCTGTGCAGGCCAGTCAAGTTCTTCCACACTGATCTTGATATAAACCATTTCTGTACGGACCTTGCTTTGTGCCCGGGGGCATTGTCATGCTGAAACAGAAATGGGCCGTCTCCAAACTGTTGCCACAAAGTCGGAAGCACAGAATCGTCTCGAATGTCATTGTATGCTGTAGCGTTAAGATTTCCCTTCACTGGAACTAAGGGGCCTGACCAGTGAAAAACAGCCCCAGAACATTATTCCTCCTCAACCAAACTTTACAGTTGGCACTATGCACTTTTAACCCAAAAACATGAGGCATGTTGCTTTTCCTGCCTTTTCTACGAGAGGGAGAGGCTACAGGTTAGCAAAGAGTTAAGTTTGATTAGAAATGAAGAAACGTGTGTCAGATCAGATGCACAAACAGACAGGACAGAGTACATTACTAGGAGCCATGAAGAGAAGTGTCCAGATTCCGTACAGCAGAGCAAAAACCCCCAAAACAAACACACACAAAAACTTGCCATTGCGCATGGTGATCTTTGGCTGCTCATGAAGTTCCCGACTAACAGTTATGGTGCTGACGCTGCTTCCAGAGGCAGTTTGGAACTCGGTAGTGTTGCAACCGAGGACAGATTATTTTTACGCGCTTCAGCACTCGACGGTCCCGTTCTGTGAGCTTGTGTGGCTGACCACTTTGCGTCTGAGCCAGTGTTGCTCCTAGACGTTTCCACTTCACAATAACAACATTTCCAGTTGACCGGGGCAGGTGGTATCCTATCACGGTCCCACGTTGAAAGTCACTTAGCTGTTCAGTAAGGCCATTCTACTGCCAATGTTTGTCTATGGAGATTGCATGGCTGTGTGCTCAATTTTATACACCTGTCAGCAACGGGTGTGGATGTAATAGCCAAATCCACTAATTTGAAGGTGTGTCCACATACCTTTGTATATACAGTGTATATAGAGCGTTCAGAGCCTGTCTGTCTGGGGGTACACTATGATGGTGATGAATGCACTGCAGTGTCGTCTATAAACTGCTTAGGAATAGTGTATGTGTGTGGCTGTGTGTGTGTGTCTGTGTGTGTGGCTGTGTGTGCTTTATTCTCAATCTCGTAGTGTAGTTGTAATCTGTGCTGCGGTGGTACTCTGTCTGTGGCCTGGCCTGGCCTGCTCTTTCGTGTGACCAGCCTGGTCTGTTTAGCCGTGTGTGTGTGTCAGATTCTCTTGTGATACACAGAGTAGTAATCCGCCTTTGGCTGCACACCGTCTGGCTGTCTGTGTGCGTGCGGTGTGTGTGTGGTTGTACAAGCGATGCTCTTTTAGTCTTGCAGGGTAAACATCTGGCAGCACGGTTATAGGGCCAGCGTGACTAAGCGTTAGCACCTGCCATTTTCAGAGGGGTATAGAAAACATATAAATGCAGAGATGAAGATATGAAACAGCCTTGTTAATCTTCCACTTTACCTGAAGATGTTAAATCCTGCCCTGTCTGCCTGTTATATGGAACGTATTGGTGTGTGTGATGTTTCCAGTCACCGGCTGGCTCCCGCAGGGAGTTATTTGTCTTGGTGTGTGTGTGTGTGTGTGTGTGTGTGTGTGTGTGTGTGTGTGTGTGTGTGTGTGTGTGTGTGTGTGTGTGTGTGTGTGTGTGTGTGTGTGTGTGTTTGCGTGTGTGTGATGTTTCCAGTCACCGGCTGGCTCCCGCAGGGAGTTATTTGTCTTGGTGTGTGTGTGTGTGTGTGTGTGTGTGTGTGTGTGTGTGTGTGTGTGTGTGTGTGTGTGTGTGTGTGTGTGTGTGTGTGTGTGTGTGTGTGTTTGTGTGTGTGTGTGTGTGTGCGTGTGTGTGTGTGTGTGTGTGTTTGCGTGTGTACGTGTGTGTACGTGTGTGTATGTGTGTGCGTGTGTACATGTGTGTGTTTGGATGTGTGTGATAAACAGAGCGTCGGTTGGTTTGGTATGATTATTTTATTTTTACTAACCTGCCGCTCCCTGGAGTTCCGTGTTACAGGAAGTCTGGAGTGCCACGCTTCCTGTCACATTGGTTTCCTCTTCCTGCCCTTTGCTCCTTCATGTTCATTTCTTTGTGCTTCCTCTTTCCATCGTTTTCATGGGTGAATTCACAATCGATAAGGAGAAGCCAAAACGTCTGAAACACACATGCACGCACAAAAGCATGCACACACACACACACACACACACACACACACACACACACACACACACACACACACACACACACACACACACACACACACACACACACACACACACACACACACACACACACACACACACATAAACCTTTCAACAAATATTCAGCAAGATTTTTCCTCCATTCTGTCACAAAATGTTTCATCACAATGACATTCAATGACATTCTAATGTGGACTAGAATGTTATTGTCTTGCACACACACACACACACACACACACACACACACACACACACACACACACACACACACACACACACACACACACACACACACACACACACACACACACACACACACACACACACAACTACACACACACACACCTACATACACACACACACACACACACACACACACACACACACACACACACACACACACACACACACACATACACACACACCTACTGTACATACACAAACACACACAACTACACACACGCACACACATACATACACACATACACACGCATACACACACATTTACACACGCACGTGAGGGTTTGCTTGCAGAGCAGATACACAGTATGACTCATATACAGTGAGAGAATAACCTCTTAGTGACGTGGAGAGGTCAGCTAGACCCCTTGAGCTACATACTTACTTTCCTCCCTCCCTCCCTCCCTCCCTCCCTCCCTCCCTCCCTCCCTCCCTCCCTCCCTCCCTCCCTCCCTCCCTTCATCCATCCATCCATCCATCCATCACTCCCTCCATCCATCCATCCACCCCCCTCCCTCCCTCCGTCCCTCACTCCCTCCAACCTTGCCCTTCATCCCTTTCTCTCTGTCATCCATTGCTACCCCTACCCTTTCCAAATACTGTACACACACACACACACACAGCCTGAGGAAAGGCAGGTGAGAAGGTTTGTCCCCTCACTCTACTTCCTCTGGTACTGTATGGGAGACTGCAGAGCTACACACACACACACACACACACACACACACACACACACACACACACACACACACACACACACACACACACACACACACACACACACACACACACACACACACACACACACACACACACACACACACGCAGAGACACACGCACACATACACGCAGAGACACAAGATACAAACACACACACACACACAAACACACAAAGTGCTCCAGCTTACACTAACACAGACACATGTCCCCTCTGCAAACATCCCCCCTACCTCTGTCCCTGCCCTATGCCCCAGTGCCCCAGCTGTTCCAGTCAGGCTTATACCCACATCAGATTACACTAACAGGCCTAAACACCAGATGGGTTTTGTCTGCTGTCTACACGCTGTCACAGCAACCTATACACACCGCATACACACCATCACAATACACACACATTTATTTACAGTCATTTAATGTGATAGTGTAATTACAGCCTGCTGCTCAAACCCTAGTTCTTTCTCTCCCTCCGTTTCCAGGGGAGATTGTTGTTGATGTGGCTATTCATTTGTGATCGAGGAACTAAATTCTGTTTACATACAGGGAGATTTGAAATGTAACTATGTGTCTATATCACCTTGTCTGCCACCTTCATTCTCTTTTCTCTCTGTCTCCCCCTCTCCCCCCACTCTCTCTTCTCTCCCTCTCCCCCTCCTCCCTCTCTCTCTTCTCTAGGGGGTGCGCGGGGGGAGGGGGTGAGAGCGGTGGATGTACTGACAGTTCTGAGGGAAAAAGTGGCCTTTGTTTCAGGTGAGTCTAGTACGGCCCTGTCCCATTTTGTTCCCTAGTCTCTTTTCCAAGCTCCCTCCATCCCCTTGCTCCATTTCGTTCCCTTGTTACGTTCCCTTGTCCCTTCACCTAACTCCTTACCCTTGTCCGACCGAGCTCCTACCCTAGGCTGACATGGTATATGTCCTCGTTGAGTGTCTTGGTTGAAAACCTCTCTGGTAATGATGTGTTATGTTGATTTTTGATAATGTCACTGTCCCAGGGGGGAGGGACAAGAGAGGCGGGCCCATCCTCACCTTCCCAGCGCGGACCAATCATGACCGAGTGAAACAGGAGGATCTAAGCAGACTGGTCACCTATCTGTCCACCATACCCAGGTAACACTCCTTCTATCACTTTATCTCTCTATCTGTCCACCATACCCAGGTAACACTCCTTCTATCACTTTATCTCTCTATCTGTCCAACATACCCAGGTAGTACTCCTTCTATCACTTTATCTCTCTATCTGTCCAACATACCCAGGTAACACTCCTTCTATCACTTTATCTCTCTATCTGTCCACCATACCCAGGTAACACTCCTTCTATCACTTTATCTCTCTATCTGTCCAACATACCCAGGTAGTACTCCTTCTATCACTTTATCTCTCTATCTGTCCACCATACCCAGGTAACACTCCTTCTATCACTTTATCTCTCTATCTGTCCACCATACCCAGGTAACACTCCTTCTATCACTTTATCTCTCTATCTGTCCACCATACCCAGGTAACAATCCTTCTATCACTTTATCTCTCTATCTGTCCACCATATCCAGGTAGTACTCCTTCTATCACTTTATCTCTCTATCTGACCACCATACGCAGGTAGTACTCCTTCTATCACTTTATCTCTCTATCTGTCCACCATACCCAGGTAGTACTCCTTCTATCACTTTATCTCTCTATCTGACCACCATACCCAGGTAGTACTCCTTCTATCACTTTATCTCTCTATCTGTCCACCATACCCAGGTAGTACTCCTTCTATCACTTTATCTCTCTATCTGACCACCATACGCAGGTAGTACTCCTTCTATCACTTTATCTCTCTATCTGTCCACCATACCAAGGTAACACTCCTTCTATCACTTTATCTCTCTATCTGTCCACCATACCCAGGTAGTACTCCTTCTATCACTTTATCTCTCTATCTGACCACCATACCCAGGTAGTACTCCTTCTATCACTTTATCTCTCTATCTGTCCACCATACCCAGGTAGTACTCCTTCTATCACTTTATCTCTCTATCTGTCCAACATACCCAGGTAGTACTCCTTCTATCACTTTACCTCTCTATCTGTCCACCATACGCAGGTAGTACTCCTTCTATCACTTTATCTCTCTATCTGTCCACCATACCCAGGTAGTACTCCTTCTATCACTTTATCTCTCTATCTGACCACCATACCCAGGTAGTACTCCTTCTATCACTTTATCTCTATATCTGTCCACCATACCCAGGTAGTACTCCTTCTATCACTTTATCTCTCTATCTGTCCACCATACCCAGGTAGTACTCCTTCTATCACTGTATCTCTCTATCTGTCCACCATACCGAGGTAACACTCCTTCTATCACTTTATCTCTCTATCTGTCCACCATATCCAGGTAACACTCCTTCTATCACTTTATCTCTCTATCTGTCCACCATACCCAGGTAGTACTCCTTCTATCACTTTATCTCTCTATCTGTCCACCATACCCAGGTAACACTCCTTCTATCACTTTATCTCTCTATCTGTCCACCATACCCAGGTAACACTCCTTCTATCACTTTATCTCTCTATCTGTCCACCATACCCAGGTAACACTCCTTCTATCACTTTATCTCTCTATCTGTCCACCATACGCAGGTAGTAGTCCTTCTATCACTTTATCTCTCTATCTGTCCACCATACCCAGGTAACACTCCTTCTATCACTTTATCTCTCTATCTGTCCACCATACGCAGGTAGTAGTCCTTCTATCACTTTATCTCTCTATCTGTCCAACATACCCAGGTAATACTCCTTCTATCACTTTATCTCTCTATCTGTCCACCATACCCAGGTAACACTCCTTCTATCACGTTATCTCTATCTGTCCACCATACCCAGGTAACACTCCTTCTATCACTTTATCTCTCTATCTGTCCACCATACCCAGGTAACACTCCTTCTATCACTTTATCTCTCTATCTGTCCACCATACCCAGGTAGTACTCCTTCTATCACTTTATCTCTCTATCTGTCCACCATACCGAGGTAACACTCCTTCTATCACTTTATCTCTCTATCTGTCCACCATATCCAGGTAACACTCCTTCTATCACTTTATCTCTCTATCTGTCCACCATACCCAGGTAGTACTCCTTCTATCACTTTATCTCTCTATCTGTCCACCATACCTAGGTAGTACTCCTTCTATCACTTTATCTCTCTATCTGTCCACCATACCCAGGTAGTACTCCTTCTATCACTTTATCTCTCTATCTGTCCACCATACCGAGGTAACACTCCTTCTATCACTTTATCTCTCTATCTGTCCACCATATCCAGGTAACACTCCTTCTATCACTTTATCTCTCTATCTGTCCACCATACCCGGTTAGTACTCCTTCTATCACTTTATCTCTCTATCTGTCCACCATACCCAGGTAACACTCCTTCTATCACTTTATCTCTCTATCTGTCCACCATACCCAGGTAACACTCCTTCTATCACTTTATCTCTCTATCTGTCCACCATACCCAGGTAGTACTCCTTCTATCACTTTATCTCTCTATCTGTCCAACATACCCAGGTAATACTCCTTCTATCACTTTATCTCTCTATCTGTCCACCATACCCAGGTAACACTCCTTCTATCACGTTATCTCTATCTGTCCACCATACCCATGTAACACTCTTTCTATCACTTTATCTCTCTATCTGTCCACCATACCCAGGTAACACTCCTTCTATCACTTTATCTCTCTATCTGTCCACCATACCCAGGTAACACTCCTTCTGTCACGTTATCTCTCTATCTCTCTCCCTCTCCCTGACTCTCACCCTCCTTTACTCTCTCTCTCTCTCTCTCTACTTGATTCTCCCTCTCTCTCTCTGTCTCTCGCTCTTCCTGACCCCCTCCATCTCCTCTCCCATCCTCTCTCTCTTCTCAGTGATGACGTGCGTGCCAGGGGCTTCACGGTGGTCGTAGACATGCGTGGTTCTAAGTGGGAGAGCGTCAAGCCGTTGCTACGGACACTCCAGGAGGGGTTCTCCGCCCACATTCACATGGCCCTCATCATCAAACCAGACACCTTCTGGCAGAAACACAAGACCAACCTGGGCAGCGCCAAACTCACCTTTGAGGTGTGTGTATATGTGGAGTGTGGAGTGTGTATTGTTCCTAACTATAATTTATCCCCTTCTCTAATCTCTCTCTCTCTTTTTCTCTCTCAAATCCTCGTGCCCCACCCCCTCTCTCTTTCCCCCTCCCCATCCCCTTCTCTTTTTCCCTCATCTCCCTCTCTCTTTCCCCCTCTCCCTCTCTCTTTCCCCCTCCCCATCCCCTTCTCTTTTCCCTCATCTCCCTCTCTCTTTCCCCCTCTCCCTCTCTCTTTCCCTCTCCCCATCCCCTTCTCTTTTTCCCTCATCTCCCTCCCTCTTTCCCCTCTCACTCTCTTTCTCCCTCTCCATCTCTCTTTCCCCCTCTCTCTCTCTTTCCCCTCTCCCTCTCTTTCCCCCTCTCCCTCCCTCTTTTCCTCTCTTTCCCCCTCTCACTCTGTCTTTCCCTCTCTCTTTCCTCCTCTCCCTCTCTCTTTCACCCTCTCTCTCTTTCCCCTCTCCCTCTCTTTTCCCCTCTCCCTCTCTCTTTCCCCCTCTCCCTCTCTCTGTTCCTCTCTTTCCCCCTCTCCCTCTCTCTGTTCCTCTCTCCCTCTTTTTTCCCCTCTCACTCTCTCTTTCTCCCTCTCTCTTTCCCCCTCTCCCTCTCTCTTTGCCCCTCTCTCTTTCCCCCTCTCTATCTCTGTTCCTCTCTCCCTCTCTCTTTGCCCGTCTCTCTTTCCCCCTCTCCCTCTCTATGTTCCTCTCTCCCTCTCCCTCTCTCTGTCTTTCCCTCTCTCCATCTCTCTTTCCCCCTCTCCCTCTCTTTACCCCTCTCCATCTCTTTCCCCCTCTCTATTTCCCCCTCTCCTTCCCTCTTTCCCCCTCTCTCTTTCCCCATCGCCCTCTCTCCCAACTCTCCCTCTCTTTCCCCCTCTCCCTCTCCCTCTCTCTTTCCTTTCTCCCTCTCTTTCCCCTCTCCCTCTCTCTTTCCTCTCTCCCTCTCTCTTTCCCCTCTCCCTCCAGACCAGTCTAGTGTCGGTGGAGGGCCTGTCCAAGCTGGTGGACCCGTCCCAGCTGACCTCTGACCTGGGCGGTTCTCTGGAGTATGACCATGTGGAGTGGACGGAGCTACGGCTGGGCCTGGAAGAGTTCTCAGGGGCTGCTGGGCAACTGCTGGCCCAGCTAGAGCAGCTGGAGGCTGGGCTGACCCGCGTAGGCGAGCCCCAGGGCGTGGATGAGGCCCGCAAGTAAGACAGATGCAGATGTGTGTGTGGCTGGTGCAATAAGCTATGTTTTTGTGTGTGTGTGTTCAAGCTGTGTGTGTGTGTGTGTGTGTGTGTGTGTGTGTGTGTGTGTGTGTGTGTGTGTGTGTGTGTGTGTGTGTGTGTGTGTGTGTGTGTGTGTGTGTGTGTTTGACCAGGCTGCTAGAGGAGCATGGCCGACTACGTACCACCGTTGCCACGGCTCCCATCGATGCCATCGACCGTGAGGGGCGAAGCTTGCTCCAGCGCATGCGGCTTGGACCCGCCCACAACGGTGAAGCCCCTAGCGATGTGCCCAGCAGTAACCAAGGTTACGGAAGCTGGTTGTCGGGCGGGGCTGATTTCCAGAGTGTAGCTCCGAAGGTGGCCGCCCTGCTGGAGAGGCTGCAGACTGCCAGGACACACCTGCAGCAGAGCTGGACCGAACGGAAAGCACACCTAGACCAGACCTTACAGCTGCATCTATACGAACAGGACGCTGCCAAGGTGTGTGTTTGTGGGAGGGGAAAGAGTGTGTGTGTGTGTGCGCATGTTTACGCGTGTGTGTGCGCATGTTTGTGTGTGTGTGTGTGTGTGTGTGTGTGTGTGTGTGTGTGTGTGTGTGTGTGTGTGTGTGTGTGTGTGTGTGTGTGTGTGTGTGTGTGTGTGTGTGTGTGTGTGTGTGTGTGTGTGTGTGGGAGTCAGAGGGAGAGAGAAGAAGTCTCCCTGTGGTGGTACAGTTTAGAGCCGCTGGTAGAGACCATCTGTTATCTGAATGAACAACAGTGGTGGAGACAGCAGGTCGATTGGCAGACAACCCTCCCTTTTTCTCCCTCCCCCTCTCTTTCTCTCTCCCTCCTAGTCTCCATTATTCTGTACATGTCTAAATAGATGAAGTGTGTGTGTGTGTGCGTGCCTGTGCGTGCGTGTGGATGTGTAACCCTCTCTGTGTGTGTGTGTTATAGATGTCTGAGTGGATAGCCCACAGTAAGGATCTGTTCCTGCAGAGTCAGACAGAGGTTGGCCTCAACCACCAGCATGCCCTGGAACTCCAGACCCAGCACCAGCACTTCACCATCAACTCTATGGTACAGACACTCTGTTACCCTTTACTATGAACTCTATGGTACAGACACTCTGTTACCCTTTACTATGAACTCTATGGTACAGACACTCTGTTACCCTTTACTATGAACTCTATGGTACAGACACTCTGTTACCCTTTACTATGAACTCTATGGTACAGACACTCTGTTACCCTTTACTATGAACTCTATGGTACAGACACTCTGTTACCCTTTACTATGAACTCTATGGTACAGACACTCTGTTACCCTTTACTATGAACTCTATGGTACAGACACTCTGTTACCCTTTACTATGAACTCTATGGTACAGACACTCTGTTACCCTTTACTATGAACTCTATGGTACAGACACTCTGTTACCCTTTACTATGAACTCTATGGTACAGACACTCTGTTACCCTTTACTATGAACTCTATGGTACAGACACTCTATTACCCTTTACTATGAACTCTATGGTACAGACACTCTGTTACCCTTTACTATGAACTCTATGGTACAGACACTCTGTTACCCTTTACTATGAACTCTATGGTACAGACACTCTGTTACCCTTTACTATGAACTCTATGGTACAGACACTCTGTTACCCTTTACCATCAACTCTATGGTACAGACACTCTGTTACCCTTTACTATGACCTCTATGGTACAGACACTCTGTTACCCTTTACTATGAACTCTATGGTACAGACACTCTGTTACCCTTTACTATGAACTCTATGGTACAGACACTCTATTACCCTTTACTATGAACTCTATGGTACAGACACTCTGTTACCCTTTACTATGAACTCTATGGTACAGACACTCTGTTACCCTTTACTATGAACTCTATGGTACAGACACTCTGTTACCCTTTACTATGAACTCTATGGTACAGACACTCTGTTACCCTTTACTATGAACTCTATGGTACAGACACTCTGTTACCCTTTACTATCAACTCTATGGTACAGACACTCTGTTACCCTTTACTATGAACTCTATGGTACAGACACTCTGTTACCCTTTACTATGAACTCTATGGTACAGACACTCTGTTACCCTTTACTATCAACTCTATGGTACAGACACTCTGTTACCCTTTACTATGAACTCTATGGTACAGACACTCTGTTACCCTTTACTATGAACTCTATGGTACAGACACTCTATTACCCTTTACTATCAACTCTATGGTACAGACACTCTGTTACCCTTTACTATGAACTCTATGGTACAGACACTCTGTTACCCTTTACTATGAACTCTATGGTACAGACACTCTGTTACCCTTTACTATGAACTCTATGGTACAGACACTCTGTTACCCTTTACTATGAACTCTATGGTACAGACACTCTGTTACCCTTTACTATGAACTCTATGGTACAGACACTCTGTTACCCTTTATCATGAACTCTATGGTACAGACACTCTGTTACCCTTTACTATGAACTCTATGGTACAGAGCACTACTGATCTACCCTTTACTATGAACTCTATGGTACAGACACTCTGTTACCCTTTACTATGAACTCTATGGTACAGACACTCTGTTACCCTTTACTATGAACTCTATGGTACAGACACTCTGTTACCCTTTACTATGAACTCTATGGTACAGACACTCTGTTACCCTTTACTATGAACTCTATGGTACAGACACTACTGATTACCCTTTACTATGAACTCTATGGTACAGACACTCTGTTACCCTTTACTATGAACTCTATGGTACAGACACTCTGTTACCCTTTACTATGAACTCTATGGTACAGACACTCTGTTACCCTTTACTATGAACTCTATGGTACAGACACTCTGTTACCCTTTATCATGACCTCTATGGTACAGACACTCTGTTACCCTTTACTATGAACTCTATGGTACAGACACTCTGTTACCCTTTACTATGAACTCTATGGTACAGACACTCTATTACCCTTTACTATGAACTCTATGGTACAGACACTCTGTTACCCTTTACTATGAACTCTATGGTACAGACGTTCTGTTACCCTTTACTATGAACTCTATGGTACAGACACTCTGTTACCCTTTACTATGAACTCTATGGTACAGACACTCTGTTACCCTTTACTATGAACTCTATGGTACAGACACTCTGTTACCCTTTACCAGAGGTGGGACCAAGTCATTGTTTTACAAGTAAGTCTCAAGTCTTAGCACTCAAGTCCCAAGTCAAGTCCCAAGTCAAGACAGGCAAGTCCGAGTCTAGTCTCAAGTCAAGACCGTCAAGTATCAAGCCAAGTCTCAAATCCGAAACTATGAGTTTCGAGTCCTAAACAAGTCATAATGTGTTCTTCACCAAATGTAATACCATTTCATATTTTTAACAAGAGTAATAGTATATTACATTTACGCAAATCATGAATGCTTTTAAAAATATCTATATATTTATTACTTTCTAAATATACTTTATATTTCCATGGAAATGCATGTGTAGTCATGAGAAAGACCCCCCTCCCCACCCCCCGTAGCGATCGACTATCGAGGATCGCTATGGGGCGCAATCGGGCGATGTAGGCTTGTACACAATCGCCCAACCTTAACACACACACACACACACACACACACACACACACACACACACACACACACACACACACACACACACACACACACACACACACACACACACACACACACACACACACACACACACACACACACACACACACACACACTCTCTCTCTCTGTGGTTACAGTAGGCTAACATATGTCAATGGTTTTAGGAACAGCAGTAACATCAGGCAGGATTTAGGCTACCAACTGCCAAGGGTGCAATTATCACATTCCCGCACTGACTGACTGTGTGGGGGCTCATTGATTTAACGTTACGTTAGCCTACATGATACACCAGTAAAGTAATACAATATATAGCTGTAGGCTATATTAGCCACAACTTACCGTTCATTGTGCAGCTTCAAATGTCGAACAAAGTTGGAAATTGTTGCGCCTCCGTCTGTAATTTTCTTCCCGCATGTTTTGCAAGTTGCAATCCGTTTTTTGTTGATACAGCGTTGTCTTTATATCCAAAAATAATAATTTTGGGTACCATCTTTCCAAGGGCTCCATCTGAATTCACCCGCCGACGTTCCTCTGCACTGCCACGCACAACTTTTTCTCAGCTGGCACAATTTGATTGGCTGCTGTCCGGTTCAAACTGTAATCCATTAAATGAAGAGTTGATGCGCTGCACACTTTTTTAATAGCATCATTTTTTATATTTGGGCTTGGGGAGGGTATCAAGTCAAGTCGAGGAGGGTATCAAGTCAGGTTGGGGAGGGTATCAAGTCAGGTCAAGTCAAAGGCTCAAGTCCAAGTTAAGTCACGAGTCATTGGTGTTAAAGTCAAAGTCGAGTTGCAAGTCATCATATTTGTGACTCGAGTCTGACTCGAGTCCAAGTCATGTGACTCGAGTCCACACCTCTGCCCTTTACTATGAACTCTATGGTACAGACACCCTATCACACATCACTGTGAACTCTATGGTGTGTACAATTCAAAGTCTATGGTACGGACACTTTATTGCTCTTAACCTTGAACTCTACGGTTCAGCCATTCTATTTATTACTAGACACTTTGAACTCTACAGTACAGACATTCTATTTATTACATGACACTTTGAACTCTACAGTACAGACATTCTATTCATTACATGACACTTTGAACTCTACAGTACAGACATTCTATTTATTACATGACACTTTGAACTCTACGGTTCAGACATTCTATTTATTACATGACACTTTGAACTCTACGGTACAGACATTCTATTACACGTGACCTTTAACTCTATGGTGCTATTAAACATGAGTTGTGAACTCTAATGTATGGTACTGTCACTTGATGAACACTGATCTTTAACTCCTGACCTCTGACCCCTCCTTAGAACGGGAGTGTGAACGTGGACGGGGTGGTCTCCGTGGCGATGCAGCTGTGTGAGGGGTGTCACTACGGAGCGGAGCGGATCGCGTGTGTCTCGTCACGGCTACAGGAGGACTGGAAAGGGCTGACGTCAGTGCTGGAGGAACGCAGCAACACACTGGTCATGTCCACCGACTTCCACCAGGGGGCAGAACAGGTGTGTCTGGGTGCTTCCTCCTCATGGACATCCCTAAGAGCTTTGTGATTATTTTCTGTGAATGAAAAAGGCTCTACAAATGCACTTTATTAACATTAAAGGTAGACTCAGCGATATGACGGAGGTGCTGAAAGTTAACAGCAGTGGGTCGATTTCAGCAACAACTAAGAGTGTTGAAGTGCGAGGCTCAACTTCAACTTATTTGTTCCCTTGGCTACCATGCTGTAGCAGCGGGAAACGAACCCGTGCGGTGTGCAGATACTGTGTGTGACTGTGTGAGAGCGAAGTCTTGCATCTCGCTCATCTCAATCTGAGGTGCTGATGGTGGCAACGTCATTTCACTGAGTCTACCTTTAAAGAGAACTCAGTGTGTAATGAGTTTGACAGAAAATACAACTGTGTTTACAACTTGTTTGTTTTTGTGACTTTTGCCGTGTGTATGACGTGTGTGTGTGTATATATATACATGTAACGTGTGTGTGTGAATATATATATACATGTAATGTGTGTGTGTGCATATTTATCTTGGCCAGGTCGCAGTTGTAAATGAGAACTTGTTCTCAACTAGCCTACCTGGTTAAATAAAGGTGAAAAAAAAAAAAATATATATATATATAACGTGTGTGTGTTATGTTTCAGTTCCTGGGGCGTGTGGAGGGCTGGTGTGAGGCGTGTGCTGACGACTCGTTGTCGGTGGAGATGGCGGAGCTGGAGGCGTCCATACAACAACACCAGACGCTCTACGAGGAGATAACATCAGCCTACACACAGGTACACACACACACACACACATACACACACACACACACACACACACACACACACACACACACACACACACACACACACACACACACACACACACACACAGGTACACACACAGGTACACACACACACAGGTACACACACACACAGGTACACACACAGGTACACACACAGGTACACACACACACACACACACACACACACACACACACACACACACACACACACACACACACACACACACACACACACACACACACACACACACACACACACACACACACACAGGTACACACACACACACACACACAGGTACACACACACACAGGTACACACACACAGGTACACACACACAGGTACACACACACACACACACACACACACAGGTACACACACAGGTACACACACACACAGGTACACACACACACACACACACACACACACACACACACACACACACACACACACACACACACACACACACACACACACACACACAGGTACACGCACACAGGTACACACACACACAGGTACACACACACACAAGTACACACACACACAGGTACACACACAGGTACACACACACACAGGTACACACACACACAGGTACACACACACACAGGTACACACACAGGTACACACACACACACACACACACACACACACACACACACACACACACACACACACGCATTTACATTTTTTGGTCATTTAGCAGACACTCTTATCCAGAGCGACATACCATTAGTAAAGATCAGTGGAGGCTGCTGAGGGGAGGACGGCTAATAGCAATGACCGCAATGTAGTGAATGGAATGGTATCAAACATCTGGTTTTGATGTGAATGTCATTTGTTTGCATATATTTAGTTGATAGAAATGGTTTATTGGTGTTCATGTACTCTGTGCTTGTATATTCTACCTGTGTGCTTGTATATTCTACCAGTGTGCTTGTATATTCTACCTGTGTGCTTGTATATTCTACCTGTGTGCTTGTATATTCTACCTGTGTGCTTGTATATTCTACCTGTGTGCATTCATTTAATTGTGTGTGTTGTCTGTCTGTGTGTGTGTGTCTGTGTGTGTGTGTGTGTGTGTGTGTGTGTGTGTGTGTGTGTGTGTGTGTGTGTGTGTGTGTGTGTGTGTGTGTGTGTGTGTGTGTGTGTGTGTGTGTGTGTGTGTGTGTGTGTGTGTGTGTGTGTGTGTGTGTGTGTGTGTGTGTGTGTGTGTGTGTGTGTGTGTGTGTGTCCAACCCCAGGTCAGTGAGAGCGGTAAAGCCCTATTGGAAGTGCTTCAGCGTCCGGCGG